>NC_056727.1:1251966784-1252291784 GCF_019279795.1 Protopterus annectens
TCCACTATGAACCATAATGTACTTATGTTTCAGACTATGATTCTTAAAGATCTACATTTTCTCTCTAGTGAGTTTACACCCAAGCCAAACAATATTTCTAAGACTGAAACAGATTGCATTTCAAAACTGGCTAACAATCATGACTTGGTCATACTAGGGGCTGACAAGAGTGGGGCTGTGGTGGTCCAGGATTGGACACGGTATGATGAACAGGCCATGAGACAACTTTTGGATGCCCGCTATTATACATACATGCACATTGATCCCACCTTGGTTTTCAAAAAACAGATTGATGAGTTTCTTGAGTCAGCCATGGAGGAAGGTATCATTACTAAAACTACCAAACACTTAATTATTTGTGATCCCAGTCGACAATACATTTACTTTCTGCCTAAAATCCATAAAGATCCAATTAATCCACCAGTAAGACACATTGTTTCTGGGAGGGGCTCATTGACGGAACCCCTATCACATCTCCTTACAAAATACCTTAAACCATTACTGAAATGGGTATGGGCTAGAATCAGGGTTACCACCAAGTTTCTTCAAGTGATTTCAGAAATTAAACCTGATTGGTTATTATGTACAATGGAGGACAGCACTCTATACCAACATCCCTCATTGGGCTGGTATAGATGCCTTTGAATTTTGGCTATACAAATCTGGGCTTTATCCCCCTGGTTTCAATACATTCTTGCTGGTTCTTGTGGAACATGTATTAACTAAGAACATTATTTTTTATCAAAATAAATGTTTCCTACAAGCTCAAGGTACTGCTATTGAGGCATCATTTGCGCCAATATATGCCGATTTGTTTATGGCATATATATGGAGGAACAGCTTATTTATGATGACTCCCATAATCTTTTCATGGGTGAGATGAATATCTGGAGAAGATATCTGGATGATTGTTGGTTGGTCTGGAGATCAGACATTGAATATCTGAAAGAATTTGTGAGTTATTTGAATGAGAACACATGGGGAATTCACTTTATGTTGAGCCATCATAGAGACAAAATTACATTTTTGGATGTGTTGGTATCGAGGGCTCCTGATAACACTTTAATTACTGAAGTGTATCGTAAATTCCCCAGATATAACTCTTTGCTCCAGGCCACCAGCTATCATCCACTCCATATTTGTGGGAACATTTCCAAATCACAGTTTATGAGGGTTAAACGGATTTGTTCTGAGCCAGCCAAGCAAAAATACTATAGGGATGACTTGAGATCCAGATTTAAGGACAGAGGGTATAAAATGGGTGATGTCTTACAAGCCCAGAATAAGGCTGATATGACATGGGACAGTCTTCTCCTCTACAAACATAAAAACGAGGACAGTAAGTCCCCCCCCCCAGGTTTGTGGTCACTTATGGTAGAAATACAGGCGCTCTGATGGAATATGTTTTTGATATCCCTTTCTTTGCCAATTGTAATACCGATTGGGTTACTTATTTAGTTAGTTGTCAATGTTCTGCTTTTTACGTAGGACAGACCTCTAGACCACTAAAAATTAGGATGTCAGAACACCTTAGTAAAGTTAAAAATCACAAAATTACGAATGCCCTACAAACATACCCTAACACATATCAAAGCATCTTTCAGTTTTACAATAACTGACAAAATTAGTGGACCAAGGAATAATAAAACTGGTTGGCATGATATACTAAATAAAAAAGAAAATAAGTGGATAATTAGGGGCTCTATTCCCACCTGGTTTAAATGAACAATTTTGAATGGTCACATGTGTTGTTAAAGCTATATAAACAGTGTTTGTTTTTTTATTTCATTTATACTGAGGAAGGCTAACTAATGCTATAGCCGAAACCAGTCTGTTTTTTCACTCTTGTATTAGATCTGGCAAACCGTTTGGGGTTGGTAACGTGTGGAACTGAAATCTGTATCCTTGGGAAACTATATTTAAAATCCATTTGTCCTGGGTAATGAGTTCCCAATTTTTTGCCTGCAGAAAAATCTTTCCCTCTAAAAGAGCAGTCAGTTGAGAAGTGCTTGGAAGTTTTAAAGTCAAGTCATTGAGAAAGTTTACCATAAGGGGAGTCTTACTACTCTCTGATTTGGAAGTGGGAGCCCCACACTGCTTAGCCCTGTGCGTACCCTGGGACTGAAGCCTGGGTGTTCTGCTGGTCCTGGGTTTGGACTGAGAAGGTCTGGAAGAGGAAGGAAAGGACCAATTCTTAGAGGACCAATGCCTACTAAATCTTGGAGGCTGTACTTGTAGGAAATCTTTTAACAGTTTGCATAGATTTAGCTTTTTCCTCCATCTTTTTAAGAACTTCTTCTGCTTTGTTGCCAAACAGGCAGTCCTGATTTAAGGGAGCATCCAGCAATTTAGCTTTAACATGATCTGGCAAAGATTGCTCCTTAAATCAAGCATGCCTTCCAAGTACAGACCCAGTGACAACAGCCCTGCAAGATGCCTCTAGTGAATCAAAACCACATTACAAAGTATGTTTTCCTACCTGTTCAGCAGAATGCATTAAATCCTGTAAATCCTTATTTGCAGCACAATCAGGAATCAACATCATTTTCTGTTTAAGCAATCCAACAATATGCTGTTGATACTTTAACATATGAAACTGGCAGTTTAAGGCCCTAATGGCCAAAGTTGCAGAAGTGTATACTTTCTTACCCCATCTATCCAGCGCCCTGGAGTCTCTATCAGAGGGGTAGGATTTTTGACAGTAGTAGCCTTAATGCCCTTGGGTCTCTGTGAAATAGTCTCAGGATCCGCAGTAGGATTTTTAAAAAGGAACTTATGAGAGTCAGGAACCCTGTAATATCTATCAGGTTTTCTGGAAGCAGGAGGTAAAGGGTCAGGGGGCCAAGCTAGATTCAGAAAAAGGCATCATCAACAATGTCTAGTACAGGAGGGATAGCTAAAGGCCTGTGCTGGGGCAGGAGTAAGAAATCCCTAAGCCTCTTTTTAGAAACAGAGTAATCCTGGCTTTCCCAGCAGAAGTGCTCCCTAACAGTATGCAGGGTTTCACCAAAAGAGAAATCCTCTGCGGGGGAAGCAGATGGAATAGAGTCCTCTGCATAAGAATCCTCATAGGTAGAGAAGGGTAAATCCTGGTCATCAGAGGAAACAGAAATTTCAGAATCCTGGTCAGAAGTATCATAAGCAAATTCAGTCCTAGGTCTCAGAGGGGGAAGGCTGGCTTCCCCTGATTAAAGTAATAAGGTCTTCAGCCATTCTTATCATCTGTTTTTTAAGCATAGAGGCCTGACCATGCAGTCTGGGCATCGGTTTTCTAGGCATAGTTCGAGTTTTAGGCCTTGAAGAAGAAGATGGTGTCGGATTAATATGCAAGTCAGTATGCCTGAATACACCCTCAGAAGCCGGTGCCTGCACAGCGGCTCCAGACCCATCCAAGGTAGAGAAATCCGCAGGTTCCACAGTTGAAGCATCTCGCAGCATACTGGACTTTGAATGGGTCTCAGTAGAGGCCTGCGAATCTGAAGTAGTGGGTATCAGGGACTGCGAAAGCACCTTATTGAGTACCGGCGAACTGGCGACTGGCTTAGGAGAAGCGTTGTTGGCAGCTTTGGACCTAGGTGGCCTGTCTCTGTCTTTATCTTTGCGTTTTTTTGGAATGTCGGTAGTCGGACAGCTTACCAAAGACATATCTGGATAATTGAACCGAGTACCAAAATATTTAGAAGCGTACAAATACTGACAACGAATAGTTCGTTGCTTAAATAAGGCACAAAACCAACAGCGAGGTATGCCGTGGTCAGGGCCTACGCAAGGAATACAGTACAAATGAAAATCTTTGCGAGTTACTTGCTTTCCACAAGAAATATAATTACTTATTTTTACTGACATTGGTTTAGAGCAAAAAAAAAAAAAAAGGATCCCAAACAGGGTACTTAGCTTTCGTTGAAGACTTCGGTTCTGAAACTTGAAAATGAAAATTTCAGGAGTTGGCTGACTGGCACTTGCAAACTGCTTCTGCTTCAGGCACCGCACGGCAAAAAAGACTGATGTAATGGTGTCGGCTGCATGCTTTATACCCCTGACTACCTGATGTCACGGAAGATGAGACAGCAACCAAAGCAGGACCCAAAACTTTGATAATCAGGCCGACTGAGGGCTACTGCAAGCAGGTAACCCAAATGTGATGACTACAACAGTGAAACATGAAGAACATCAGCAGTGTACCTTAGATGACTACAATACCCTGAGCACCAATCACAGCGATCTAATGTGCTAACATCGGGTTATCTGAACCATTGGCACTGTCAAAACTAATCACACATCAGTAACAAGATGCTACTATTAATGGATCTAACACACAGGCTTCATCGTTGATGTCACCAGTGAGAATCTCAATTCAAAATGAACCAAGTAATGCTTTATCCGGAAGACTCAATACACCATCAGGACCCTGGTTTCTAGACCAAGTTGGAAGTCCAATCAATAAGTGTCCACATTTATGGGAAGCAGTAGAAATAACCTGAATGAAGCCAAAACTATCAAAAAAGTTGAGTGATTACACTGCAGTTTCACAGGTCTCATCATCCATGCAGGTGCTGAAGTCCCCTAAAATGGTCCACTTGGAGAGCTCATTAATCTGCATGATATGAAGAGCATCCTGAATTCCACATTTTATCTAGCACTTTTTCTATACGGTTTGTTATATCAAGAAAAATGTAAAATGTTTCAAAGAAATTTGTAAAATATGTTTAAAAATAGAATTGATATATGAAGCTAAAAATACTAGATTAAAATATTTAGCTAAAAATAGATTTTTGTTTACATATTTTGTTGTGATTGTCCTATTGCTAATTGATATATTAGCAGTGAGCTAGCGTCAACTCAAAATTAACAACTACTAAACATGTGTGGTGATGTCGCATGTGATGAACAGATAGTCAGATTTTGAGAACAATATTTTGACCACAATGCGGGTCCAGTGATGCAGTTATTTTCCTATGCCTTGGCTAAACCAGTGTATATTCAGGAGGCGAATTTTTACCAGTTTTTTAAATTTTTAAAGAGTAGATTTATTCTGATATATAATACTATAAAACTTTAATTTTAGAAAAGGGAAGTGATTTAAACATCTAATAATATTTAAACACTTTATAATTTTTATTTATTTTATTATTATTTAAATAGTTTTAGTTCATTTAATTCATGTCCTGTTGCCCAGTTCTCATCATTTATTATTTAATTATTATTTAATCTAATTTTTTTGATCTGCACTAGTATATTATATGTACTCCTATTAGTGGGTTGTTTTATTCCTTTTTAGGCCAGTGGGCGAGGGCGAGGCAGGTGCGCAGCTCATAATGTAATTTCTGCTCTCCTTGGTTTGTTTCACATTTTGCTGCTGTTGGTTTTTACATTTGATATGAAGAGCAGTTATGTGTAGAAAAGCCCCAGGACAACTAGATAGGTGGTAAATGTACAGTATATACTTGCCCCAAAGATAGACTTAAAAGAGCTGGTCACTTCAAAACGTACCTGGTACAGTTCTACTAACTGCAATTTCCACCATTGATGCTGCCAGATTAAGGACTGTGGACCTCAAGGAAATTGGATGAAACAGCTGTAGCAAGGCATGGCATACTAATGTCATCCAAACATATCTTCATAATAAATGTCAGGTCAACCATATGACGCAGGTCATAAATGATACCTGCCTAGCTCTTGCTTCATATGGCATTAATAGAGCCCAAGTCAAAAGCATTAGTAAACTGGGTACTGTCCAAAAGCTACCCAAAAGCTGAAGGTGAGAGTCTGACACCTGAGGTACTGGCACTAAGGAAGGAAAACTCCTAACAAGGTGATTTGTCATGCCAAGATCAGGTTAAGCAGTAAATCAGCACCCTCTGTCTCCAGCCTGGTGACTCTTCACAATCCCAGATCTTCTATATGTTAAGTAGAATAGCATCAAAAGGGCTAAGGGCTAACAGAAGACCTCCGGAGATCCCTGGGGTAGAAGAAGCCCATCGTAGACAGCAGAAGCTATAAAGGAGAGACTGTCAAATGTAACAAACTGACAGATAAAAACAATAAGAATTCAAAAAGCAAAAAAGAAATTAAAAAGAAGTTTCTCAAGCACCCCCCTAAGCATATTTAACCATAAAGATATTAATAAACTACAACAAACTAAAAGAAGTAAAAACATAGAAAGGTCAAAACTTCTTAAAATGTTAATAAAATGAAATGATAAAGACAGTATCAGGGAATGAATGGCAAGAGAGTGGTAGATACAACTAGTCTTCACAGGAGAAAGAGCAAATGTCACAGGAAAACAAAAGTGACACAACATCTACAAGTTAGTGTAACACAGGACTGGAGTAGCATGCGGCTACAAACACTGTTTATGAAAGGATGGCTTAACTTGCAGACAAAGTCTTACCTAGATAAAAGTATAACATCCAGCTCCCAGTCACATAATTTTACAATGCATTGTTAACATGCACAAACTAAACCAGGCAAAACAAACAAATGGCATTATGTGGAACAATTAAATACTTCTATAACATTACAAACAGCCAATTCTAGGGTGCAGACATCTGGTTTTACTCAATGTATCAACTCTGGCAGTTCACAATGCAATGAAATGAATTAATTTCTGATATTTTTCTACATAGTGACTTTTTTTTACTTGCTTACCTATATTTTAGCAAGGCATATGACAGTTCAACACACAAAAATGTAATCAACAAAATTACACAGGCTTGAAATGAACAACAATGCAGAAATTATGGAGGACCTGCTTGTTGATTAACTAGAAATTACAGCACATCTGATTAGTAATGAAAAAATGCAGTCTAAGCAAGCCAGCAGTCCTCATCTGCCATTATTGACCAAGTTTCTACACTCATTTAACAACAACAAAATGTTAACTTCATTGAGATACATTTCACTACAGAACTGAAAAGCAGATGGCAAATAAATCGATGTTTTTACCTGGAAACAATCAAATCAAGTGCACCTTTCCTGAGATGGGAAGAGACTGTTTCAATTTGCGATATGTTGCTTGTGGAAAATGTCAACCCTCTTACTGGCAGTTAACAGAAGGAATTACCTGTCAGGTTCTTTACCTAAAAAAACATGCATAAAATTAAAAACATAAATAAAACACAGATCACAACAAGACACTGACACTACTATTACAATCGATAATGTTGCAAAATGTACAGAACTGGTATTATTAGCAGTCTTAGCGCCTGGAACAGATTAAACATACCTAGAAAATTCAGTTTAAAATCCATCAAAAGCAATGGCAAAGAGCTGACCAACACACGATTATTCTGAGGATAACTTTCAAACAAAGGACATCAGCAGGAATTTACTTAAATCTTAAAACACCAAAAAAAAAGTCTAAGTATCACTCTCTCTGACATTTTCTCAGCAAAAATGTTGCTCTATACCTGCTACTTTCATTTATGAGAAGAAAGTTTAGAGATAGAAGTGTTTAAACATGTCAAGTCAAATGGACATTTATGAAGAGGGCCTTAAACTAACAAACCTGTTATTAAAAATCGGATAAGTAGTTTGGGTAAAGATTATGGAAATTGCTCAAATGACAATGCAAGCAAACAATAATTATGACATGACTTGAATTGCTCAGAAATTTGAGGTTTTGGCTAAGTAAGTGAACTGAACAATATATTTTTCTTTTGCACTGCAAGATGAAATACAGGTTTCATAACTTGTGACACACTTATATTTTTATATACAAGTGTTTATTCAACTAAATTTTAGATAAATGTTCTGCCTGGGCTAGCAATGGAATTAGAAAGAAAAACACCTGAAAAAATCATTTTCTTGCCAAAGATAATGACTAGCTTAAGTCAGCTAAAACGACTCAAGGAGAGTATGAACCCAGACAAAAATCTTGAAAGGGATGAAATATTACTGCAGGTCCTAAAATGTTCTTTGAGGATGAAACTCCTTTAAAGTCCATGGGTGAAAACAAGCAAATACTTTTAAACTCAACAGAGACTAAACAGTTTGCTTCCAATAAAAAAAAAAATCTTGCACACAAATGTTTAACTCTTGGTAACACCAAGAGTTGTTTATGTATATCCTCTTTAAAAACACAATCTAACTTGATATTAATACTGCAAGTGAAACAAAACAAAAACATGTGAGATAACAGAGATGCCTTAACCAAGTTACTTGACTCACTTGGAACAGAGGTAGCGAGTATGTTTTGTTTCTACCCCAAATAATCTTTTTATTAAGAGGGAATGTTTTATGACTTTCAGAAATCTGCAACATGTTTATGAAATTAGAAAGGGTCCAGCAGTATTTTGTAAAAGAATAAGTGGTATGAAAAAACGTATTAACACAGAATGAAATACACAGCTGAACCTGTGTACAGTAAGTTACTGACTTTTCAGACAACATGCTGACATACAAGTGTTCTATAAAAGCTACTGTAATTATGTTCTGTATAAAGCTATAGCAGTACAACACTCTCATATCTTACTGTGGTTAAGTTACGCTGTCTCTTCACCCATTACACTATTGTTATTACACTAGCTGTGGGACTCTTGGATTAGACCGTATTTCATTATTTCTTCCTTGAAGGTTTAAGGAGTAGATGGATCACAGTCAACATATCTTCACCCCACCTAGTACATCCCCACAGCACAGTTTATCTGTCCATCATATTGTATCTACCTGCTGACTAACTTAGTTCAATACATCATTCCTGCCCTTGGTAATTTGACTAGCAAACATAGAAGCCTAGTCTGCTTGCCTCTATCCCTTCTGTTGCCAGCCTCACTGCACTTGATATTCTGAGATAGTGTAGGAACTTCCTAATATACACCTGGAACCACTATTTGTACTGGACCAGCAGTAACATGACTTTTTATCTATGCAACTTGGAGGCTACCCTCTCACTTACACAGATGAACAGTAAGCAACACAAACTCACCCATACTTCCAAAAGCTTACAATAAACCAATGTATGCTGGGTTGTAAAAACACTTCCCAACCCCTCACACAACTCTCCCATACTTGCATAACTCAGTGAGCCATCAGGTTGCAGACTGCAAACCTTTACTGCCACTAAGTCTCCACGTCCAAGTGCAAATGTCATAACTGCTGACACCACACTAACTAGGCTGGACAAAGACATGGTGGCAGCTGCCCTTCTAGTGTCAGAACTCATGACATCAACAGGGTCTTACAGCCCCTGCAGTAGAACAAATCTGACTAAATTGGTGATGACTCTTGGAGATGTGACTGACTGGAGGAGTACAACTGAGAAGAACATGCAGAATGACAAACTGGAGCTTGCTATGTATGTGTCAAGTGCATGAAAGCCTCTGGGCCTGAGTAGAAACCTAACCTCACCTAGAATGATGCCCAAATGCAAAAAGAAAATAAATGGTTTTAACAACTGGCTAAGTAGCTTTTCTCATACTAGTGGGGTTGACAGTCCATTTTACCTCATCAAGGATGCCCTATCCCTTTTGTTCCTTGGACTCTGCTTTCTAATCAAAGTACCTGCTGCCCACATAGCGACTTCTGTACAGTCCAACTTAACAGAAAAAAGGCATGCCATAAATGCCAATAGGGACCAAACCATGGCTGCTCTGCTTAATGCTAGAAGTCTTAACTATAAATTAAAGGATCTTGAGGCTTTCCTGCAATCCAAACACATTCATATCTGTGATGTAACAGAGTCTTCCTTTCAGTGTAAAGTACTCCCACTTTATCAGGTTTCAGTACTGGTCACACATTCTGATTAGATGGAAACTGCATGGGGAGTGTCAATATTTGCTACAGGCCTAATTACCTCTATACAGATTTTCTCTGCAATTCCCAAAAAGAACTTACTGAAATTCAAACTACCCTAAATAAGATGGATTACCAATACACAGCCTACAACAGGTCACCTTTAATATCCCTGGAGGACTATGAAAGATTTCCAAATATAGTTGCTGAACCCCCATAAATAAAAATACCTTTCTGATGGGTGATTTTAGCTAGTCATTGATTAACTGGAGAGCATATACCACACCGGTTGGATATGCCTGAAGATTCCTAGACTTGTTAAATACTAAGCTCTTACACTACTACTACAGTATCCCCACCTCTTATTAAATCAGATCAATTCACAAGTCATTAATCCTCTTCCTTTAGGGCATCTAAACCCACCACAATGAACACCTCTGAATCTGATGACCTTTAAGACAAATTTATTAAAAGTATATGATGAGATCTCAAAATTCAACTGCGGGATTTCTAATCCCCATGTAGCCTTAGCTATCACTTAAGCTAATGAATTTTCTCCAGTCTAACAAATAGTACAAACTAAGTGGTTCCATTCAGAACCAGGTATAGCGGGAAAAGAAAAAAGACATTCATTGTTCATGCTGCCTGTTCCTTCATCGGCTCATTTGAAGTTCAGAAGTTACCAGTTGTAATGGTTCATGGTTAAAGTAAAAAGCTAGCATTAATAAGCTATATAACAAAACAAAAAGCTAATGAAGACCAATAATCAAAATCTGCCCACTTTAATGCCTCTATCAAAAAATCAGCAAAAGTCTAAAAGCTACTACAAGGAAGACCAAAGAAGAACAAAAAGTAAAATTAGCATCCAATGTCAAGAATAATCGTAAAAATTTATTAAATTACATCAGATAATGAAGAAATTACACATAGCAATGCTCTGAATTAATTCATAATGGTATTACCCTCTGACCAGAAAATCAATGAAGTCCCATAAATTCCAGAGTCTGTTCATTCAACGAGAATCATTATAAAAATGTCCTAACTGTATTCCCTACAGCTAAACTTCTATGGGCCTTGACAATATATCTGGTTGATTAATCAACAACGCCAGACACACACACATACACACACTGAGCTCCTATTAAAAAGTGTTCTGCTTAAGCATAGCCACTAGGTATGTTCCTGAATAATGGAAAATGGCTTCTGTTATGCCACTCTATAGAGAGAGCTCAACCTCAGATGCTGGGAACTGTAGACTAATCAGAGCAAGCCTAATTTGTAAAGCTATGGAATGTATTATACCAGACTTCCTAAACTCCTACACAAAAATGCCATACTGCCCTTGATCTGTAACAATATGTTTTAGTTAAAGGAAGTTCGTGTCTACTTAATTTAGCAAACTTCTTCAAAAAGGTCATTAAAGATGTAGAGGGGGGCCATGCAATTCATACAGCATAACTGGCTCTGGGCAAGACCTTTGAAACCACTCCCCATACTGGAATTATAAGTAAGCTTAAAGGCCTAAATGTAGACTCTTGCGTTGTAACATGGATAGCAAACTGGCTGACAGATACATTCCATGTAGTTAAACAGGTGTAACCTCAAAAAGGCGACTAATGGTGCTTCTCAGGGCTCAATATCAAGACCCGTTCTGTTTGGCAGAGGCATACCTATGGTTGGAAATAGGAGTAACTACCCTGGACATAAGGTGTTAGGGATGTGTGATCAGGATTTCTGAATGCTGGTAGAGAAATGAAGGTCAATGCTGCTTTTGTGCCAGGATTTCACTGCTTCATGTGAGGTACAAGTTGTTGCAAGCTACAGTTTTGCAAAGCATTTTTTTTTACTCCTGAAGAGTTTTTTTTTTTGTTACTTCTCAACTTAAAGCTGAGGAGTGAAGATTAAGAAATGGAGAAATAGTGGCATGCTGTAATGGTTACATCCCTGGGTGTTAAATCTCAGCAAATTTCATCACTTTGTATACTGTCACACCTACTCCAGAATCCTTGAAAAATACTTTTCAGTTTTAATTGACACAGTTGGATTGCATGTTTGCCACAAGTACCAGTGAAGTATCAAAACAACAGCATGTAGGAGATTCTGAATGATAACTTCATATCAGACAGCTAAGTAAGCACACTATTTTCAGGCAGACTATGAGGGAGGAGCAGCTTCAACACTGGGAAGAAGAGCACTTCTGACTAAGTTCTTGCCTCTCTCTCACTCTCAACTGTCCAGATTTTCACCTCATATTTTGGTCTGTTTCTGGTTTTCTGACAAATTATTGGCAAATCATTGTGGACTGAAGTCAACATACTTCATGCCCTTCGGAAAATTCATGCAAATGCAAAACCTGTTATTGTATCAACTTTCTATGTTTGTAAGAGCAGTAATTAAAAATTGTCCCTGTTTCTGGAGCTTTGTCCCCCATTATTTATGGCTTTATCCAGACTTCTTGCTCTAAAAGGTTGAGAGGTATGAAGTTCTCAGCACTGGTACACATGTCCCTGTAGACTATCACACATCCTTGGCCAGAGCTATATTGCAGCAAAATTTTTGTGAGCCCTGCAATTGGCTGTCCAGGTTGGCACTGCTGTATGTATGTCAATGGTTTATGCTTTCACATGCAGGTAATGTTTTATACTTTGTTATGCACAATTAGATTCTTATCCCCCTACCTAGCATGATTACAGACCTACCATTGTGTTCCTTCCACTGTCAATGTCATTTAGGCATCTCATCCCAAGTTTTATCGTCAGATTTGCAATGACATGCATTTTGCAGGCAGACATCTTTACAACAACTCAAACAGTTAACACGTTACATGTTGAGTTGTGGCTTCAAATCCTCAGCAATTGTGTAAAAAGGGAGAAAAGGATGGAGTTTGAGTTACAGTGGAAACCTCTGTACAATCTTCATAATGGTTGTATACAGAAATCGTCATAAGGAAAGAAATAAAATAATGGATGACAAAAGGGGTGACATGCTGGACGAGGGACTTTACTATGTCTAGAATTAACTGAAGTATTTCAACTCTGGCTGTAGTTAACAGCCTTACATACAATAGTCCCCTGACACAGCTATTATTAGAACCAACCCTATGGAGGAAATGTTGCTATTCTGTGTTTTGCATTCTAAAATGTGAAGCTAGAGTGCATCCGAGTTGCAGAAAAAGGCATTCTGTTTGGAACAGGTGCTCAACAAACAGTGTTGTTCTCAGTAAATTTACTAAACAGGTGAGCCAATCAAAAGAAAGGGTTCTGAACTTCAGTAGGTTCTGAACTTCAGGAAGATGGACAATGGCAAAAAAGGGTTAAATGTCTACTGAAAAGTTCTGCCATCGTCGAAGCAATACGCCTTGGTGTAAAACAAATATACAAATCAAAAATAAGGTAAAGCCATTGCTGTTCAAATGAGTTGGCATGGAGAACAACATTCAGGATACAGGATATGAACGAAACACAGACACAGGCCCAAATGAATAAGGTACCAAGAAGGGTAGCTGCAAAAGCAAACAATTCAAGCTGACAAAACTTATCTAATTCAATCAAAAAGGAAGAGAAATTTATTTTATAATTAATAAAGTAAACAAAGCAAAAAGAAGAGGAAAAAGTAAAGCTTAAAAATATATGTGGTAGATGAAACAGAATGATGAAAGACCTCTTCTGTGTATGCATTCATTTTTTCCACAGTTAATGCATCTACTATTTCTTTGCATATTCTGGTGCAACACATATATATATATATATATATAAATACAATTCTTATTAAGTCTTGATAGCTTTTCTTCCCATGCCTCGTCTGAAATTGTTCGGTGCTCTACCCAGTAGTGCCTTTATTAGGGAAATAAAATAGGGGGAAGTGATCTGCCATCTCCAAAAAGGTTATTTCAAAAAAGGTACATAAACTCTGAAATTTAAAAGAAACAAACAGTCGAGAAGGGGATTGATTTGTTTTGCTGTCCTGCATGGTATCTAAGGAAATTAGGCCTAGAACTGCAAGAGGACCGAGATGAAAACTGATAATATCACTAATCATTCTAACAAATTATGAAAGGAGGGTGAAGCTTCCTAAGGTTGGAAAGTGGTAGACGCAATTCCCTTTTACAAAAGTCAGAGGAGACCAGAGAGTGAAAACTACTGACATATCAGTTTGATGTCAGGTGAAGGAAAAAAATCATGGAAACTGTACCGAAGAAAAAAACATTTTGTAGCATCTGTAAGCCATTTGGGCACTGGGCCCAAAGCAGCATGGAATCACAAAGAACATTCATGCTAAGACTAACAGTTTTTTGTCAGGATAACCACAGCAGTAAAAAAAAAGGAACTACACACATGGCCTACAAAGACTTTAGCAAGACCTTCAATGCAGTACCATGCAAATGCTTAGTAAACAAATTACAGACACTGGAGGGCATCATAGGCAGACTGAATGGAAAAACATTAACCAGAGGGGAGGCCAAAAAAGAACAGTGAATGCCTTTCATGTAGATGAAAGGGATCTTTAGCACTGAGCTGCCACAAGGGGCAGTACTACTGATGCTGCATAAGGCCTGGAGTGAAAGAGACGCCTTTGCTAGGAGACACAAAAATGTCCATCAGGGTTAATACATAGAAGTCCGTCCTGTATGGATTATAATGCACTTTAGAAGAATAGAGTACTGACAGGGCAAAAAGAAATGTAATAAAATATATATATATATAAAACTGAGAACTATTCTAGCAAAGAAGTAAACAAATGAAAGAGAAGCTGCAGCAAAGGCGGCAGCAGAAATATCCCCATGGTTTGTCATATTAGATCATCTAAAAATAAGCAAACTATACAACAAAACAGAAAGAAACCTGAGTGGATATTTGGATGCAAATGAAGCGGTAGCGGCATCACTAGTAGAAATGATTATCCATGCATCCAGTTGTTAAGATCCTATCATGAGTACTGCATGCTGTCCCTTCAAGGGACTCCATGCCATTTAATTAGGCACCAAGTTCAATTTAGTGTTTTTTCAGTGCTAATACACAAGCACGTGGCAATAAAATTAGAAAGTACAGTAGTGTAAAATCTTACCATAACATTAGATGTCTTCTTCACTCTTGCAGTATTCTTGCCAAGGATAGCCCAACGTCTGGGCAGTATACCGAAGCCTTTAGATCTTGTATGTGCTGTACATCACATACATGCTCCTCATACAGGTCATACAGCATAAATGCGACATACAGATACAATTACCCAGAACTGAACTGCCCCAGCAGACATCAGTCTTGTGAGAACAAAATGGAGGCTATATGCATCAAAGTGGAGAAAATGCAAAAGGAAGGAGGGGGGGGGGCCCTAGGCCAGGAGGGTAACCAAACAAAAACCCCAAAGAAAAAGGGGGATGGAGGGAAGGACTGAATACTGCAACAGTGAAGAGAAGGGCATCTACTGTTATGGTAAGACTTTACCTAATTCTGCTATGTTCTTTTATATCACTGTTGCAGTATTCTGCACCTTAGGGAGAGTACAAATGCTCAAGAAACAGAGTGAGATGTGGAACGCTGGGAAGAGCCCTCAACAAACCCATGGAGGATGACCCTTGCAAAACCTGCTCTGGCCCTAAAAAACATATCCAATTTATAATGCTTAGTAAAGGTATGCACTGAAAACCAAGTAGCAGCTTCAAGGATGGAACTGGTATCCAACCCCTTGAAGAAAGCACCAGAAGAGGCAAAAGACCTAGTGGAATGAGCACTGACTGAAGTAGTGAAAAAAACAACAAAAGAATTGGCCTTCGATAAAAAGACATGCCTCTGGAGCGTTTCTCTCTGGGAGTCCTCTGAAAATTGGCTTGTTTCAAGTCGGACTTTCCTGGTAAACAAATGTTAAATAAAAATAAATAAATGAATATCCAGCAGGAGATGGTTTCCTTGGAAAAAGATACAGTTGTACTGCCTGATTTAAGGGCAACTCATTAACAACCTTGGCCATAAAAGAAGGATTAGTACAGAGAGCCACTCTGTCTCTATTAAAAAACAAAAAAGGGGGAATGGCCTTAAGGGCCTAGAGCTCAGAAACCCTCAGAGCAGAAGACCGAGCAAGTAACAAGACTGTATTCCAGTTATAGTGTTGCAGAGAAGCTGAAACTGCAGGCTTAAAAGAAACTTGAGTAAATTTTTCCAAAACAAAATTAAGGTCCCAAAGAGAAGGAATAGGCTTCCTTAGGGGCCAAAGATGCAGGATGCCTTTAAGAAATTGTTTGATCGCAAAATGAGAAGCCAAAAAAGGATTAAAGGGCAGATGGGCAGAAATAGCTGACAAATGGGCCTTCACATAAGAATAGGCTAAAACAGACTGCAGTAGCTTAAGCAAGTAGGAGGAATCCAGAGGGACCCCCACTGAAGAGAGTCTTGGCTATGAACATGGCACCAGGCAGAAAATATTTTCCATTTTGACAAATAAGGCTTTCTGGTTGTGGGTTTTCTTGCCTCTTGTAAAACCCTAAGCATATCCTCAGAAAAGGTGTGTCTAAAAGGGATCAAAACCCTATCACCCACAGAGTCAGCTAAAGAGTGGACAAGTGAGGATGACTGACTCCTTGTCCTGTGTGAAGAGGTCCAACCGATGAGGTAACTTTTGGCGATTGTCCCTAGCCAGCTGCATTATGAGGGTGAACCAGTGCTGTCTCAGCCAAAAGGGAGTCATTAACAAGATTTTTGGTGAGTCCAGATGAATCTTCTGCAGGATTCCTGGAAGTAGAAGAAGCAGAGGGGAAAGCATATTCCCTTCCAAGGAAAATAAAGGGTATCCTTCATCCATACCAGATGGCATGGCACTCTGGAACAGAAAACAGGGAGTTGCCTGTTCAGAGGGGAGACAAAAAGATCTACCTAAGGACTACCCCCACTGATGGACTATGTCCAAAAACATATCTCTGTGGAGCATCCATTCATGAGCCCATGTTTTTGGACCTGTTCAAAGAGTCTGCCACTAAATTGTGCTCTTAAGGAATATACACTGCCTGAAGACTTAGCTGATAACTGATAGCCAGCCAGAGCTCAGGCCTGAACAGCCAGCTTGTAAATATGGTAAGACTATGTGCCCCCCTGCTTGCTGACATATCACATCACTTTGGTGTGTGTTGTCTGTGTGAACTTTCCGGGGGCCTGGAGAGAGCATGGACAGAAATGTCTGTGGGGCCAGAATCAGAGCTCTCAGCTCTTTGATGTTTATATGGTCTGACTTCTGATGGGGGGGGGGGGGGGCAGAGACCCTGAACTTTCAGGTGATCACAGGAAGCCCCCACCCTATTTCAGAAGCATCAGTGAACAGCTCTTGGGAAGAAACCAGCGGCTGAAAGGGCAGGCCTGGTTGAGGGTGATTTGCTGAATTCACCACTCGAATTCCCTCTTTAGACATGGAAGAAGAGGCACTATGAAATCCAGAGGGTGACAATGCCGAGGCCAAACTGACTTGAGGTACCAATGACGTTTCCTCATATGCAGTCTGGCAAGAGGGAGCATTGGAATAGATGAGGCCATGCGTCTTAGGGCCCAAAGAAAACTCCCTGGCTGGAATGGCAGGCAGAGGAAGAACAGTCTAAAAGAAAAAGATCATGGACAAAACCTTTAGAGGTGGAAAAAGGACATCGGCACTGTCTGAATCCTACAGCCCAGATGTATATAATCCTGACAGGGAGTCAGGACAGACTTTTGGAAATTGACAGTGAACCTCAGACTCTGTAGGAGAGATATGGTGAGCTCCACAGCCTGCAACAGGCAACTGGGAGAAGGAGCCTGAAGCAATAGGTCATCTAGATCAGGGAAAATCTGAATGCCTTGGAGCCTGCAAAAAGCAATTACAGGAGCTAGGCATTTTGCGAATATCCTTGGGGCAGTAGATAAGCCAAGCGGCAAAGTACAGAACTGAAAAAGAGAGAAAAAAACATAGAAATGCAAAAACTTCCTGAAAAGAGGGTGAACAGGAATAAAAAGGCAAGCATCCTTCAGATCCAAGGTTACCAGAAAAGCCTGGGGCAGCAAGACAGGAAACAGATTTTGAAAAGAAACCATCCAAAATGAAGGAAAGAAATGTGTTGAGTAAGGAGAGATCCAAAATAGGCCTCCAAGCCTTTTGAGGAACCAGGAACATTTGGAATAGAATCTCTTTTCTACTTGGAAAGGGGGGACAGTCTGAATAGTTCCTTGGACCACCCAAGAACGTCAGAGAAATGGGGAAGCTGCTCTAGAGGAGACTGAGGAATCCCTGAAAAAGGAGGCAGAGACTTCCATAACATTAAGTAACCTTGACGGATAATGGACAGAACCTAAGATTTGAAGTGAAGAGTTGCCAGTTTTGGAAAACAGAGGAAGAGCCAAAGAGACAAAGGAACCTGTCAGGTAAAGGAGGCTTCTGGACCACAGTAGCTTAAGACAACTTAGCAGGAGGAGCTCACCTACCATCCTTCCTGCCTTTAGTGGCCTGAGGCTGCCTACAAACAAAAGCAGACCTATAAGGATAGTTCCTCGGAAACTTAGGGATGGGGACACAAAAATATATTTAAGGTCCTGTAAAGCTTTACCTTTTTCTTCAAGAGACAAACATAGTATCAGCAGTAGCAGTTCCAAAGAGATTTTTATTATCCAAAGGAGCATCCAACAACTTGGCCTTGACATCTTCAGATAATGACTGCAGATGAAGCCAAGAATAACACCTCATAACAGACCCAAAGGCAGCAGCTCTGGAAGAGACATAAGCACCATAGCTGCACTTGAAAGCATGGCAAGCCACCTGACAGGTAGTACCCAAAATAGAGAGAGCAGAGGACTTTCCTTCAGAATCAGGGAGATTAGAAATAAGCTGACAAGCCTGGGTAATAAAAGCGAGAGCATATCTGGTCATGTGGGCCTGGTAATTAATGGCCCTAAAGGCCAAGGTGGCGGCAGTATAGAACTTCTTTCCCATCCTCTCCATAGCCCTACTATCCTTATCCAAAGGCAGGCGCTTGGTAGAGGGAAAAAAACGTAGACGGCTTGTCAGTGGAGAATGATACCACAGCAGGAGGACACTCAAACAGAAATTGACAATCCTTGGGAACCTTACAGAACCTGTCAGATTTCTTAGGAGCAGGGGGTTGAGAATCAGAAGTCTTACAGGTAGATATAAAGGTGTCTAATAAAGCAGCCAACAAAGGAGTTACTGCAGAGGGTACAGCCGGGTCCACCTGAAGCATTTTGGCTACCAAATCCCCAAAAGATGGCTCCTCCAAGGGAGACTCAGGGCTAATGGATTCCTCTTCATCAGGGCCATAAGCCAATGGAGAAAGCATCTAGGAAGAGTATGACAAAGACCCCGCATCAGACTGCAAATCCTCATCCAAGGAATCAGGTTCCCTAGGCCTTTTAGAAGGAGCTGAAGTCCAAAGTGGAATAGTTACAGAAAGCACAGTGGGGAGGCTTCAGGGCAGTGAAGTTATTGAACAGGCCCTGAGTAAACTCCTGCCATTCCCTTTGAAGGTCCTTAGGATATAAAAAGAATGTTTAGCCTTCTGTTGTTTTTTTTTTTTTTTTTTTTATTTACATTTTTGGGGACATCAACCCTAACAAACACCAGAGGTTTAGACCTCTGACAAGATTCATCAGTAAGAGTGCCTGAGGACTCCTGAAAATCAACGAACCAACAAGAGAATAGTCTTAAAAAAGACTAAAATCAAAAAACAACAGGATTCCACGTAGAAAAATTTATTCTAATAAAACATGTCTTAGCCACCACAGCCTTACATGAGCACATAAATACTGGTGAAAAACATTACCTTTTATACACCACATAATTGATCAAACAATTAAGTAAATAAATCAATTTAACAATTAAACATTTAAAGAGACTCCAACCCTATTACCCCAGTTAAAAACTCATACAAAAAAGAAAAACGTTTTAACTTTTTATATTATAATACTACAAATATGAACAATCTCAATATAGAAAAACATATTAAAGTAGACACTTCCAATTAATTTCCGTATTTAAACCCATTGGTGACAATGTATTATATTTCAGTATAAAAATAGATTCTTTATATAATAACATCTTTTTCAATAATTTATCATCACCTTTTTTCACAAAGATTTGCTCTAAAATAGTTGCTTGTAATAGTTCAGCATTATTCTCATGTGGTTCTAAAAAATGTAAGGCAATCGGGCTTTCTACCGCTCCCTTTTTAATGCCACGAACATGCTCCTGCAATCTCACTCTAAATTTTCTTTTAGTTTCGCCAACATAAAAAAGATCACAGGGGCATTTAAGACAATAAACTACACCTTCAGTATAACAAGAAAAACATCTATATGGTTTAAATAATCTATCATTCATTTTTTTAAAATATAACCTAATGAAGGGACATATGTTACAAGCATGACAAGGTATAGGCCTGAGGCCTCCTCCCTGATCAGAATCCATGGAATCTCTCTAGGGTCCTCTCATATAACCAGCTGTGGTTTCCCCTCAATGTCTGGAGCAGATGCCTGTAAAGTCTCAGAAGATGTGTGTCTGATGGCTAGGTATACAGCAAAGCAAAGAGCATTCAGACTGATGAGCAAGGATGGCATTTGGACTGACAGCAAAGAAGTTTTGGGTAATGGCATCCATAAGTCACCTGTACACCCTACACCTTGTGTGGGGAGCATACATGTGATGTACGGTGCATTCTAAATCTAAAGGCTTTGGTATACTGGCTGAACGTTGGGCAATCCTTGGCAGGAGATCCCTACAATTAAGAACAATGCAACAGTAATCTAGAAGGACATTAATAAGCAGAAGTCAAATAACTAAACCTTTAAAACCTTACATAATACCATGACATGACAAAGAGATGATTAAAACGTGGATGGATTAAATAACTGGACAAATATAAGTTGCAATAACTAGTCATGATCAGTTCCAAAATACATGATTTAAATAATCATATGAAACTACTCAGTCCCAAAAACTCTTTCAGACAACCACGTGGTTAATTCCATATTAAGCAGTCGCTGATAAGGAAATTCCAGAATGTCTGAATACCCCAGAGCACACAGCGGCCCCTGGGAGGCTGAACACAAGGATTAAGGCAGCCAATCCAATATAGGACTAGCAGATCCTGTAGTCAGGAAGGGCTTAAGCTGTGTAGGGCTACATAGATAAGGATTAGAATTTTAAAAATAATACATTGCCTAACAGGACATCCGTGCAACCCAGCAGAACCAAAGTAGGTATCTGAATACCCCAATGAGCAGCTGGACTGCAGAGTTCTACACAACCAGCAGGCATTTGAGTTTTGAATCTGTAAGTGCTAGGCATAGAACATTACAGCAGTGCAAGTGGAAGGAGAAAAGGGCATGTACCCCACCAGGGAGAGCTGCAAGGAGAACGACGTACTTAATGAGGGAAGTATTCTTCAGATGGCAGCAGTAGGACTTGATAACTGCTGAAAACTGGTCCTTTAATGAAAGTTTATCAGTAACCACTCCCAAATTATGCAACTCAGATATGAACTACAGCCTGTTTGCATAATACATACTGGGGGACAAAACTAGTAGCAGTGATTCCCTGTGAGTGGCAAGGAAATTCCACATGGTTGCCATGATTTACTTCATTTTCACTTGACTACTCACTATCCAGTCATGGATGCATTCCAAACTTCTTGTAAGTCTGTTACTGACAGATGCAGACTGCTGAAGGAAGGATCACAAGTGGTTACTAGGCAAACAACCCCAGGGCCCTTACAAGCCTTGGCAAGTTCAACTCATGTTCCCAAGGATGTCTGGTTCAAGCAGACACTAAAATCAGCACCTATTTCCCCTGTCCAAGAGGGACATAGGTGGAACCCCCAGGGTGAATTTCCAGTTACCCATCCAATCGTCCAAATTATGCTTAAATAGGGCCAACAAGGAGCTTTGTTTAACATGAATAGGAAGCTTGTTCAAATGGTGGGGCAATCTCTGTGAAACAAATTTGTCTCTCCAGCAAGTTCTGTTGATGTCACATACCAGGTTAAGGTCCTTTAAGCGAGTGACCCGTGTGCCATTTGACTTGTGAATGTGCGGTGTTTCCATTACAGCTGGGTCAGAGATATACAGCTGCTGTCAGCGGAGTCTCATAGGAAACGTGCATAAGGTGAATAATGTACATTAAGTACTGAACCCTGTGAGACATCAGGATCAAAACAGTACCCTACAGAGGAGTTAACCTCTGTGCGTACCTGCAAAAACAGGTAGGAGATAAATCAAACCAATACAGTAGAAGTGACGCCAACAACTGTTCCACCCAATTCAACAACATGGTGGTGTTCTTTGCATCAAATGCTGAAAACAGATCAAATCTGATCAGACAATGGTCCTTTGCCAAAAGGAGGTTGTTAAAGATTATCATAAGGACTACCTCAGTGTTGTGTTTTACCTAAAAACAGGCTGGAATACATCACTGATGCTATCATCTTCTCCTGTACATAACCCACTAAGAATAAACCACCTTCTCAGGACTCTTATGTGTGAATGGAAGGTATGACTTGCAGTAGTTATTCAGATTCTCAGGGTCTAAACCAGCCTTTTCAGGGTTCCCACGAGTCATTCATGCAATACCACATATGTAACCCCAAGTTTTACATGAGAAGTTAACTTGAGTAACTTTTCTGAATGTGTGTTAGAAGGGGCATTTCCCATGGAGGGGGGGGGGGCAACATCCTTCAGATAATATCTGAGAGATTGGGAGTTTCCATGCTAGTTGAGGGATCTAGGGGTCCATATTAGTTGTGGAACCTGGGAGTCCAGGTAAGGTACAAGTCAGCTAATCAAAAACACCATGCAGGGGATTAAGAATTCAAAATGTTATGTTGATGAAACTCTGGAAATGCATTTGAAACATGCAGCCCTTAGAAGTATCCTTCCAAAGTACTGAAAGAATTCCATCTTGTGTTCTGCTTTTTGACATTATTGCAACGGGGACACTAGGGGGATTAGAATCAGATTTTTCTAGATTGCTATATGCATATTTATGTTTATAGGGATGAGAAAAGTGAAAAGTATGGATCTTAAATACATACATATACTAAAAGGTAAGAACTACTCTAATCCCCTACATGTTGTTTTTGATCACCATGGTTGGCCCTACAGTACTCTGTCTTCTCAAGAATCCCTAATGTGTACTTAGCCCAGACTAAAAGAAATCTAACAAGCAAGTTACATTTTAATTCCCTACACATAATAACATACATCAAGTAGGACTTGCCCAGAAAAAGTAGAGACTGGAGTAGGGTTAGCTTTAGTCATGCATCTGAGGGAGGCGATTCATCTTAATTTTAGGTGTAGAAAGATGGAAACCAGAGTCCTCTAGGCAACTCTCAGAGTAAGGTCAACTGTTCTGAAGCTGGAACAGGACTTCAGAAATATTCTAAGTGCGGAGAATAGAGCAGAAACATCAGCATACCAGATAAGTGACCACTGCAACATTTGAAAGACATATTAATGAAGATGATAAAGTGGTCATACTAAATCTCTGAGGCAAGTACTAGTAGGATAGTAGAAAAAAACAACAGCAATAAACACCTGATGGAAACAACATTATCTTAACCCCTTTTGCCACTAACACCAGTACTAATTAGTTATTAAAGTCCTCTGTGCTGGCAGGCCAGTCGATTGTAGCATTGAAAGAAAGAAATCTCAAGTCAGATAAATCATTAAAATGAAGTAAAGCAGCATTTTGCTTAATGTGCTCAATGTAATGTTTTTGCATACATTTAAGCTGCATAACTAAGTTACCGAATGCCACAAATTCAGTAGAATGACTAAGCTACTCTGAATGAGGTCTGCCTTTGAAGCATAGCGCTGGAGGTGTACTACCTTCAAAGCTGTCTGCACAAGTTTCAGAAGAAACTATGACTTAGCTTAATGGATTACTGGTACACTGATTCTCACAGTTGCTGAAATAAAATTAAAGAGCTCCGATTCCCATGTACTGATCAAGTCTGACTATGCCAGCATGTAGCTGTCATGGGAGCACATCTGATACAAACAAACAGCATTAAAAGTTATTTTATGTTTACTATATTAGGTGATAAATTTCTAACAGACTGGGACTGCCGACTAAATGCCCTTGTTAATCAGCAGGTCAATATCCATTATGAATTCTTTTAACAACAGCACATAAGCTACCACTCCCTCATTTAAACGAGTCTCTCAAAACTCCATACTGACTCATCTTCTTTTCTCAACTTCTAACCTTACAATATAATTATAACATGGTTATCTTCTGCTCCGACCATATAACCCACTCCAAAATAACTATTTTTGTTAAGATCATCATACAAGAATCAGTCTATTTTCCAAGTCTATCAGTCTATTTTTTCTATTTCCCCTTATGGAGATTTACGTTTACCCTTTTGACGTTCTGCACTTTCGGCATTCTTGAGGTGACAATAACGGATTCGATATTGTCAGTGTTCGAGATGCTGATGGGAACCCAATTATACTTTCCACTACCACTAGTAAGGAGGTAGCCTCTGAGTTATCTCACCAATTATATATGCAGCTTAAATTATTTTGGAGCAAAAGTTGAGAGAAGCTACACTTTTTTTAACCAGTCTATTATTCTTGAAACAGTGATACTGTAAGGACAAACAGAAAGGCACAAAGCATTTGTGATTAAGCCAAGACTGTGGCATAGCAAATACGATTGTTTTGGACTAATGATTCTACAAGCACAATTTCTTGGCTTCAGTCACAGTGTCTCTGCAGATGACATTAAATCCCTTGAGCCTTCCCGAAATATCTGAAAAGTAGACTGGATCCGAGATTAACCCCCAACACAGACACGCATACACACAAATAAAGATGATGCACTTTGATACCTTTTTTTTAACCACTGATTTGCAATCACAGACACATTCATCAACCATTAGCCTTGTGGCTAAATAAAAGTAACGTGTAACTAACATTTTAAGAACATGATGTGCTCAGATTTGCTTGAGCCTCCACTGACACAAGCTTGGGCCTTTCAAAAGAGGCTGGTATCAACATCTGTGCTGTGTTAGAAGATCAGATCTGCTTCTGATATACCCATCATTAAGTGGGTTACTAAAACAATGTAGTGCTTTATGGATTAATGTTAGAAGTGATGAATGAGGAGGGAGTGGCTACAATGTAACAACACAAGCTCAGTCTGATACAAAAGAACCAGAAAAAGAGGAAGCTTCAGATAAGTGACAGAGCTGCTTCTCCTAATTGCAGAAGTTTTAATCCACATTATACTGGAAGTATTTAGACTTAGGAAAAAGTGAAAAATGAGGAATTAAGGGGCAGCGCTAAGAGTAGGACAGGCATTTCATAAATATGTTATATTGCTGGCACAAGCAGAAAGTACAGTTTTGTACCTACCATAAATGTAGTTGTCCGAGAGGCATGCATCTGCAGTCCTAACAAATGGGTTGTCCTGCCTCAGGCAGCCCTTCGGTCGGCCGGATTCCAAAGTCTGGGTCTGGCCTTGGCTGATGTCGCACTTCACCCGACGTCACTGCTACTGTCAATTGGGTATAAAGGCATCAGCCGACGCCATTTTCCTCGGTGTTTCTTGCCCCAGATGCCAGGTGCCCTCTAGGAAGGCTAAATTTGGATAAATGCAAATGATTCCAAACAGTAGAGAGCACACAAAAAATAAACATGTATGTACATATCTACAAACAAATACACCATAATAGATTCCCCCAGCTAGCTACAAGATGGGCAAATACCCTAGGAGTACCACAGAGGGGAAGGAGGGTGGGTAATCCTGACTGCAGATGCATGCCTCTCGGACATCTACATTTATGGTAGGTACAAAACAGTACTATGTCCTTCAAGGATGCATCTGCAGTCCTAACAAATGGGTAGAATACCATAGCCAAACTGGGGGAGGAGGCACTAAGATGATTATGGTGTAGCTAAGATCCCTTGCAAAACAGCAGTGGCAAAACCTGCTCGGGATCTGGAGTATAAAGGCAGATTATAATGCTTGGCAAATGTATGCACGGAGCTCCAAGTAGCAGCCTCTAAAATGTCTTTGGTAGCCACTCCTCGTAAGAAAGCTGTAGTAGTGGCTGTAGCCCTTGTGGAGTGAGGTCTGATGTTTTCTGAAGTTGTCTTCCCATGAAAGGAGTAACAAAATCTAATGCAATTTCCTATCCATTTTGAGATTGTCTGTTTTGAAATTGCTTTTCCTTCTATTCCTGCTGCATATGCTACCAGAAGCTGGTCAGTTTTTCTATTGTTCTTGGTTCTGTCCAGGTAGTAGCGCAATTGCCTGTGTACATCCAAGGTGTGCAGTAGTCTTTCCCCCCTGTTCTGTGGGTTGGGGAAGAAGGTTGGTAGGTGGATTGCTTGGTTCAATGATACCCTGGAGACCACCTTTGGCATAAAAGTAGGGTTAGTTCTCAAGGACACTCTATCCTGATGGAAGATTAGGAAGGGCTGTACTGCCATTAATGCCTGTAACTCAGATACCCTTCTTGCTGAAGTGATTGCAAGTAGGAAAGCAGTTTTCCAGGATAAGAACTGTAATTCTGCTGTTGCTGCTGGTTCAAAAGGGGGAAGTGTTAACTTTTCCAGCACAAAGTTCAGGTCCCATGTAGGTAGAGGTGGCTTTCTTGGAGGCTTTACATTTTTAATTCCTCTCAGAAATTGCCTGAGTAGAGGATGAGAGAAGACTGGAGGATCCATGTTGTATTCTGCTGAAATTGCTGATGCATGAATCTTGATGGAGGAGTAAGACAGGCCGTTGTGGAAAAGTTCTGCTAAATATTCCAGGATGTTAGCTATGTTTGCCAAAGATACATTTTCTCCTTTTTCTGTGCTCCTAATGAGGTATCTTTTCCATTTTGCAGAATAAGTCTTCCTTGTAGAGGGTCTGCGAGCCTCCAGGATAATGTCTTTAACCCTCTGAGATAAATTTGGGTTATTTTGTTTCATGTAAGATTCCAAGCAGCTAGCTGCAGTGTTTTTAAAGTTTGGATGCAAGATCTTGAAGTTGTTCTGTGTTAGCAGCAGAGGAACTAGAGGTAGAGGCCATGCGTGTGTCCGAGACATACTTCTCAGAAGCGGGTACCAATGCTGCCTCGGCCAGTCTGGAGCTATCAGTATGATCCTTGGGTGATCTTCTTTGATCTTCAGTAGCACTTTGTGCATCAAAGGTAGAGGTGGGAATGCATATGCTGTTAGGTTTTCCCAACTGAAGGATAGGGAGTCCACCTTCCAAGCAAGTGGGTGGTATGTCCTTGTGCAGAATTTTCTCAATTGGTGGTTGTGTGGGGATGCGAACAGGTCTATTTCTGGTAGCCCCCATTTCTCTGTAATGGTTTTGAAGATGTCTGGATGCAGCATCCATTCGTGGGCATCCGTGGTAGTTCTGCTTAATGTGTCTGCTAATATATTTTCTTTTCCTGGCACAAATAAGGCCTGGAGCTGAATGTTGAGGTTCAGGGCCACATTCCACAGGTCCATTGCCATCCGGCATAGAGGGTATGAATGTGTGATCCCCTGCTTGTTGATATACCACATAACTGTGGTGTTGTCCGTCCTTATCAGCAAATGACCCTGTTGAAGAAAAGGTCTGAATGTCTGAATTGCCTGTTTCACTGCCAGCATCTCTTTTTGATTTATGTGTAGGTTCAGCTGGTCCTGTGTCCATAGGCCTTGTATACACTTGTCTGCCATGTGTGCCCCCCAACCGAGGTCTGAGGCGTCCGTGGTGATAGTCTGGCTTGGGTGAGGGCTGTGGAAAGGCAATCCTTTGTTCAACTGACAGGCCTGAGCCCACCACAGGAATTCTTGTTTCAGGCATGGAATTATTGGAATTTGGGTTTCTAGGCTGTGCTTGTGCTGAGACCATAAATTCCGTAGGTACCATTGCAACTTCCTCATATGCAGTCTGGCATGTGGGATCAATATTATGCAGGATGCCATGTAACCCAGAGCTTGCAGGATTTTCCTTGCTGTAAGCTGGTTCTGCGTTGTTAATGCCTTGAAATAAAGTGGTAGTAGTTTTTGCTTTTCTGCTGTGAGAAATGCCATTTGTTTTGATGTGTCCAGTTCTGCACCCAAGAATGTTATCCTTTGGGATGGTACCAGCCTTGACTTTTTTATGTTGACTGTGAATCCCAAGGCCTGCAGTAGGTGAATAACCTTTTCCAAATCTTTTGTTAATTTGATCTTGTTGTCCGCTTGTATCAGGCAGTCATCCAGGTATGGATAAATTTGAATTCCCTGAAGCCTGCAATGAGCAATTACTGATGCCAGGCATTTCGTGAATACTCTGGGCACAGTAGATAAGCCAAAGGGCAATGCTGAGAATTGATAATGCTCTGATCCTGCAAGAAATCAGAGGTATCTTCTGCAATCTGGTCGAATAGGGACGTGCAGGTATGCCTCCTTGAGATCTAGAGTCACCAGCCAAGCCTCCTTGCCCAGCATGGGAAGAAGGTGCTGTAGGGTCAACATTTTGAATTTTGGAACAATGAGATATGTGTTGAGAGCGGACAGGTTGAGAATAGGCCTCCATTGGTTTTCTTTTCTTGGCACCAGGAAAAGTCTGGAATAAAATCCTTGTCCTTGTTCCATAGCCGGTACCTTTTCTATAGCTCTCATCCTTAGCAAGTGGTTGATTTGTCCTAGAGCGTTTGTCTTTTGATTTGGTGGTAGGTTTGGCATTCCTCTCTTCCTTGGTAGAGTATGGAAGTGAAACCTGTAACCTTTGTCTATTGTCTGTAAAATCCATTTGTCTCCTGTAATGTAATGCCAGTTTACTGAAAATAAGGCTAGATTTCCGTCTAAGGGTGCTTCCAGTTGTTCCCTGGTAGGCGGTATCAGAGCCAAGTCACTGTGACTGTCCTGTGGAAGTGGTAGTAGCTGGATCTGCGGCAGTACTTCTCTGGTTGTTAGGCTGCCACTGACGTCCCCTGTAGGCACCTCTAGATTGACCTCTGCCTCTTGAGCGCCTATTTCTGCCTCTCTGTGCCCTGGTGTCTGGAAAGGACCAATTCTTCGAAGGCCAATTTCTACTAAACCTAGGAGGCTGGACCTGTAAGAAGTCCTTGACTGTTTGGACAGATTTTGCTTTTTCCTCCACCTTCTTTAACACTTGCTGTGCAGGGGAGCCAAACAAACTGAGTTTCTCCATGGGAGCATCTAGGAGCTTTGACTTCACATGGTCTGGTAAGGATTGCTCTTTTAACCATGCATGCCTTCTGATCACTGTACCAGTCATAGCTGATCTAAAGGAAGCCTCCAGTGCATCACAGCCGCATTTTAATGAATGATTACTGACCTGCTGAGTGTTATGTACCAAATCCTGAAGGGACTTACGGTCTATAGGTTCAGGAGAGGATAGTTTTTTATTTAACTGATCTAACAAGAATTCCTGATACTGAATCATGTGGAATTGACAGTTTAAAGCCCTAGCCGAAAGAGTAGCAGAAGTATAAACTTTTTTACCCCATCTCTCTAATGCTCTAGATTCTCTCTCAGAGGGGAGGGGGTTTTTGGCAGTTGCTACAGCTTTAGGGCCTTGTGAAATAGTTTCAGGATCTGCAATAGGAGCCTTATACAGGTGATAATGTGTGTCCGGGACCCTGTAGTATCTGTCGGGCTTAGCAGGGGCCGGAGGAAGAGAGTCAGGGGCAGTACAAGCATCATTGAATGCATCATCCACAACTGTCAGGACTGGAGGAATGGCTAAAGGCCTATGCTGTGGCAAATGCAAAAAGGTCCTGAGCTGTTTCCTAGAATCTGAAAAATCCTGGCCCTGCCATTGAAATTGTTTCCTCATAGCATGCAAGGTTTCCCCAAAAGAAAATTCCTCAGGAGGAGAGGCAGAAGGAATGGAGTCTTCTGCGTCAGAATCCTCATATGGAGAATAAGGGCCCTCTGGAGGATTTGAGTTTTCTAAATCATCAGAAGAATAATCAGTAGAAACTGGTTCAGGGGGCTCTGCTCTAGGCCTCTTCTCTGGAGGGGGATGTGAGGCCCTGTCAGGGTGAGGTTGGGATCCCCTGATCAAAGAAATGAGGTCCTCTGCCAGGCTAAGCATTTGGGAACTAGAGCTAGGCCTGTGTGAGGGGGTTTTAGAAGGCAAGGCCTTAGAAGATTTAGCTGCTTTAGCCCTAGAGAAAGCCTTGATAGACATGGATGCAGGGGGCCTAGCATCTCCACGTGCAGGAGTGGATATGTCTAAAGGAATAGTATCTGATAAATCCTGGGTGCCTGCTACAGCAGGAGAAATTTCAGTAGCAGATTCAGCCAAGCTGTGTGAGGCCTCGGCTGCAGGAGGAATGCTCTCAGCAGAAGGAAGAACCGAGGACTCGGTTTCAGCCGAAACCGAGACACTCGCTGTAGGCTTAACCGTGGTTTCGGTCCTTTTCCTTACGTTTTTAGTTAATTGTGAAGTCGGAGTCTCCGACGGCATTTTGTAAGCAAAAGCGGGACCAAAAAACTCCTCCGCAAACTGCGACAGACATCTAAGTGTCCGTCGGTTGAAGGAAGCACAGGCTAGACAAGCTGCTACGTCGTGGTCTGGGCCTAAGCAAGGAAGGCAGTAAGAATGGAAATCCTTATGAGGTATTTGTTTCCCACAAGTTAAACAATTATTTACTTTTTCTGACATCGGCTGAGGCAAGAAAGAGTCCCCAACGGGGTACTTAGCTTTTTAGAAGTCTTCGGTAGTAGAAATCTCTGGATCTGACCGACCGGCACTTGCGAACAGCTTCTGCTTCGGGCACCGCGCGGCAAGAAAGACTGAGGAAAATGGCGTCGGCTGATGCCTTTATACCCAATTGACAGTAGCAGTGACGTCGGGTAAAGTGCGACATCAGCCGAGGCCAGACCCAGACTTTGGAATCCGGCCGACCGAAGGGCTGCCTGAGGCAGGACAACCCATTGTTAGGACTGCAGATGCATCCTTGAAGGACATCAGAGAAAGTATAGGTAAATCGGGGAAGATAGTTCAGCAGGGAGGAGGATAAAAAGTTCTGGGGGATGTGCCTTGCAATTAGGCAGTATGGTAGAGGGTGGGGAAAAAGAGGTGGTGCAGGTAAAGCATCTGGATCAAGAAACTATGTGAGCAAAGGGAGATAAGTGTAGTACTGATTTAGGTATGGGCTGGCACTAGCGAGCTGTTCACACTCCAGGTGACAACGAACATAAGCTTGGAATGTTCAATGACCCCACAGGTAAATGCTTGTCATAACAGCTACAACAGAAACATGGCACACAAGCTTAACCTAAAGTGGTACCAGTCTGTAGTTATGTTAAAAGAATAGAATGTGACGGATTACGTGGTTTTATCACCAGAGGGAGTCAATGAGACTGGTACAGAGTCTGGATTATAATTATGGGGTCATTAACCTGTTATCTACACAAATAGTTGCCCGGGTGCTAATAAAATGCATATGTTAAGCATAGAGAATGAATACATCAAGCAGTAAAGTGCAATAAGAAAGGAAAACAGAAGTGTAAGTGTAGTAGTAAACCTGATATGAGCAAGCCTGCTACATATGAAGAAATGTTTAGACAGAAACTTTTGGATTCTGACCAATACATAAAATTATTCATTCCTTCTCCTTTGCATCTGCTCTACAATGAAAATATTTTATGTTAGAGTGGAGTCTCACGCATTACAAGTACTGCCCCCCCCAGCATCATTCCATGGCTGGCATTACTGTGGAAAAAAGGTTTACGGAAACACTGAAGTACAGTGCACACCGCAAAGCACTGGCAACAGGTGCGTACTTTTTCTTTATGAAGGCATTTTTTTCTATTTCTGTTTATAGTTATTTATACAGACAATTCACGCATTTTCTTTAGCGTGTATATGTATTTAAAATAGAATCTGGTGTGGCGGAATAGAGAGCGAGTGGGACAGGAATACAATTCAACACAAGTAAGAGTTAAATACAAATGTTAACACATTTTTAACTTTTTTTTTGGGGGGGAGGCAGGATGTTGAATATCTGGGTCCACAAAGGCAGTCACTAGTATATGTAACAGAGAGTACTGTCTTGCATCTGTTGTACAGCAATCCCATGCCTCTCCAAAAACGAAAAGGAAAAAGCACACTCTTCACGACTTCAGGTGTTGCATGGGGTCTTTGCAAAACTGTATGATACAGACAATCACCGAAAAGCCATGTGTAGTATCTTCACAGCTTCTTAGATATCTAGCATCACCAAGACCCACCCCCTGCATGTTAAAAGTTTTTTTTTCCAGTGCAACTTGGAGATCTCTAACTAAATTATTCAAAACAACCAGCACATCTTCTGATCTCCCTTGAAGTGCATGCCAGTAACACTTCCTGTTTTCATTACATGTCTTGTATACACTAAATAAGCAAAGGACGGGACAATGCTTTCTCACAGCATCAGCCAAAATAATAAAAGGAAGAAGGAACAGCACTAGCAACATTTCTCTGAATCCCACATGCCTCTTCTGGGAAGGGCCAGGGCTATAATCTCAGGAAAACAAAGAACATAATGGAGAGAAAAAAAAAGCAACTAAGGATTTACCCCATGAAAACCTGAAGTAATTAAAAATACTAATGAATACTGTTGCTTACAGCTATGGTTAACACAAATGATCTTCCACTCATTGCCTTTTCATTCTCCCCAGTGTTTCCACATCTCTCCTTTTATTTCAACTCACAGTAACATTTGAAATAATAATCTACTGTCTCTCAAAGCATCATAGGCATTTCATCAAAATTTTGAATACCACTGTCATGCAGTCTCCCGTTTTATACATTCCTTCTACCACGTTACTTTTCCAGTACATTCTTTCATTAGTTAACTGGGAACAGGGGCATGTAAATCAACAAGGAGCATTGCTGCTCAATCACACAGCAAGCAAATGAAGGTGGCAGAGGCTGGTAAGGTAAATGCCTGAGAAAGGGGGTTAATGCAATGATCTCCTGCACCATCTTTGACCAAAACCTGAAAGACAAGAGTTCTTAAAATAACGTTAAATCTGACATAATGGAACCCCAGCTGTAGGAGTAGCTTACAAGTAAAGGGACCACTCGGGTGATGGATCTTGTACAGGATGCAAGACCCCTTTCCTTTGATCATACAGAGTTCTGCTGCATCCCACCTCTCTAGGCTTTCCCACTGCTCAAACTGGTCAGTTGAAAAGAATAGCCCTAAGCTACCATTCAGCATTTTGTCATTTTTTTCTTCAGAATGGCAGAATCAGTAATTCTATTTGCTAACAAGTACAGAAAAGCTCACATGTATTTCTAGCACTTGTCATGCACTGATTTCCCCTCCTGTGGTATGGCTCCTAGTCACCATTGTTATTATGGCTTCACTGCACAGGTTAAGTATGCAAGCAAACTCTTCTAGCTGATATGCATGCCTAATATGCAATTTGCAAGGGGGCAAAACACTATACGGAGGTCTGTAAGATTTGCCATAGATGTTAGCACAGGGATCAACAAGAAAATTATCGTTGTAAAACAACTCAAAAATATGGGAATTCAGTTAGTACTTCTATCTGCACTGACCAGCCCTCCTCCTAAAAGAAAAACAAACATAGGAGAAGGCCTCTAAATTCAAACTGCTAACAAACAGACACAGGAATGATAAAGAAAGCAATCCCTCAGGCCCATAGATTACATTAGTGAAGAAATGACCAAAACATTCCACAGTAATCATCATGGAACCAGTCAGCACAGCCACTGATATACCCCAGATCACTGCCTAGCTAAGAATCTGTCACCAAGTGCTTCGTCTTCGCTGCTACTCAAAGGAAGAAAACCTATTTCCCACCACCCAGTCATAGATAAGGGCCAAATGGTGGTAGTAATCAAGCTGCTGGAGAAAAAGAAACATTCTTTCCAGAGTTCTGCCACTGACCAGTCTGAGCTGGCACAAGATGATGATGTTCCCTGCTTCTTCTGCCCAGGCCCACGTTTTGATAGTGCTTTCACATCTCTAATGCCAGTCCTCTTCTCAGGCAATTACCTTATACATCCTCTGCCACTTACTACTGGCTCCTCTGACACAGGTCCCTTAGAAGTCATGATTTTCAGCACCAGCCTACCCAAAGTCTATGTTCATGATGACAGTCTATAGCCAATGCTACTCTCCTTGTCTTAGAGTCCTTCAGTGCTGCTATACCAGCTGTCAATATCAATGAAATGCTCCTCTGCCACTATCAACTCCTTCTCCAACTTCTTCCACTAACATAGCTCTTACTCTGCCACCCTTTATATTCTCCCAATTTTGGCAAGTACTGCATGAACTGGGATTGCATACAATGGTAATCTAGGCTACACATAATGCACAAAAAAACTGATGCATGTGAAGAAGCCATAACATGGCAAAGATGTCCTTCCTATATGTTTTACATTTTGGTAACCACATGCTACAAAGGAACATAAGCCCATTTTTGTTGACAGGTCTGGGAACACACTGAAGGTGACCACACTATACAAGTCTGCATTAATAGGATTGAGACATGGGCTTCCAGCTTTGCAACTTACCTCCTTAAATCTCCTTAGTCAGCTTTCCTTTGGCTGAGTAAGTGGGGTGGCGTAGTCCCACTAATAAGGGCGTACATGGATCAGAACAGTACCACACACCACCTTCTCCACTTAATAATAAATACACAAACTAATCATTACTTTACATTACTCACAACTGCTGATTGTCTCCTGCAGCATTTTTGGTGGCCTTGTCTCTGCCGCTCCATTTGGGCTCACTCCACTTCCCTACCTTACCCTTAATTCCCATCCATGCCCACTATACCTAAACTTATCTCACACCAGACACTCCCACCAATTAACTCCACCTAATAATAACACCCTAACTATTAACACACACCCGCGCATAATTAATTCTTAAAGTCTCCTCTGCTACCCAACACATGCACATTACTACCAAGTCTATTCCCTACCCATAGCAATTAATACCCTTCCTTCAAAACCTTTAGTATACCTTAACCCCCCCCCCCCCCTCCATGTCAAATATCTAAACATGGGATCACTACACAGTCTCCCTCACTCTCCTAATTGTTACCAACTACCTCAGTTCATACTACATCCAAACACTTTCTCTTCTCCTACCACTACACTCCCTCAAGCTCTCCATATACCTCCACCTAACCTCAATATAGCTCCCAATCTCTGCAATAACACTCACTTTGGATACTTCCAGTATAAATACATTCACCATTTCTCAAAATCCCACACTTTTTTAAAGATAAATAAACTAATACCAAAATTCTACACTCTACTCCTAAATATTGCTACCCATTTAAACCTATGAGGTGATATCCACCCAAACCCTGGACCTAAAACTGACATACAACTACCCACCACCTCTGAACCATCCAACTCCTCAGAACTATTAACATCTCACCTAAAGGTTCTGACCTTCTACTTATAAACATGAACCTAAGAAGCATCCTCAATTAGATATATGAAATCCATGCCAACATATCGTTATACTCCCTAAATATCGCTGTACTAATGGAAACATGGCTAAAACCTGATATAAAATGCAATGTAATTCTACCTCCAGGTTACACTATACACAGATTGGACAGAACAAATAAACATGGAGGGGGGTGTAGTCATAATGTATGAAAACAATCTCAAGCTAGTACACCTAGAACCAACACACCCTACTTTTACCAACGCAAAAATACTATTTACCAGACTTGAAATAAACCCCAGCAAACACCTCAACATCATAGGTATTTACACTCCTGCGGCAATAACCTTGCTATAACCAAGGAAATGCTCCACTATACATCTTTAACATTCCCCCAAGAAACCGTAACAATGGGGGACTTTGATGTTGACTGGTTCACCTGCATCTCCGAAAACCCCACAAATATCATTAATCTGCATGGCTTTACTCAACTAAAAGAATCTCTAACTAGAGTAGACAAAGCCACCAAAAAATAATCTATTCTTGATTGGATACTAACTAATAAAACATCTTACACCTTCGAATCAGGCCATCTTCCTGACAGCATTAGTGATCACCTCCCAACATATCTACTCAGATGATTCCATCCCCCCAGAAATACCACCTTCTGGCAAATTCGAAACAAAAAAGGACTTTAACCCTCAAACATTTAACTACTTCCTGTGCACCTGCAACTGGACCCCACTCAACATACTGCCAATAGCTACTGCAGTAGACTACTTTAACACTACCTTCCTCAACATTTTAAACAAACTAGCCCCATGCAGAACTGTAAAAGTCGAAACTAATTAGCTCCCTGGTTAACAAATTAAACTAAAAATCTACTTAAACAAAGGGACAAAGCCTGGTCACATTGACACATTAACAAAGCCCAGTCTGACCATGACCAGTTCTGTAACCTCAGAAACAAAGCTAAAACTCAGATCAAATTAGACAAAAAATATATTATGGAGAAATTCAGCTACACACCACAATCACCCACAACAATTCTGGTTCACAATAAACAAGCTCCTGCAACCAGGACAATCATCAACACCATCCCCATCAATTACTAGTAGTCAGGACAGCATTGCCACTCAATTTATTTCTTTCTTTACAAATTCTATACTATCACTTTCAAAGAACCACTGCAAATCTCCATTGACCATCCCAATACCACCCGCAGAATCCACTGCTACCTTGTCTTTTAAGCTTATCCAGACTAACACTATAAAGAAACTTTTCTCCAAGCTTAAATCTACCTCCCTTACAGTTGATAAGTTACCTTCTGATTTCCTTAAGCTAGCAGCAGATGCCCTCTCCGATCCTACCTCAATTCATATGAACCGTACCATCTCAGAACAGCAAGCCCTGCTCATTTGAAAATATCTTACATCATTTCACTCCACAAAGGAGGTGACTCCACAGAGCTCTCCACTTACAGACCCATAGTGTTTCTATTCCCCTAGTCAAAAAACTAGATAAATGTATACATTCCCAGCTCTTCACCTATCTTATATCTTAATAATCTCCTGTCTAATGCACAATACAGCTTCTACCCCAATCACAGTACCACACCTGCCCTCCTAAGCTTCATTAACACTGTCAACTAATACAGAAATGAAGGAAAACAGTATCCTCCATCTTCTTAGACGTGTCCAAAGCATTCAACATGGTTTCCCACCAAAAACTTTTCTCTGAGCTCGCCTCTATGAATCTCTCACTTGGTTCCACAGTTACCTAACCAACTGCCAACAAGATGGCAGCAGTATCTCTCAGCTCTCCTACCAGTTTCCATGAGAGTCCCTCAGGGCTCAATACTAGGTCCTCTTTTTATTATTTTTACAAACAAACTCCATTCTGCTACCTGTCTTGCCACCACAGTTCAGTACACAGATGACTCTACTCTCATCTGTGCTGCACACACCCTACAACAACTCAAAGCAAGAACACAACAGGCCTTCTCCACCGTAGAATCTTGGCTGCCTCTCAACTGATTCTTAATCCAAACAAAATCAAGCTTATGCTCTTTAGTACTGGTAAACCCTCTAACTCCTCATCCTCATTTCAAATATACTCCTCAGACACTACGACTAGATCTATAGTTTCCCAAACAAAATTATTAGGTGTAGTCATTGACAACAATTTAAAATTTGACAAACACTTACCTTAAACCATCAAAAAAACACATACAAAATTAGGTTCACTTTACATAAATAGACCCTTATTCACCTCTGAAACATGACAGGCAATAGCCAGAACACAATTAACTCTCCACCTTGTTATATGCTTCCCCTATTTTCACCAACTTAAAGAAAACTGATTAGCAAAAGTTGAAAACTGCTACAATAAAATTGCTAAATTTGCAACAAACTCCCTCCACAGCAAACCCACCACTGCTCAGCCTTACAACTATTGAATTGGTTAGAACTACCCAACTACTTATCTTTTACCCAAATCGTTACCACCCACAAACTAGTCTACCAAACAGATAAAACCCCTGCACTACATCAACTACTCCATCCACACACTAACACCAGAGTCCTCTCCTCCTCAAACAAATCTCTTCTTCGCATCTCCAAATTCAACAATAGTGCTGGGGACTCCCTTTACTCCAACTATATTTCCAAAATCTGGAAGACTATCCCACAGTCCATCTTAACTACTGCTAACCTACCCATTTCAAGAAACTACACAGAGACCACCAGAACTTTAACTGGCTATAGTCATGTTCTACTCCAGGCTAAATCTCCAGCACCCAAAACATACTCATTCATGTGCTTCCTTTCACCCCACACTTCTCCACCCCAACTTCTGCCATATAATTATACAACCTACTTTACCTTACTCTACTTCCTTTACTCTGTCTCCATATTTTATATCCTTAACTCCTATCTACCCACGAGAGCTAATTTCAAATATTTTCAGTTATTTTGTTGCACAGACATGTATGTGATCTGATCAACAATGTCAGCTATTACTCCCTCCAGGAATCTTAGGATTGTATTCTAGTTTATAAATTGTTTCTGCTTCTGACTATGTAACTTCTAAATGTCCTCTAATCTCTATGGTCTCAGAAGTTTACACCTCATGTATTGTGTATATACTACACAATGTTTCTCCTTATATTTTAGTATCTTGTGTAAACCTGGAACATGGCGCACACTCTGTATCTCACTATAGTTTTGTATTCAATCTAAAACTGTATATTTCTTTGTACATATCTGATGCATTTTTGTAGTCATTGTTAATCGCATACTGCACTGGAGCTTTTCTCCCCCGGGTCTCCGCTGAAAATAAGCACTGATGCCCAGTCGGACAATCCCAGGAATCAAATGTTAAATAAAATACTTTCAAGAAATTCTAAATACACATCAGGAAGAGGGGAAAACTGCATCAAGAACCTTTCTCAGCAGACCATTATGGTTACTTATTTAACTGGACTACCTTACTTCAAAGAGGGTTTGAAAGTAGATGACACATGCACAACATGGCTTAAAGTTCTGCCTCTGCTGACAGCACGAGAAAGGAAAAGAAGAATAAAGAGGGAAACGCACCAGGGCAAAACTCTCCATAACACAACCCTTGCTAAAGCCTGCTCTGGCCCTGGAGACAGTATACAGATAAGCAACACATGCTAAAGCTGTGGATAAAAGCTCAGATGATAATAGTACAAACATTCACTGCCGATCCTCTCCTGCAACAGACAGTGTAGTCAGACACTCCTCCACTGGTGTCACAAACACAGATTACACTTGAACATTCTGGACACACCTCTTCTGGCAAAAAGCAAAACACAATGCACCAGCCACTTGGGAAGGCACTACCCAAATACTTGCTAATCCTTTACCACCTGGAAAAAGACATACACACACACTGACTAAAATTCTGGAATTTTTTTTGTCCTCAGAAGGTAGAGTCTATGCTGCCTGAAAACACCTAGGCCATGCAACAGCTTCCTTGCTGATTCTCAGAAATGAAGATGCAAAAATGATGACAATTCAGAATAATAAATGTGGCTACTTTTGGTAGGAATTTAAGGTTTGTCTGTGAAGAGATTAATCACATCCATGGACAAGTTTAAGGTGCATGATTACATAAGAGCCTGAAAGTCCATAATGCTGATCGCTAAAATAACAGCCATGAGGAACAGAGCTTATGCAACAAAAATATATGAGACAAGCTGATAAGGATGGGTCACAAACATACAAGGTGAATGTCTCCAGCATGAAACTGAGGACTCAGCAGAAAGCAGTACATTTTGTAGGAAACCTTAGACATACTCAAGGGCTTGTCTGACCAGTTTAGTCAGGGCTACGGTTCTAGCTTTCAAAGTAAAACAAAAGTTTTATTTTCATACTGACTGTTAATGGAGGTAGTGAACTGACCCAAGAAGAAATCACATCCCCCACTTGCAATGCCAAGGTCAAAAACAACAGACCACGTACTTAGTAACAGGGAGCATAAATGCACATACTGAGTATCTACTAATGACAATGACTGGATACAGTATTTACAGACAATTCAACAGCAAAATCATGAGAAGCTACGTACAAAGAATACAAAGTTCATCAGAAGAAACAGAAAATCACATGTGAATGATCTGTCCAATAAATAAATCCCTTTAACACATGCAAAACACACAAAGTGCCAAACGGATTGTTTACCAACAGTGCCACTTGAAATAAATGCCATATAGATCAAGACAAATTTATACAAGGGAGGCCAGCATGGGAAGCCTATGCCACAAATGGGAACACATTATTAAAAAAGGTCAACATTTTTGACACACAAACATTTACAGTTCAGTGGTTAGGGCTGGGAGTGAACAGATGATAGAAATGGTCGACCAAGGAGGACAAGGAACACTCCAATGATGAAAGTGCCAGTGCTGTGGGTTTATAAGTGTGTATGTGTATTCCTACTCATTTAAGGGACATGAAGGAAAAGTCCAGTTCTGCTCCTTATCTGGTTGAACAGAATTTGCCCTGAAAGTGCTCATGGTTGATTTTTCCAGATGCTACTAGAAGCTGTCATTTCTACCAGAAGATTCATATAAAGTTGATCTAAGTAGCAGTGAACCGCAGTGAACCATGTATGTACAGGAAAGGACCAGAGATGGCAGTGCCACAGGATAAATGTAACTCATCACAGACTCATCTGGTTAGTAAAGAACATGCTGTTCACATGCTGAGAAATGGGAGAGGGATGACAGACACGTATGGGCACAGAGACAGTCAGTTGTAAAATGTAACCATGCAACAGCTAATTCATCCCACTGAGAGACAGAGAGAAAGAGAGAGAGAGAGAGAGAGGGGGGAATATTTTGTTGAAGTGGTCACTAAACCTACCTGATGATACTATCCCATGAAGAAGCTTCAGAGCCTGTAACATCTTCATCAGCTTTTCACAAACAAACTCGGCCCTCCATATTTGATAAAGTACCATACTGCAATTAGTTCATATAGCACACACACAGATATTTATTATATATATATATATATATATATATATATATATATATATATATATATATATATGTGTGTGTGTGTGTGTGTGTGTGTGTGTGTGTGTACACACATACATACTCTGTATTTATATGTGGATTATGGAGCCCCTTCAGAAGATCGAAAGATCAAATGACTGAAAACTCAAAATATCTAAAATGGAACTAGCCCCTTCGTAGTGTTATGCGATCCTGGAATTGGTATATACAATGAGCATGAGGTGTGGGGGGTGCAGGGGGCTTGCCCCTGCTTTAAAAATATTTTTGAAATTTTGAATTTTTATTTATTTTGATTTTCAGTTTTTTGAACTTTCGATCTTCTGACATAGACCCCATATATACAGTGGATATAAAAGGTTTACACACCCCTGTTAAAATGCCAGGTTTTTGTGATATATAAAAAATGAGAACATAATAAATAATTTCAAACATTTCTGCAAAATTACTTGGATAAAAGCTTTGGCTGGTTCTGGTTGTGTAATTCTTGCTTAACAAGTTCATACATGTAAATCAAACACAATGTTCTCTGGTACCCTTTTTAAACTTTCTACTGCAGTTCTCTTACTTCTTCATGATGGCTGGCAAATTCCAGCCACTCCAATCAATAAATTATAAATACCTGGGTACAAACCTTGACCTTTTGTGACCACATCTCATTACCACCATTATCACCAGTAAATTAAGACTACAGACTCACAAAACCATTAAACCCCTGGTATGAAACGGTCTAAAGTAAATAATGTATTAATATAGCTAGGCTCAGATATACACTGCCCTTATCAGTGTTCAAGAATTGCTCAATCCCTCCTAAGATCTACCAGTTTATCACATTCACAGGTCCCCCTCACACATCACTGTACTCTTTTTAAATATGACCAATACCCTTTCCAAATCATTGAAAGGGTGTCTCATTCCTTCTAGGTACTCCTTTCTGAAAGCTACTTTTTAACAACTTCATTCCACCCTTGCACACAAAATTCCAATCCCCCTCCTCCCCAGACCCATTCAGTCCTCAATCCTCAGGCACCCTTACTCTAATCAACTCTCTTTTTGTTTAGCTATACCTACATGTGTCCTCTTTAAAGCACTGCTTGTTATCTGGAATACTAAACCCTCTAGTATGAGACCATTACTCACATACTCTGTGTTTGGGTTAGCCCTTTTTTTAACATCTCCATTTCCACAATCTTCAACTACTGTCCCATTATAAGTACCTCCTACTGGACTTCCCCAGCTCACCTGAGAAGTCACCTACAGCTATGATGATAAAGGAATACAGGTAATGGTAATCTACTTGTGTCTAGTCCCTTGGCCTCATCATAATTTTCTAAAAACATCTGCCTTCAAAGGCCTCAGCTACTGCTATTATTGCCTCCATGTCCATTGTATTTTCTCACCCTGAGCTTAATGAAAATGTATATATTATCACTATATTTAAAATATAATCTGTATTTATAATGTCATGTAATAACTTGTAATTTTGCTGCCGACACTGACTGCACATATTTAGTCTTCTCTATGAAGTATTACTTATAGAACAGTACTTGTGACAATGGCCCAAGTCATGGCTAAAACAGCCCTTGGCTCAGTCCACTCAGTCAGCAAATATAAAACAGATTAAATAAATAGCATTTGGATAAAATTAATGTGAAACTAAGTTCCCTGTGCACAAATATTGAATTAATCATCCTCCGCTTCAGGCTCAAATATCAACCATGTTTTAAGAGAAAACGGAAAGTTACACAGTTTTCTTCCAGTCAGTAAGGTCCAAAAATATTTCTCCTAACAAACATCACTATCCATGCTGTCTGAACATTAATGTAAAATGTAACATATTAAAGACAAGTAATGTATTTTATACTGTATGCCTGTCTCGGTTTTTGGATTATATGCTGTAATTATTATTATTCCTGTTCATTTGTTACTACATTGTGATGGTCCACTTGCCTTTATTATTGTACTGCACTGCTTTGGTTTGGGATCCTTAGTGAGTTCAAGTTGTGGCTGAAAAGGTTTAGGTGACCAGTCCACTTACCTGGTAATCAAACAATAAAATAACACACCACTGCTACTTTGGAGGGGGAACATAACCAGTAATACAACTTGCCCTTCTCAGGCTGGATTCGCAGACCATATCTGACAATACTGACAGATTTGCTCAACTACAATACTATAGGAAGGCGTCAGAGGATTAACAAATGGCAACAAGTCAGAGAAACGCAGGAATGACAGAATCTGTACCTAATCATAACAGCATGCACACTACCAAACCTACATGGGACCAATAAGTATAACAGAAAGGAGTCTGTACTGAAGGTAACTCTCCTTCATCAAAGACCTCAGAAAATGGCAATGTATGGGGAAACACATACATGTCCAGAAATGTATTCTGGGTGTCTGGGGATGCTCCCATAAGTCTTCCATCAAAATAAATGAAAATGGCGAGAAACTAGCCTCCTCAGAGGGATTAACAGCAGTTCACCCATTGTCTGTCACAATCTGTTCTAGAATAATGTAAAAAGTCTGACCCCCCCCCGGGCATCTGCACACCCTTAAGCCTGTTCTACCAGTGGAATGAAAAGTACAGTTGTGTACCTACCATAAATGTAGATGTTAGAGTGTATTCACTGTTGCAGTCATTACTCTTGGGTTATCCTGCTGGCAGTCTACCCTCAGTTGGCCAGAATTCCAAAGTCTAGGTCCGGTGCCTGTTGCTGTCGCCTCTTCCCTGACGTCAGTGCGCCAAGGGTATAAAAGATGCAGCCGACGCCATTTTCTTCAGTTTTTCTTGCCCCAGATGTCAGGTGCCACCAAATTGGTAGGCTGAAAAAATATGCCAATAAAAAATGCATGCACAAAAATAACATTTCCTTCATCTACAAGCAAATACACGAAATGGGTTGTATAAGATAGAGAAGTATAGATAAGTCCCAGCAAAGAAAAGGGGGATGGTGGGTGGGTAACCTGGACTGCAACAGTTAATACACTCGAACATCTACATTTATGGTAGGTACACAACTGTACTATGTTCATCGTGTTTCACTGTTGCAGTCATTACTCTTGGGTTGAATCCCAAAGCTGAGGATGGGTGGCTGGACTAAATAGGATTAGGAGAGGCTATGAGGCCCTGCAGAACTGCAGTGGCAAAGCCTGCTCTGGACTTAGAGTAAAGAGGTAAGTGGTAGTGCTTTGTGAAGGTGTGCACTGAACTCCAGGTTGTAGCCTCTAAGATATCTTTGGTTGGTACTCCTCTGAGGAAGGCTGCTGAAGTGGCTGCTGTTCTGGTGGAATGAGGCCTAATGCTCTTCGGCACTGATTTGCCATGTTGAAAATAGCAGAAATGGATGCAATGGCCTATCCATTTAGAAATAGTCTGTTTTGAGATAGCCTTTGCTTGGGATCCTGCAGCATATGACACTAAAAGTTGCTCAGTCTTTCTGAAAGCTTTAGTTCTGTCCAGGTAGAAGCGTAACTGCCTGTGTATGTCCAAAGAATGCAGAATTTTCTCACCTTTGTTCTGTGGATTTGGATAAATGGTAGGCAAATGAATGGTTTGGTTGAGGGTCACACTGGACACCACCTTAGGCATAAATGTAGGGTTTGTCCTCAGAGAAACGCTGTCTGGATGAAAAATGATGAAAGGTTCCACAGCCATGAGTGCTTGTAACTCCGAGGCTCGCCTTGCAGAGGTTATTGCTAGGAGCAGAGCTGTTTTCCAGGATAAGAATTTTATATCTGCTGTTGATGCTGGCTCGAAAGGAGGCAGTGTGAGTTTTCCAAAACATAATTGAGGTCCCAGGCCAGAATTGGTGCTCTCCTTGGAGGCCTAATGTTTTTGGCCCCTCTGAGGTACTGCCTTATTAAAGGATGAGAAAAGATAGGTGGCTCCGTATTTTTAATGGGCTGAAATGGCAGAGGCATGAATCTTAATTGATGAGAAAGAAAGGCCTTTGTTCAGCATCTCAGTTAGGTATTGTAAAATCTGAGGAATATTTGGTACACACGTGTCCATGCCTTGTTCCTGGTTCCAAGCACAGAATCTCTGCATAAGATTTTCTGGTACTGGGCCTCCTGGCCTCCAAGATGACATCCATAACAGCTTTTGAAAGAGGAGTGTTTTGAATGGCTACATTATCTGCCATGCTGCCAGATTTAAGGTCCTGAGTTGGCTGTGCAGGATCTGATTGTTTTTGTTGGGTCAGCAAGTGAGAAGTTTGAGGCAATATCCATGCTGGACCTTGAGATCAGCTCTTTAGGATTGGGTACCAGTGCTGGCGTGGCCAGTCTGGTGCAATCAGTATCATTTTTGGCCTCTCTTGTCTGACCTTTAGGAGTACCCTGGGAAGGAGAGGCAGTGGGAGAAAGGCATATACTGTTAGATTTTTCCAGCTGCAGGATACGGCGCCCACTTTCCATGCTTGCTTGTGATAAATCCTTGTGCAAAATCTCTGCAATTGGCAGTTGTGAGGGGAGGCAAATAGATCTATGTCTGGGCATCCCCATTTCCTTATTATCATGCTGAAGACTTATGGATCCATTTTCCATTAGTGGGGATCCATGATGTTTCTGCTTAGTTCGTCTGCCAGAGTATTTGTTTTTCCTGGCAGGAATTGTGCTTGCAGGTGAACTTGAAAAGCCAATGCTGTGTCCCATAAGGTCATTGCTAGTCTGCAGAGGGGGTAGGAGTGAGTACCTCCCTGCTTGTTTATGTACCACATGACCGTAGTGTTGTCTGTCTTTATCAGTAACTGTCCTGGATGAAGCAGGTCCTTGAAAGCTGTCAGGGCATTTTGAACAGCTAGCATCTCTTTTTGATTGATGTGAGGATGCCTCCGGTTTGCAGGCCATGTGCCCTGAATACATTTTCCTGTCATATGGGCCCCCCAGGCATAATCTGATGCATCTGTTGTCAGTGTCTGTCTGGCTGTGGGTAAACTGAATGGCAGACCCTTGCTGTGGTGACAGGCTTCTGCTCACCATCGAAACTCCTGTTGCAGGCAGGGAATGAGTGCAATTACTGTCGCCAGGCTGTGGCAATGCTGAGTCCAAACATTTTTTAGATACCACTGTAGCTTCCTCATATGCAGTCTGGCATATGGAATTAGTAGAATGCAGGATGCCATGAAACCCAAGGCCTGCAAGATTTTCCTTGCAGATAAGTGGGTTTTTGTTGCCAATTTCTTGAAGTAGTCAGTTGCTTTTGTTTGTCTGGCATGAGATAAGCCATCTGGGCAGTCGTATTTAAGCCTGCACCCAGGAATATTATCTCTTGAGAGGGCACTCGTTTTGACTTCTTTTCATTTACTGTGTACCCTAGGCCAATTAGTAATCTTTTTAAAAACGCCAGATGCTTTAGAAGAATGTCTTTGTTCTCTGCTTGAATTAGGCAGTTGTCCAAGTAAGGATATATTTGAATTCCTTTTTGTCTGCAAAACGCAATTACTGGTGCCAGGCATTTTGTGAAGATCCTAGGCGCAGTAGATAAGCCAAAGGGCAGTGCAGAGAATTGGTAATGCACTGAGCCAACTATGAATCTGAGGTATCTTCTGCAAGATTGTCTGACTGGGACATGCAGGTATGCCCTCTTTTAGGTCCAAAGTTACGAGCCAAGCCTTCTTGCCCAGCATGGGTAGTAGCTGCTGTAGAGTCAACATCTTGAATTTTGGAACTTCCAGAAACATATTTAGTACAGACAGGTCCAGTATTGGTCTCCAGGTTTTGTCCTTTCTGGGTACTAGGAAAAATCTGGAGTAAAATCCTTGCCCCTGCTCTTGTTGTGGTACTTGCTGAATGGCCCTCATGTCCATGAGGGCTGTAATTTGTTTTTGTGCCTCTGCCCATTGATTGTGTGGCAGGTCTGGCATACCTTTTGACCTTGGCAGAGTGTGAAAATGGAACCTGTAGCCTTGGGACACTATGTTCAGGACCCATTTGTCTTGGGTAACCATTTGCCAATTTGATGAAAAATGTGCTACTTTTCCCCCTAAGGGGGATGCCAAAAGAAAAGTGCTTGGATCTGGTAGAGGAAAGTCATTGGGACTGTTTCCTGTAAGGCTGTGATTTGTCTTCTCCGCTTTTGGAGGTAGGAGCACCCCATTGTTTAGGCCTGTATGAGCCTTGGGGTTGAGATCTGCCTCTGGGATGCCTGTATCTGCCTCTTTGTGGTCTGTCTGACACTGGAAAGGACCAATTTTTAGAAGGCCAGTTCCTGCTAAACTTGGGTGGCTGTACCTGTAAGAAATCCTCGACTGTCTGCATGGATTTTGCTTTATCCTCCATTTTTTTCAACAGCTCTTCTGCTTTAGTATCAAACAAAGTATCATGCTGTAATGGTGCATCTAATAATTTTGCTTTAACATGATCAGGCAGATACTGTTCCTTTAACCAAGCATGCCTTCTAATAACAGAACCTGTAACAGCGGCCCTGCAAGAGGCCTCCAGTGAATCATAACCACATTGCAAAGTATGCTTTCCCACTTGTTCAGCTGCATGCAGTAAATCCTGCAATTCCTTGTTCTCTGAACATTCAGTATTTGTCAACATTTTCTGTTTAAGCAGTGACATTAAATATTGCTGATATTTAAGCATATGAAACAGACAATTTAAAGCCCTTACAGCCAGGGTAGCAGAAGTGTAGACTTTTCCCCCCCCATCTGTCTAGAGCCCTAGAATCCCTATCAGAGGGGACAGGGTTTTTTGCAGTGGAAGCTTTAACCCCTTTGGGACCCTGAGATATAGTTTCTCGGTCAGCAGTGGGGTTTTTATATAGGAATTTATGAGAATCCGGGACCCTGTAGTAACTGTCTGGCTTAGCAGGTGCAGGAGGTAAAGAGTCAGGGGACAGGCTGGACTCTGAAAATACATCTACAATGTCTAGAACAGGTGGAATAGCAAGGGGTCTGTGCTGAGGAAGTAGCAGAAAGTCTCTGAGCCTTTTCTTAGATTCAGAATAATCTTGGCTCTCCCAGTGGAAATGCTCCCTCATGGTATGCAGGTTTTCCCCAAAAGAATAATCCTCAGGAGGAGAGGCTGAAGGAATGGATTCTTCAGCATCAGAATCCTCATAGGGAAGCATGGAGTAATCCTGTTCAGAAGAGGAATCAGAGGAAATAGAAACCTGATCAGAAGAATCATACTCTGTCTCTTGCCTAGGCCTCTTATCAGGAGGGGGATGGGAGCCCCAGATCAAAGTAATTAGGTCTTCGGCCATTTTGAGCATCTGTTTTTTAGGCTTGGAAGTCTGAGTAGAAGAATGCTGTACTTGTTTCTTTGTCTTTAGAGCTGCTTTAGTCTTTGAAGCTAAAGATGGCTTAATATATAGTTGTGTAGGTCTGAAGACACCCTCAGAAGCCGATGCCTGCTCAGCGGCTCCGGACCCATCTGAGGGAATGATTTCCGAGTGCCCAATACCTCGAGTATCCAGAGGCCCAGTCGGCTCCACGTAGAAGTTGGAAGCGGCCTGTGGCTCTGAGGTAGCGGGTGCCAGGGGCTGCGAAAGCACCTCACTGAGAACTGGTGAACGGCCTAGCAGAGACCTCATTGTCGATTTTGGACCTTGGATGCCTGTCCTTATCCTTGTCCTTGCGTTTTTTGTAAACTCTGGTTGTCGGCTGGCCTGATGGCATTATATAATTAAATCTCCGGCCAAAGTAATGAAATGCAAAATCGAACCGACGCTTAATAGTGCGTTGGTTAAATCTAGCACAAAACCGACAGCTAGCAATGTTGTGATCAGGGCCTAGGCAAGGAATACAGTAAGAGTGAAAATCCTTATGAGGTATTTGCTTCCCACAAGATATACAATTGTTCACTTTTTCCTGACATAAGTCTGGAGCAAGAAAAAAGTTTCCCCAACGGGGTACTTAGCTTTAATGAAGACTTCGGTTCTGAAATTCGGATTTGAAAATCTCAGGAGTCGGCCGATCGGCACTTGCGAACGGCTTTTGCTTTGGGCACCGCACAGCAAGATGCTTTGGGCACCGCACGGCAAGAGAGACTGAAAAAAATGGCGTCGGCTGCATCTTTTATACCCCTGGCACACTGACGTCAGGGAAGAGGCGACAGAAACCAATGCCGGACCTAGACTTTGGAATTCTGGCCGACTGAGGGTAGCCTGCCAGCAGGATAACCCAAGAGTAATGACTGCAACAGTGAAACACGATGAACATCTGAATACAAAATAAGAAACCAAAACCAATTCAAATATGAAAGTAAAGTCCAGGACACAACTGTGGATGCAAATCTTCTTTATATTCTCACAAAGTACAACAGATGAGCACTTTTGTCTAATGATTAGACTTCATCAGATAAAAGCACTGGTACCAGTAACAACTTTAATACATCAAGTCTCAATCAACAAATACACTTAATTAAAATTTAAAGTGATACGCATGTTCACTATTAACTTTCCTGTTTTAATGTGTCATGTTAAAAAACTATAAAAAACTATAAAACTATTTGTAGTTTAAGTGGATGATTTTAAGCCCATTTGTACAATCTCTAAATTATAAAATCATTTTTAAATGCATCTCAAACTGATTACACGCTTTCAGCTTTTTTATGTAATACAGGTTTTATACTAATATAGTCATTAAGACCTGGTGGGGAATTAGATTTAAGCCTGAGCTGCCATAACAGTTCCCTGTATAATAAAGCATTTTTCATATCACCCCCTCCCCTCAAAAAATCCTGTGACTGAATCAATTATACCACATTTAAATCCTACAAACAAAGAACAAGATGCACTGTGTTTGTACAAAGCATTTGTTTCCTTGTGGGTCCTAATGTCGTATAAATGTTCATAAATACGGTCCTTAAATGTCCTTTCGGTTTTTCCTATATAGTATGCACTGCATGCAGTGCATATAGCCATATAAACTAACATTTTGGACTTACAATTCCCTTTGATAAATCTTACTATACTGTTCAGGACGTTGTTTAATTTTACAGTTGCCTCTCCCCATATATAGGTACAAACACTGCACGCTCCACAAGGAGTGGTTGCCTTGTATTGTAAAGATTCCCTTTTTCCATGTTCGAAGGTCCTCTTGAAATTCATTCCCACCTTATATATGAAAATGGGTTGTATACCCACTAACTGATGTTTTCATTAAGTTCCAGTTGGTTCTAATTATGTGTGAAAATACCTCCGAGAACATACTGTAATGAATAATACATGCTGTGTTGTATTTTCTTCTCTCATCCAAAACCACTTTTGTGTTCTGCAGGGGTTGACCTAAAAGGGCCTTATATTTTATACCCCATTCATTCATAACCTCATTTAGAATTTCAGTGACCATTTCGATAGGGTATTCTCTCTCACTAAAACATTTACCTAGGAAAACCGTTTCTTGTTCTAGATCATAGTAGTCGGAGGTCATCCTGGCTATCCTAACTGCTTGGCCCTTAATTAAGCTTTTCTTTTGTGCAGTCGGATGGTGACTAGTAAAGTGTAAATAACTATTGCACCAAGTAGCTTTCCTGTAGATGTTTGATTTGAAACCACTGATCGTCTTAGAAATGGTAACATCCAAATAATTAATATAATATTCATTGTATGTGTGTGAGAAAGAAAGAAAATGAGTGCATGAATCCAAATATTCCATAAATTTGTGCAATTCTTCTTTGGTCCCATTCCATAGCGCAAAAATGTCATCCAAAAATCTCAAATGCAACTTAATGTGGTTGTAAAAAGCAGAGGGAAAAAATAAACCTATTTTCCCATTCAAGTAATACCAAATTAGCATATGTTGGAGCACATGCTTCTCCCATATCTATACCGCTAATCTGTTGGTAATATTCTCTTTGAAAGTGGATGTAATTGGAATCCAGAATGACCTCCATAAGTTCTAACACCAAAAGAATTCTATCCCTAGGTAAAGTAGAATGTTTAAATAGACATTCACTAAAATATTCGTATCCCTCCCTTCCAGGAATACAAGTGAAGAGATCCTTCACATCAATCGTGAGGAAAATACAATCTGCACTCCAAAGCTGCTGGGTCATTTTACTTAAAAATTCCCACGAGTCCTTGATTAAATGTGGGGTCTTATTAACTATATCTTTGATGCGTCTATCCAGTAAAAGGGCCAACGGGTGAGTTTTAGAATTCTTTGCAGATACTATAGGTCTAAAAGGCGGTGCGTGTAAAGATTTGTGCACCTTTGGGACTCCAAAGATATTAGGAATATTTGGACACAATTGTTTTAAAAAATTGGGTGTTTTAGAATCAATCCTATTTTCTAATAGATATTCTTCCAGTAAAAAATCAATTCTACTGTAAGCTATGTGAATTTGATTAATAGACACAGGTGTATATGTTGCACTGTCTAATAAAATATTGGTAATAGCGTTGTTGTAGTCTTCTACATTGTAAATTACCACACCCCCCACCCTTGTCAGGTTTCATAATATTTGGATTAGAACCAGCTGGAACTTAATGAAAACAAATAAGGAGGTACATCAGTTAGTGGGTATACAACCCATTTTCACATGTAAGGTGGGAATGAATTTCAAGAGGACCTTCGAACATGGAAAAAGGGAATCTTTACAATACAAGGCAATCACTCCTTGTGGAGCGTGCAGTGTTTGTACCTATATATGGGGAGAGGCAACTGTAAAATTAAACAACGTCCTGAACAGTATAGTAAGATTTATCAAAGGGAATTGTAAGTCCAAAATGTTAGTTTATATGCCTATATGCACTGCATGCAGTGCATACTATATAGGAAAAACCGAAAGGACATTTAAGGACCGTATTTATGAACATTTATACGACATTAGGACCCACAAGGAAACAAATGCTTTGTACAAACACAGTGTATCTTATTCTTTGTAGGATTTAAATCTGGTATAATTGATTCAGTCACAAAGGATTTTTTGAGGGGAGGGGGTGATATGAAAAATGCTTTATTATACAGGGAACTGTTATGGCAGCTCAGGCTTAAATCTAATTCCCCACTAGGTCTTAATGACTATATTAGTATAAAATCTGTATTACATAAAAAAGCTGAAAGTGTGTAATCAGTTTGAGTTGCATTTAAAAATGATTTTATAATTTAGAGATTGTACAAGTGGGCTTAAAATCATCCACTTAAACTACAAATATGTTTTATAGTTTTTTTAACATGACACATTAAAACAGGAAAGTTAATAGTGAACAAGCGTATCACTTTAAATTTTAATTAAGTGTATTTGTTGATTGAGACTTGATGTATAAAAGTTGTTACTGGTACCAGTGCTTTTATCTGATGAAGTCTAGTCATTAGACGAAAGCGCTCATCTGTCGTACTTTGTGAGAATATAAAGAAGATTTGCATCCACGGTTGTGTCCTGGACTTTACTTTCATATTTGAAACACGATTAACATCTAACTTGGATATTTCTCCCTATTCAGTGGGTGTGAAGATGCAGAATTAGCTCTCTTACAGAAGTGAAGCAAACAGATTTCTTGAAGGTCTTGGAACATGTTTTAAGAGTCTTTCAAACATATTTATAATTACTAAGCACTGAAAATCTGGTGTCATTGTCTATAATAGATCCTGCGAGTAGGCCTATAACTGGATTTCATCACATCTTTTAACTTTAAAAAAGGTGAATTTTTTTGACACATTTCAACCCAGAAATTCCTTGCTAAAGCAGACAGGGGCACTTTAAAGAAAAAAGAACAGCACATAGAACAGTTTAATCACTTATACTATTCAAACATAAATATTACTTTCCCCATATCATCATTACTTTCTACTTTACAATTTAAACATAGAAAAATATCTCAAGTCTATGCAGTCGACATGCTAAAACTTGTTTACAGTTATTTTTAACTAGTGGGAGAAATGATTACAAACTATGCCTTGCAAATGAACAGAGAAAGATAGATGATGTGCCACTCTCCTGATCTACACTTTAAACAGATTAACATTAAGTAGGACCACCCTTAAACTCTTTCTTTATCTCCCATAGATTGTCCTCCTGTCACACAGAACAGGCATGTCTGCTCTAATGAACCTCAAACCAGTGATATCTGGAGCCCTGTACTCTTGACAGGGCCTGACTTGACACAGGTCTGTCGTTACAGCCAGAAAAGGAATGCTCCCAAAAAGACCCTCATTACTAACTTTTCCTTAAGAGGAGGAACACGAGCCACACTGACGCTTCAACCAACTGAATGTTTACTAACACCAACCCCAGGCCAGGCTTGGGGGTGGTCCAATAGTGAGTGGATGATGGGTTTGTCACCCACATAACTTGGCTAGGCTTAGACCAAAATGGCTACATGCAGATATCTTATCACATTATAACCTACAAAGTGAAGGTCAGAAGTCAGATGGAGTGCCAGTCAACTGGCAGGCATGAAGAGTATGAATTAAAGTAATCTACACAGTGGCAATAGAGTGTCATGTCAGTGGCAGCAAATCAGACTGAGGTGATGCAAGAAGCAGAAAGCTTCTGTCTAAATGCAACTGCATTCACACACACACACACACACACACACACACACACACACACACACACACACACACACACACACACACACACACACAATCATAGAAGGCTACTAGGCTAATGGCCCTGGGGCTCTTACAAGCCTAGCCAAGAGTTTATCCCCAAAAAGAAACCTCAGTCAGCACCTGTTGCCCGTCAGTGAGGGACACAGGTGGAATCCCTTGGACCAATTTGTGTTTTCCTATCCACTCATCAAGGCTGCACTTGAAGAGGGTCAGCGTGCTACTCTGCTTGATGTGTATGGGAAGTCTATTCCAGAGACAGTGCAGCCTCTGGAAGACAAACCTGTCTCTCCAGCAGGTTTTGTTGATGTTGCACATTAGATTCAGGCTTTTTGAGCGGGCAATGCGCAAGGAGTTAGACTTACGGATATGGAGCATCTCTAGTAGGGCAGGGTCCAAAATTGCCTTGTAGTTGAGACACAGATCACCTCTGAGCAATCTGTATAATAGAGAGTAGAGTGACAGTAATTTGAGCCTACCTGCATAGGACAAGTTTTGGAGGCCATGGATTCTCTTTGTGAGGTATTTCAGTGGCCTTTCCAGTTGGTGCAGATGTTTGGAGAGGTACATCCCAAACAAGGCATTACGCTCAACTATTGGTCTAATGAGGGAGGAGTACAGAGAGGTAATAACCTCCTTTTTTCTGGATGCAATCCTTTTACTTATTGAATGAACCAAGTAAAAGGCTTTTCTGACTACTGTCACTATATGATGGTCGAATGTGAGATTGTTATCAACCTGAGTACCCAGGTCTCTCATCACAGGTTGTGTGTTTAGGGGGTTGCCGTTGATGTGGTAAATAAGTAGGGGCCGTGTTTTTGCTGAATGGTATGATGATACATTTTTTGTTTTTGCATTTAGCTTGAAGCCATGACTTTGGCACCATACTTACACTGACACAGTGTGCCTTATTTTGTTAGAACTGAATTACACTAGAAAGACTTCCTTTCCAATTTTCCAGTCTAGCTAGTACATTCCTCTTGGAGTGGTCATCTTAAGGGTCTAATGTAATGCTGTCTTTGCCTTGACCTGTATGTTACTCTATGGTTACTACTGCCACTTTTACTGATTTTAAGGGTTTGTATACTGGATTTTTTCCAGTAACCTGAACTGTGAATGAAGATTCAGTGTAGGTCAAAAATATCACCTGATTAACAAATGATGAACAAATAACATAAGTAACTGACTGGTTTAGCAGGGGAAGGCTTGGTACACTTGTTTTACCTGAATGCCTTCTCCTCCTCTTTGAATACTTTGCAACAGATTATTAAAATAATCTTTTAGGATGTTATCTCCATCCCTGACAGGAAGAAGCTATCTCACTAGTACATGACTATACTCCTTTAGGTGGGCTCACAGTGAAGTCAGCCTTTATTTCTTTTCACTCGCTGCATTATTTGCTGCTATGCACCTCTGCCTCTTGCATTTTCCACATACAAAATAATTTCTGTGGCTAGTGTGTGTGTGACATGTCAAAATAACTTTCATCCAAGTGCAAGAAACTTCTCTTTTACCTCATTTCAGTGCCATGACTACTGTACTGCTCCTGCTGCCATCCCAACTCCCCCGGTTATTGCTATTTGAGTTCTAGTTATACACTGCTGTACTGACATATATATCCAGATTATACAACTAATCAGCCTTTACCCAACTATTCTGTGTGCAGCATTATTGGTCAGGAAAAACTTAACCACGCAGAAAAATCTGCTCATGGTATGTACATTTGAAATCAGTCTTGGTAATGCAGAACTCATTTTCATAGCAACTGCAAATGCATATTTTTGGATTATATAGGATCAATTGCAACTCAGGTGATTCAACATATTGCATAATTTTCTCCTAGAATCAGTAAAGAATGCTGGCTCCCTCTGCGTGACTTCAATTTTCTTTTAGTGTTTGCAATTTGTAACTGCACCTACTGCACCTAAACATTTAGCAGACTGCAAAATACATGGATTTGTCTAGTTTCCAAAGTAGATATGTTTACTCAGAAATGACCCATGACATACTTGTTACTTTTGATTTTGCACAACACAACAGTCACCAAGATCCTACAGTGTGCAACTTGTAGTTAAACTGAAAAAATGTAAACTTCTCAGCATCAGGTTGAAATACATAACAGGACTATCACCTACCATAAATGTTGCATTCAAAATGTTATTCTATTTTACTTAGCCCTCCTGGACAAACTTCATCTACAGAAGGGACCAAAACAGAATCTCCAGTACCAAAATATCATATTTTATTTACTTGGCTTTATTGATGGTGGTGCTGCGGTAGCGTTGTCGCCTCACAGTTAGACGTTGCCTGTTCGATTCTCAGTTAGAGCATCTTCTGTGTAGGGACATGCATGAACGGGCGTTCCTTCGTTGAAGGTTGTGCGTTAGGCCCGGCAAGCCAGTACGTAAAAATCTACTGCCAATCATTAGCGGACCGGAGTTCCGCTGTGGCGACCCCTAACTGGGAAAGGCCGAAAGACACAAACAATTTACTTGGCTTTATTAACAGGGTTGGTGCACTTGTCATAAGACCCTTTTAACCTGGAAGCAGAGTGTAACACGTTACCTGGAAATTTTATAACAAACGGTAAAAATCAGTGAGATGAAAGTACAGGATAAAACAGTCACATCATTTTCAGATTTTAGAAACTGTTGTTGTTGTTGTGTCTTTCGGCTTTTCATGGTTAGGGGTCACCACAGCGGAACTCCGGTCCGCTAATGATTGGTAGTTGATTTTTACGTGCCGAGTTACCAGCCCTGACACACAACCTTCAATGAAGGTACGCCCATTCACGCATGTCTCCACGTAGAAGATGCTCTAGCTGAGAATCGAACCGGACAGCACCTTACTGTGAGGCGACAACACTACCGCAGCACCACCACCGCGGGACAGATTTTAGAAACTGTGTTGGCAATTTATATGCTTCCTATGAAGTACTTAACTACACAAAACACAACAGCAACAATTATGCATTAGGTGGAAAAAGGGCAATTAAGTTTAATCTAATCCAATGTTAAGCTAAACAGTCTTGTCTTTTCTACTTCTTTCTTTTGTTTTTTAACCAGGAAAGTCCAACTGGGACAGAGCCCATTCTCGGCAGAGGCCTGGGGCGAAAAGCTTCAGACAGATGTCTTTGGAACGTGGGAGGAAATTGATGCACCCAGAGGAAATCCACACAAACACAGGAAGACATTCAGACTCCGCACAGAAGGCACCCCGGCCAAAAATCAAACCGAAAAACATCTTGCTGTTAGGTGACCATGCTCACCCCTGCACCACTGTGCCACCCAGTCATACTGAGGTTAGAACTGTTTATGCTATAGTTTTAGGAAAACTGAGCTACTGTTAAAAGAGTTACAGCCTCCTTTTTGAACCTTAAATATGAGAATTCAGATCATGAACTATGCGGTTAAGGAATTCCACTGTACAGGAGCATAGTGCGTCTGTTTTGTCACTGGTATTCTTATTTCTGCATGTCCATCCATCCATCCACAACCCCTTTTCCCATTTTTGTACATGGGGTCAGGACGTCACTTCAACAGTAACAGTCATCCACAGCCAAGGTTCGCACTGCCAGGTGGCTAGCCCTGCCACAGTTGTTCTTCCATACCACATATACACACACACACCTATGGCCAATTTAGTGTGGCTAGTCCACCTACTGCATGTCGTTAGTATCTGGAAGGAAATCAGAGCACCTGAAGGAAACCCACCCAAACAGAGAGGACATATAGACTCTGCACAGAAGGCACCCCAGCCAAGAATCAAACTGAAGAACCACTTGCAGTGAGGCAACAATGCTATCTGCTGTGCCACCGTGTGATTTTATGAATCTTATCTGTGCAGTCAAGCCTGAGAGTAACTGTGAACAGACCTGTGTTCTGTGGGGTGGGGAGATGGATATCACATTGGCATATTCTATACACAATGAATTAACCTGGAAGATGGTGTTAAACTACTGCTTAAGGCCAACCTTTCTAGTTATCTCAGTGCACTGCATTCACAAAGTTTAGGAGAAGGTCCTGCTTAAAAGTTAAATGCTAAGTTGTGCACTCTGGATAGCCAGTCTATAAGACCTATAAGCATGCAACTACCATACTGAACTCATCAAAACTGCTAATGCACCTGGAAAGATCACTGAGGTTGTTCAACTGACAAAAGACCATCAACTGCCTATGTATCTTAACTATGATTTGATAGATGTGACAGTTAATGCTGAAACTTTGATCTGTACTTACTCACAAATACTTTACAATGGAAAGTACTTGTAAGGTATGTGATGATGTGAGGTAGTGCCAGCTGTACTAGGGGGAGTAGAACAGTGCACCTGTAACATATGCTAGCCTACCTAGGTAGAGTTATGTAAAGAATTATATGTCATTTGAATATCAAACTGATTTGTACAGATGCTTGCAGTATTAAAATGTATTTGTAAAGTTGTTTGTGTTAAAAATGTATCAACACTGGACAGAAAAGAAATATATATGTATGTCAGACTGTACTGTTTTATCTGATTAAATGTATATAATTTAAAAGAGGAAACTGGAAGGGATGGGGTTAAGTTCAGCCCAGCTAAACTTAAGAAAGATAGCCTGAAATTAAATGACTTGTTTAGGCCATAAATATTTTATCTCACAGGTCTGAATGCAGCCAGAGGCGCAACGTCTGTGAAAAGCCTTTCTGCAGGAAGTGAGGAAGTGTTAGAATTGTTCTACAGTTTCCAGATGTTGTATTAAGCCTTAGTAAAGTTTTATTTGTGTGTATTGTGACACTTCAGTGTCAAATCCTAGCTCAGTTGCTAATTAGGTGGTAGTGTGGAAACTGCAGAGTTACGTTGACTAGATGTGATGTCATTCTGTAGCAGCATTGAAATTGTATTTGAATACTAGTGGGAGATGTGATCGATGCACTTTGTTATCACACTTGACAAGAAACAGTCATCTAACTTCATCTTACCTGGCTTTAATAAGTAAATAGGGAACAGTAATTCTTCAGTCAGTTAAGAAAATATAGGGAGATCAACAAAGTATTCTTTTTTCTGTATCTGAGTCTTTCCATCCGTGTTGTTTTTTATATTTCCTGTGAAATGAAACTCTGGTGTTTATTGCAAATAGATACTCAGTATTTTCATGTTTTCTATTTTATTATTTATTGTTAAATATATTGATACCTTTCATTGTGGCTGGTCTTTTAGAAAATATTTAACATTTACGAGTAATTGCATTTACTTAGTGGCACTGTGGCTCCACTTTCCTGAAAGTCTTGCTGCTTGATCAAACATTACAATCTGCATAAATATTAATTTCACTGAGAGTAACTGAGTAAACTGGTAAGAGCCTTAGAGTAGCTGGCTTTGGGTGTTCTGGTGGCAGTATATCTACCTTATAGTCTGGGTGGAGGTGGCAAAGCAGGTAAGCTGTGCAAGCCTTTCCCAGGTGTGTGTGTGTGTGTGTGTGAGAAAAATCAAATCAAAAAGAAAGTGTGTGTGTGTGTGTGTGTGTGTCAGCTACTTTTAACAGGGACACTAAGAGCACTGATTTCAGAGAGGGTGGTGGAGGACTTGGCTTGGAACACCTGGCTAAGGACTCACCTCTATAGCTGTGTCAGTTGGAAGTCTTATTTGGGGCCTCGAGAGAAAGCCCAGCCCCACGACTAGAGTGTGCATTCCCTGTATGCTCTTAAGGGAAACTGTACTTGGTGCAGAGAGCTGCATCTGAAAATACTGTGTGTGTCTGTTTTTTTTTCTCAGTGAATGTTCCCCACCGGTATCAGTAGTGAGGATTGAGGCTCCTTGATCACTGGCCCAGAGGACGGATGTCACAAGGTGTTTCATTATGTGAACTGTGAAAACGTTATCTCTGTCAGAAAAAAGATATATTTAAAGCTTAACAGCATGGTCCTGGATTTTCAAGGATTCTAGAGTTTTGTAAAATCCTACATTGTTTTAGCAAACATTTTCAGTTACAACTTAGGCCAAAAAAAATGAAGTTATGTACTTCCCATAACATTCCATGTGTGTTATCCATCTCGTCCTTTATTGTCACTGATGGGTTGGATCCAATCCCTTGGATCCGTCTTGGAATTTACATAAGTTCGAGGTCCTCAGCCAAACTCATGGGCATTTTCCCTACCCATAATGCAACTGTTCTATAACCTCAGATCTTGTTTGTCATCTAGCAGTGACTAGAAGTATACATTACCAAGAATATGTAACATAAACACATTACACAAGACATGCCCTCAGAGGCTGCAGAGTCCTATAAAAATCCAATTAGAGGTACCAGGAAGGGGAATGGTGGGTGGGTTGAGAGAATAAAGGATAAGATGGACAAACACATGGAACGTTATGGTAAGTACATAACTTCTTTATGTGTTGTTGTCAATCTAGTCTTTATTCTCACTGATGGGACCACCTCCCTAGCTATGAAATTCTTGGGTGGCTCATGAGAGAATATTCCTCAGAACCAAAGAAGTTCTACTGCTAGAGGCCAAATCCAACTTGCAATGAGTGATAAAAGTTATGTGGTTTAGCCAATGTAGCTGCAGCACAAATGCTATCCAAAGGTAATCTGGCTTGGAAAGCCACTGAAGTGGCTACTGACCTGGTAGAATGAGCTTTGATAGGCTTTGGAATAGTCTTCTGGTTAGAAGTGTATATACAAGATACACACTGTGATAGCCAATTGGATAACGTTACCTTAGAAACTGGATGGCCTTTTCTAATGTCTGAATATGAGGTAAAGAGCTGAATTGACTTTCAAAACTGTGATGTCCTGTGCAAACAGAAACGTAATTGTCTATGGACATCTAAAAGGTGGGACAGCGTACTCTCCTTTGCTTTGAAAGTTTGGACAGAACACTGGTAATTCAATAGACTGGTTGAGGTTAGTTTCCGAAACCACCTTAGGTAAAAAGGAAGGGTTCGTTCTCAGAGAAACTCTGTCCTTAGGAAAAATTATGTACAGATGCTTAGAGGATAGGGCCTGTAATTCAGAAACTCTTCTTGCTGAAGTTATAGCTACTAAAAGAAGAGTCTTTCATGATACGAATTTCAATTCACAAGTAGCAGAAAATTCGAAAGGTGGGTAAAACCAGCTTTGACAATAAAAAATTCAAATCCCAAGGTGGAATAGGGTTTCTGTATGGAGGGCAAATTAAGGAATGCCTTACTAAGTCTGAAATTATGGCGGTACCACTGTCTCCTATGTGAAAATTAGAGATGGCTGCTAATTGAACCTTAATAGTAGCTGCAGCAGCTCCCTCATTGAATAATTTGACTAAAAATTCCAGAATAGACTGTAAAGGTGTTGTGAAAAGATCTATGTGATTAACATTACACTAGGCCACAAATCTTTGCCATTTACTCTTGTACAGTTTTCGAGAAGAGTTCTTGTGGGAAGAAAGCAAAATGTGTTTTATTGGAGAAGAAAGCAGAGGAAACCTGGCTATCATGGGAAGTGGAGCAGCCAAGCTGTCAGTTTGAGATTGTGTAGGCTGAGATGAAGTTCTCCTGATGGATGTGTCAGTAGATCCGGAACTGGGTCCAGGATCCATGGTCCCTTGTGTACATGAGGCCGGATAAAGGGGAACCATATCCGTCAAGGCCAACAGGGTGCAATTAGGATTACTGTGGTCTCCAGCAAGCTTGCTTTTTGAAGGAATTTGGGAATCAGAGGTATTGGTGCGAAAATAAAGAAGTCCCGGGAGCCAATCGTGAACAAGTGCATCCCTTGGTGACTCCCCCCTTGGGGGAATCAGGGCAAATCAATTGCTGCAATTGGCATCAATGGGTGATGCAAAGAGATTGCAGTAAGGCTGGCCCCATTTCTGGAAGATCTCTTCCACCACTTTCTGAATGAGAGAACACTCGTGTGGCCAAAGAATGGCACTGCTCAGTTTGTCTGCAATCACGTTGGATTTCCCCCAAGATGTGCATTGCTGTGAAAAAGCAGTTAGAGGCCTCTGCCCATTGCCAGACCCTCAGGGCTTCTCAACATAATGGGTAAGATCTGGTTCCCCCCTTGTTTGTTTATATACCAGACCACACACATGCTGTCTGACTGAATTGCTATTGTACCTACAGGAAGAAAGCTCTGGAATGCTTGCAATGCTAGGAGCACTGCTCTCATCTCTAGAACATTTACGTGCAAATAGGTCTCGTGTTCTTGCGAAGTGCCTTGGACTGTGTTCCCTAGATAATGCCCCCAACTCTATCTGGGATGCGTCCGTGGTCACTATAACTTGGGGCCCTGATGGCCTAGGGGAAAGTTATGCCACCACTGCAGGTCTCTTTTGCAAGAGTTGGTTAGAATGATCCTGTGTAATACTGGAAGGTCCCAAAAGGACCATCGTGTTAAAATTAGCCACTGGAGGACTCTCATATGTTGTTGAGCTAGTGGTACTAGTACAACTGAAGCAGCCATTTTACCTAGAACCTGTAGGACTAGTTTGGCAGGAGCCTTTTTCTTGTTGATCAGTATCCCTACATAACACCAAAGATCATGTACTCTTTCTTGGGGAAGCTTTGCTGACATGATTATTGTGTTTATCTGACCTCCTATGAAAACCAAGGATTGACATGGCTCTAGAGCAGATTTTTCATAATTTATGGTGATTCCAAGGGATGAACAAAGTTGAAGGTTGTAGTCTCTGGCTTTCTGAAGAAGATGCTTAGTTGGGGCGGAGATGAGCCAGTCGTCCAGATATGAAAATACATGGAATTATTTGCATCTCAGGGGAGCTGCTGCTACTACTCCCATGCATTTGGTGAACACTCTCGGAGCTGTAGTGAAACCGAAGGACAGAGCTCGAAACCAGAAGTGACTGGCTCCTAGTCAGAAGCATAAAAACCTTCTGGATTCCCTGCTGATTAAAATGTGGTAGTACACATCCTGAAGGTCTATGGAGGACATCCAACTGTCTTTTTCCAAGAGTGGAAGTATTGACAGTAGTGTTACCATCCGGAACTTGCTCTTTATTTACAGAATTGTTTAGAATGCTGAGATCGAAGATGGGTCTCCAGTCCCCTGTTTTCTTCGGAACTACAAAGAATCTTGAGCAAGTTCCAGATCCTCTCTGGTCTGCAGGGACTTGTTGGATGACTTCTCGTTTGAATTTCTAAGGTTGCCTGTTCCTTCTGACTGGGTGGAATGTCAGGAAGTGATGTGCTTATAGGAGCAGGATAGGCGAAGGGAATGACATATCCCCCAGATATTATACTCTGCACCCATCTGTCATTTGTGATGGTTTGCCAGGTTTTTTGGTGCAGAGACAAACAACCCCAACTGTCTCCAGAGGCAAGCAATCGGGCACCCCTTCAGGAGTGCTGATAGGGCCCTCCAAAGAAAGATTCTCTGGAGCCCTGATTATTCGGGCCTCTTCTGCTGTGAGGCTGGCGTCTACCATTATTTTTCCTCCCTCTGCCTTGGGGAACTCTAAACCTTGTGTGTCATGGAAAGACCTGTAGGATTTTCTGAACCACATTTTCCCACTACCCCTATGACCCTTTGGAAAAGGTCTAGTATGTGCAGAAAAATGTACTCCAATGGCAGGCAAAGTCTTGCCTGCTTGTTCACACCTGGTGAGTGTTTCTTTCACTTCTGGCTCAAAAAGAGAGAATCCGTCGACAGGGGCATTCACAAAGGTAGACTTGAAGGGCTCTGCGAAGTCACAAAGGTGCGTCCAGGCCTGTCTCAGAAGAGCAATACCTGAACCTGCAACTCTACTCGTTCCACCTGCTGCATACGATATGAGCCTCATGGAAGAGTTTAATACAAAATTGAGAGTGGTGGGCTGAGCACTAACTTTACCCGCTAATGCAGCAACTACAGCTCCTTGGAGGGAGTCTGTGAGTTCATTTAACAAGTCCCTCTGGCCTAGTGAAATGGGTAAAGAAGTTCAGGGACCAAAAGGCCAAAGTCGCTGATGAAAACACATGCTTCCCATATCTATTCATTGTCCTAGAGTCTTTATTAGGAGGATGGATAGAGGAGCTGGTCTTGGATAGCTCCTTTTTAGTAGCTGCTGCCACTACCATGGCATCAACTGCAATTCCTTTAGTCAAAAAAACTTTATCCTTAGGGGCAGTAATGAACTTATTTGACCTCCTAGGAGTAGGCTCTATAGAATCTGGGGTCACCCAGGCCTTCCTAGAGATTAAGTCCATAAGCTCATTGGAAGGGGAAGTCACCCAAGAGGAGGAAGGGTGAGACCCAAAGGTCTTCAGGTAAACTGACTCCTCAGCTGAAGGGGGGGGGGGGTTGGACTGCCAGTCACCTCTCTGTTTTAGTAATTCCAGGATGTCTCCAAAGGAGACATCATCAGGAGGTGACCTTGGGGACCCTTCTGCCTCATTAAGGTCAGTGTCTGATCTGACAGACTTCTCTGAGGAGTCAAGGTGCTTCCTCTTGCAGGTCCTCCTCCGAGTGGCCTCCTCAGTGGGATGCTCTGGAAAGGTTTCAGAAGAGAGGGGAATCTTCTGGTGGACAACCTGAGGACTGGGGTCTCTGTGATCTTGTGGAAGGGTTACTTGAAAGGACAAAGATATCTGGCCCTTAGAGGAAGGAAGAGCCAATGAAGGATGAGCCTTAGACTTATTAGGAGTAAAAACCCTTCTCATAACCTCGAAGACAGACTGTCTCCACTCCAAGGCATCCCCTGGATCCAACAAAGAGGTTGTTGGGAGACAAAGGCATCCACGGAACTGGAGACAGAAGCTCCAAAGCCAAGGTAGGAGCTGAAATCCCCCATGCCAAAGCTCCAAGAGGCAGAATCAGATCTGGAAAGATCTGAGCTGGCTCCAAGAATCCAACTGGAGAGTGTCAGCTCCTAGAGGTATCCTGCTCCAAATGGAGGGAGACGCTCCAGGGTGAATGTCTGCTCCGAGGAAACCAATGGTCCTGGAGCTGATGCATACACAATCTGCAGATCAGAGTCTTCCGGCTCTGAAGCCAAAGGACAGATCGGAGGAACAGTTACTAGGGAGGTGGACTGCATCTGATCTGATTCCTTTGGGCTCAGATCCAACAGAAGTTTGGCTAGGCCTGGAGTCTTCAGCAACCTCTGTACAATCCTATCCACATCTTCATCAGATAAGCTCCTGGTAGACCGAATAGAAAGAGATTGGGATCTAGATTTAGTCAGTAATGATGATGGGAGCCATGAAGTCACTGGTTCATGTGAAGGCAATCGTCTCTGATGTGGAGTTCATGTCAGTGCAGAAGATGTCGGTGCCGAAGGTTCTGTCAGTTCTGATGTAGTCTTGGATCTAGGAATGACCATCTGCTCCAAGGATACTGGTGGAGTAGAGAGTAGAGGAGTTTTGGGTCTCAGCTCCAATGAATCTTTTGGAGCTGAAGATGCCCTCTTTGAAGTCTTGTTCGGAGATTTTGAGGACTCTGAAGAAATAATTTGCCTCTGAAAAAGGGGTTTTTAATAAACCCTTTAAAATCAAATTAGTTTTATGCTCCATAAGCGCTCTCTGATTAAACCCATGACATATGGGCAATTTTCTTGGAGATGAAGAGGACCCAAGCAATTAACACAGAGAATGTAAAAATTGCTAAGGGGCATAGGGGCATCTTCTTTCTGCATTTTTCACATTTCTTGAAACCTAACAATGTCTCTTTCTGTTTTTGAGACATACTAATAACCTAAAAGCACAGACACACAAAAACGCACTGAGAAAAATGTTTTTTTTTTTTTTTTTTTTTTTTACAAAGTACACACAAAAAAATCGTCCTCTAACTTAAACGGACAATTATAGGAGGAAAAGAAAGGGAGAGAAAATCATCCTCTAACTAAAATGGATTAGAGGAGGGCAGAGAAAATCAACCTCTAACTAAAACGTACGACAGATATAACCCTCTAACTTAAATGGGCTTCTGATCTTAAACAGCGTAGGGAAGAATCACACTACCAAAGGATGATAATAATGATAACAATAACAATTAAACAGACAAACAAGATTAATCTAATTAAACAATTAGCAATACTTAGCCCATAGCTTAGCTAAACAGGAACCTCTAGGCTGCAAGGCAAACAAGATCTGCGGTTATAGAAGAGTTGCATTATAGGTAGCGAAAATGCCCACGAGCTTGCACAGTGAGTAGCAGCTTAATTTCAGCTCTCCCGGTATGAAAACAGAAACTCAGAAAAGACAGTGAATTTGTCTTTTTTGGTAAATTTCAGTAACTGGCTAGTAAGTGCACTGCTTGGATGCAAGCAAAGAAGCAATTTAGAGAACTTGAAAGAAAGTTTATCACAAAAGGAGAGGCGAAAACACTGGCTGAGAAGTATCCTGCAGCTGTTCAGTGAAAAACGGTTCAAGCTCTAGCTTTGGTGAAAGACCTGACTTCCAGTAATCTAGAACAAAAATAAGTCAAATGTGCTCAGAGCTCATTAAAATAAACAAAACACTGAAGACGTATATCAATTCAGATAACAAAAGACTGGAAAAAAAGGAAGAACTTTTAAACAGATATTCAGATGAGCTGATAAAAATACAAAAATTAGAAGGTGAAATGAAGAAAAGGTTGGCTGAGTATGAGACTGCTCAAGAAGAGATGTTTCAAAAAATGGTAGCATTAGAGGACACAGCATGTAGGGAAAACCTGAACTATTCTGTTATACCACAGAAACTGGAAGGAACAGACTAGTATTTATTTATTGGCGAAGGCCTTAATGGACATGGCAGCTGGAGGCCTAGCAGCACCACGTGCTGGGGTAGAGACATCCAAGGGGATGGTGTCTGATAAGTCAACCACAGTAGTGGGTAAAATTTCTGAGGTCGATTCAAGAGTTGTAGCAGGGGCCTCAGTTGTAAGAATAGGTTCAGCTGTACTTTGAGCAGTTTTCTCGGTTTCGGCCGAAACCGAGACACTCGCGGTTTGCTTTACCGTGGTTTCGGCCGAAACCGCGGACCGCGAGTGTCGGTCTTTATCTTTGCGTTTTTTGGGGGTAGTCGGAGGATCCGACGGCATAATGTACACAAAATCAGAACCGAAAAACTGTTCTGCAAACTCCGACCGACGCCTAAGCGTTCGTCGGTTGAAAGAGGCACAGGCCGAACAGGCTGCTACGTCGTGGGCTGGGCCTAAACAAGGCAGACAGTAAGAGTGGAAATCTTTATGAGGTATTTGTTTCCCACAGGTTAAACAATTGTTAACTTTTTCTGACATCGGCTGAGGCAAGAAAGAGTCCCCAACGGGGTACTTAGCTTTAGAAGTCTTCGAAGTAGTATTCGGTAGAAGTAATCTCTGGATCCGACCGACCGGCACTTGCGAACAGCTTCTGCTTGGCGCCACGGCAAGAAAGACTGGGGAAAATGGCGTCGGCTGATGCTTTTATACCCGAAGACCAACAGAGATGACGTCGGGTGGAGTGCGACATCAGCCGAAGCCGGACCCGGACTTTGGAATCCGGCCGACTGCAGGGCTGCCTGACGACAGGACAACCCACTTGTTATGACTGCAGATGCATCCATGAAGGACATGAGATGTTTCAAAAAATGGTAGCATTAGAGGACACAGCATGTAGGGAAAACCTGAACTATTCTGTTATACCACAGAAACTGGAAGGAACAGACTAGTATTTATTTATTTTTCCCAAATTGTACTCATTTTTATGAAAGCACAAATAAGCAACTGGCTGGTATTTCACAGCAGTTGTTAATGGAAAGGGCACATTGTGTGCTTGCTCCAAACCTGGCTATGAGAACGCACCCCAGACCTTTAATAGTAAAGATGCAATCCTACCAGCAGAAAGATTTGACTGAAAAAAACTGTAGCAGAAGTACAGAGAAATAAAAGTGGGAGACAGTAGAGTTGTTTGTGGAAAATGATTACTCATTGTACACCAGACAAAAGACAAGTACATTTATTCCAGCAATTATGGAATGTCGAAAAACAGGTGCGGGATTTAAGCTGCTGTATCTAGCTGTTTTCAGAATTTTTCTTCCTGGAGGTTCAAAATAATTTCTTGATGTAGAACATGCTAAGCAGGAAATACAAAAGTTTGTTCAGCAAAAGGTGAATCATCAGAAAGAACGGGATTGTAATTCTTCTTCTGTTAACAAATCACATAGAGAGACTATGGCAGTAAAACCTTTTCCAATGTTCCAAAGGAAACTGCTTGAGAGAGAGAGAAAAAAGCACAAGAGTTGAATAAAAGAACCAGGAGTACATTGGAAATAAACCAGAGACTGGATTTTGGAGATGGAGATCAATAAGAAGAAAACCAGCAGCCGAGAAATTACGAAAACCTAAAAATATTGGACTTTTTTTGACATTGCAAAACTTGTAGGGGACTACAAAGTATATGGCATACTTCATGTCACTAATGTTTGGAAGAACATTCAAGAGAGGGGCATAAGAAGAAAAGAATTAACTGTAAATAAAGCTTTCTCAGTTACTTTTGTGTATAATAGGAAAACTACAGTAAACAGGTGCCCCTACTTTTTTCCTTCATCTTTTCTTCTTGTTCAGTTTTAAGAAATATAGACACTGCAATGTAAAAAAAAAAGAAAGCATGGACAAAAGAACATGATATAAGTAAAATTACATGTTTTTCTTACTTTTGCATAGGAGAATGACTTGATTAAGGCTCTTGGCTCAATCTAATTACAAGGTTTAAGGGGAACAAATAAATAAAAGAACATTGAATATAATGAAAAGTTTTTCTTTAGCAAATGAATGTTCAGGCTTGTAGCAGAAGGCAACTGTGCATCTGGTCTTCATGTTTCTATGGAGAATCTGATAAGGGGGAAATAAAAACAGAATAATTCCTTATTTCTTTTAATTGCTAGAAGACGTTTTCTGAAAGCATTCAAGTTGTTTTTTTTTACATCTGGGAGAGGAATAAAGATAAGACAAAAACAGACAACACTTAGTGGAGGTAGAAGCACAGGCTATACCATGCATCTTAGCATGGATAAACGTTCTTAAATGTTAATTCAAGCCTGTGAGTATGGCTGTCAGTCTGGGATAATTGTTCCTATAAGGAAGGTTAAACTTCATTATTTAAGGATGTATACAGTTTTGTTTGTTAGTATTAAGTTCAGGGGGTTTGGGGGCGTTCTGTTTTGTTTTTTGGTTTGAAGGTTTTCATAAAGCAAACAATCTTGCAAAAAGCGGAACAGGTTTAAATGGATATGACAAGAAACAAATATATAAAAGATCGACCTGCAAAACTAGTGTATGTATGTAACACAAAAGATGAAATTAGACACTTCAAAAAAAAGCAGTTACATAAAACAAGTGGGGATAATAACTTCTTATACTGACACTGCTTTACACATTATATTTAAAGTGTGAATGGTCTCACAGATATATACTAAAAAGAAAGATAAGTGAGCTATATTACAAATGCAGAGTGCAAATAGTTATGTGACAAGAAACACATTTGGAATGAACTCAGCATGTGAATTTGATAAAGAAAGGATTGCAGAATGGTTATTCAATGGAAAATCTTAGACAAAAGAAAATGGGAGCTCTAATATTAATTGTGAGAGGGGCTCTGATAGTGACAAAAGAGGAAAAGCAGACAGTAATGGTAGATGTGTGGTAGTAACACTGACATGTATTGTATTCCACCAAAAACTGCTATAATGGAGCTTAACAAATTTTTGAGAGAAATAATCAGCTTTCAGCAGGGAATATTACTAATAGACAGGGACTGGAGCTTGATTTGCAATAGCAATGATGTATGAGGGAGACCTAGAAGGGAAAATATAGCAAAAAAGGGTAGATTTCTAAAGAAATGTTTGAAAACGTTTGGTATAGAAGACATGAATTCAGTAGTAGGAACTCTGACATAAATTTACATATTACTCCCCATAGGTACAATAACTTGGCTAGACTGAATATAAATTATACTTCACAGGAACATGCATTTAACTGTCAGCTTTGACACACATCCAATAATTATTTCAGACCATGCATCGATAAAAAACGAAGAAAAAATCCATGGTAATGAAGTAAAAAGGAGACACTGGCACTTTCCCACCTACTTGTGAAAAAGAGAGGAATTCAAAGAATGAGAATTATTAGGAAAGACAGAAATTTCTTCAGAAATGACAACTAGTAAATGTGATAAAATGAAAATATAGGAAAATAAGATAGAAATGAGAGAGAAAGTGATATGGTTAAGAAGCAATAGGAATTATTCAGAGGGGTTGACAAAGTTTAAAGTATTACAGAATAAGCGGAATCTCACACAACAAGATGCGACACAACTGCAGAGTGCTGAAGAGAAAATAAGGAAATATTTGGATAATATGTATGAGTTTAGAAAGACTGCACTTAAGCAACTATTTTGATAACTCCAGACCATAAAAACGTTTACCACAATAGCTTGGGCAACAGAAAGCAGAAAGGGTTGCCGCCAAACTTAGGGAGACTGTAACAATAACAATAACCAGAGATCCTGTAGTGGTATTAGATATATTTAAGAAATTTTATGAAAACATGTATAAAGCAAAGAAATGTGGAAATCAAGAAAGAGCATAAAAGGAAATACTTAATGCCAAGGTTGGAGGCAAATGAGGTTCCATGACTAACAGTTAAGAGGAGATGAGATAAAAATGGTGATATGTAATCTGCAAGAAAGCCTCCAGGAACAGATGATATTTCTGGGGAAGTTAGGATGAATAAAGTGATAATAATCTGGGAGATTTCATTTAACAGTATTTTAAAAGGAGTAGAAGCACCAACATATTGGAAGAAAGCTGGGGTGACTATATTACCTAATGATGGTAAAGAATTATTGGATATGTCTTCATATAAACCCATTTCAACTTTAAATCATGACTATAAAGTATTCATATGTATACTAGCTGAATGAATGGCAAATATGTTGTGAAAATTGGTAGATTTGGATCAATGTGGTTTTGTGGGTAGGAGTCAAATATTTGTCAACATTAATAGAATAATAACAATCAGGAGTATCAATGTTGTTGGTAGGTCTTGATGCAGAGAAAGCATTCAACAGAGTAAGATGGCAGTTTATGAGAAGGGCAATAGAAGCATTTACCTTCCCTGACACAATAATGACGTTAATTATGAAGATATACAAAGGATCAGAGGCAAGAATTAAAGTGGGACAGTTCCACTCTGGAAATTGTGTTTGAATAGAGGTAGCAGACAAGGGTGCCATCTCTCTCCTCTGTGATTTGTTTTATATTTAGAGCCACTGACCAAAAAAAAAGGGTACTCAGAAATTCAAGGATATAATGGTAGTTATCAAGAAACTTGTTTTTTTGTAGATGATATTATTTTGCACCTGATAAATCCAGAAAATGAAATTTCAGTGTTGTGGAAACTTTGAGACAGTTTCAAATATGTTTTGGGATGTAAAATTAACAAAGAAAAAATAAAGGCTACATCTGTTAATTATGTGCCACACATAGGTTCATAGGTTCATAGGTTTATACTAGGCTATCTGCCCTAAGGCATTTATAAGCCTAGCCCAAATTTTTGTGGCTTACACCACCCCTTATATGAAAAAATACTGTGCCCATTAGTTTGTTGTGCCTCTGTCCAGCAGTGACACAGAGATGATTCCCGCGGTAAACCTACGATCTCCCATCCACAGGTCTAGATTTCTCTTGAACAGAGTCAGCGAGGTGCTCTGCCTCACATGGACCGGGATTTTATTCCACAGCATAGGGAGTCTCTGAGTGATAAATCTATCCCTCCAGCACGTCCTATTTATATCCGTGCTAAGGTTTAAGTCGCTTGCTCTAGTGGTTTTGGTGGATTTGGATTTTTTGAGGTGGAGCATGTCCATTAATTCCGGGTTGGACATGGCCTTGTATGTCAGGCACATGTCACCTCTGAGCAGACGGTATGCGACTGAATAGAGCTGGAGTTTCTTCAATCTGGCAGCATATGACAGATTTTGGAGTCCCTTTATCCTTTTGGTGAGGAACTTTTGGGGTCTCTCCAATTGCTGCAGATGTCGGGTGAGATACATCCCGAATGGGGCATTGTACTCGATCATTGGTCTGATAAGTGAAGAGTACAGGGGAACAATAACCTCACTAGATCTGGATGTGAATCCCTTCATGATCAGGTGGGCAATGTAGAAGGTCTTTCTAACCACTTTAGCAATGTGAGTGTCAAAAGAAAGGCCACTGTCAACCTGGGTCCCCAGGTCCCTGATAACCTCTTCTGTGCTTAGTGGATTGCCACCTATATGGTAGCTTGGGGTTACCTTGTTTTTCCCGAAGGGTATGACTATACATTTTTGGCGTTTAACTTCAGGCCATGGCTCTGGCACCAGCTATCTGTTTCCGTGAGTCCCTTCTGAAGGATATCCGTGTCTGATGCACTTTCCACTATGGCGCCCAGTTTGCAGTCGCCTGCAAACTTTGTCAGCCAAAGTCCTCCTATGTTGGCCTGTACTTCTGAGAAGTAGATGCCAAACAATAGGGGCCAAGGACCGAGCCCTGTGGGACACCACTTGTGACCGGCTTGGAGTCTGACACAGCGCCAGCAACTCTAACCCTGTGGGTTCTGTCCTTAAGCCAGTTTGCAACCCATCTTGTGACATATGGGTTTACATTTAAGCTGGTAAGTTTTTCTACAATACCCGAGTGGGGTATTGTGTCGAAAGCCTTTGCAAGGTCAAGGTAGGCTGTATGGACTGCCTTTCCCTCATCAATGGCCTTGGTGACTGTTTCGAAGAAGTCGACCAAGTTCAAAAGGCATGATCTTCCCTTGACAAAGCCAAACTGGGTCGGGTCCAATGTCTGCAAGTCCCCTATATCTTTGTTTATGAGCTCCATTATGATCCTCTCCATAGCTTTGCAGACTAGACTTGTTAAGCTTATGGGGCGGTAATTACCAGGGTCCGTAGAGGCGCCGCCTTTGTGGAGTGGGACAACAGTTGCCGTACGCCACTCCTTGGGCACGTACTGGTTTTGCAATACCCACATTTATGGTGATAAGATGAAGTATTTAGGTGTATGCATTAAAAACAGCTTCTGTTATGGCAGCTAAGAATATGTGAGAAGAGACTAAATAAGATAATATAAAACTGAGAAACTGGAAGCTCTTGTTTAAGGATGTGGATAAAAAGATACAAGCACTGAAAAGTTTTAATCCCTGTAATTGTATATACAGGTAAGGCATATTTTTATCAAGTGGAGAAGTTGTGGACAATAATTAAAAGAGCTGAATGAATTTATCTGAGAGGGGAAGATGGCAAGAGTTAAGTGGGTTAAGTTGATCCTTCACATAGAACAAGGTAGTTTAAGATTACCTGATTTGAAGGGATATTTTACAGCTACACAGTTAAGACTCGCATCTGTAAAAAACAAACAAAACAAAAAAAAAAATATATACATATACATATATATATATATATATATATATATACACACACGGTTCCCTATCAGAAGCCTGAAACACTATAAGCCTGAAAATCAAAATCCTGAAAACTATAGACTGAAAGTTCAAAATCCTGAAAGCCCAAAATCCTGAAACTCAAAATCCTGAAAACACAAATAATGCTAATATGTCACTGTAAAGACACTAATATCTACCAACTGACCCTGACCCTAACCCTAACCCTAAGGTCTGTCACTATCGCACACTCACCTGACCCGCGCCCTATCCCTAACTCACTTAAACCGCCCCTAACCCCAATATTTGTCACTATTGCATACATGCCTAACCTGCGCCCTAACTCACTTAAACCGCACCTAACCCTAACATAAAACCAACCGCACACTTACCTGAACCCAACGCATGACCCAACACCACAGGGCTAACAATAGCAAAGCCACAATGACGTCAGTATGTCCATTTTGTGTTTTCAGGATTTTGAGTTTCAGGATTTTGGGCTTTCAGGATTTTGAACTTTCAGTCTATAGTTTTCAGGATTTTGATTTTCAGGCTTATAGTGTTTCAGGCTTCTGATAGGGAACCGTACACACACATACATAAGCAATAATGCAATTAACACCCACCCAGGGGTGTTATGACGCCCAACACACCAGGCGTTAATTACACATTAACACACACCCTGGAGGCATTACTGAACTTAAAGAATGGGCTCTCTGTAAAATTGTTGTATTTTACTTATTTTTTTTAAGTACTACATTATTTTTTATATATTTTTTTATGTAAAATAGTTCCTCCGACTAATGTTTCAAACTTGCCGTAGTATATGTTAATGGTGTTGGAGGAAGCATTTTACATCCAAAATATAACATTTAAAAAATATCCAGGCATTTACTTTTATTTTTTGGTCCCTTACTCCAACATTTGGTTTGTTGCCAATCATTGGAGATTGAAGTCACTAAATAACAGCATACATTTGAGTTTCAGGCTATTTTCTTCAGAAAATTCATACTAACATAAATCCTTTAATTAAGCAAGTTTGTAATTTTATAAGAGCAGTAAGTAAAATCTGTCCCTATTTTTGAGACTTTTTTCCTTGTTTATTTTAGGCTTTATTCTTCAGCTGAAAGGTCCAGAGGTATGCAAATGTCTTTATTGTTGCTCTCACTCAGTCTCTCACGCACACCTCTGCTTCAGAAAATGTATGCTAACACAAATCCTAATAGTCAAGTAAAATATGTTCCTATTTTGAGCCTTTGCCCCCCGTTTATTTCAGGTTTATCCAGATATTTTGAGCTTAGAGTCGACAGAGCATGCCTTTCAACTGTCCACATTCTTGCAGAAAGTCCAGATTTTTGGCTTGTATATTTGGTTCCATCCTCATAAAATGTATAGTTTTCTGACAAGTCATTGGGGATTAAAGTCATTAAATAATGACAGACATTTGAGTTTCAGACTTCATATCCTTCAGATAACGCATGCTAATGGAAACACTATTGTTCTAGCAACTTTTTAAGTTTATAAGAGCAATAATTAAAATCTTTCCTTATTTTTGGTCATTTGTCCCTCGTTATATGCGGCTCTGTCCATATTTCTTGTGCCGGGAGGTATGGTCAAGAGGTACGCAAACTTCTTAACTACTGCTGTTGCTGCCAGCGATTGATCGCATTCTTCACTCTCTCTCTCTCACACACACAGAGTTTGCTCTGCTTTCATGCATGCATTTACTCAAACATGTAGACAGAAACACACACACACGCACACTTTTTTCGGTATAATTTATTTTAAACACTGCTTAGCAAGTGCATGATAATGACTCAGTCGATCTCTCACTCTCATGCAAGCATACACTTTCAAACACAAATACATACATTTTTTATTTTAATTTTTTCTTTATTTTACATTCCGTAAACAGCAAAAGCTCTGCTTATCAAGCATAAAATATGGCGGCAGTTAGTTTTTTTCAATAAGCGCTCCACAGCAGCTTGATATGCTGCCGTGAACACAGCAGACTTGTTTTTAGCAGGCACTACTTGCATGTTAATAACATTTGTTCTCCAGTCAGGATGCAATACGGATCACCTGTTCTCTAAATAAAAAAATAAATAAATAAATATATATATATATATACACACACACACACACACACACACAGGTCTACCTCAAAGGATCGAAATGTCACACTATTGAATCTGAAAACATTGAGATGAAAAGAATGAAACCTGATAACATTATCAAAATGTGAAACATTGAACCAGCTACTATGCATGTCAGTACACAGAACTATGAAATGGAGATCACACTGCAGTCATCAGAGCAGCTTCTGCATTTAATAACAGTCTTAAGCAAAAAAAAAAAAAAAAAAAAAAAAACTGTTGCTTTTCAATATTTGCAATGGAGATCGTGGTACAATGGGGATCGAGAAATTCACCCTTACATCACTGTAGTGTGATCCTGGAGTAGGTATACAGAATTTACGGTGGGTGTGGGGGTGTAGCACCCCGAACAAGGGGAGTGCAGGGGGGCTTGTCCACCTGCAAAACTATTGAAACTGATATATTTTTTGTTAGATTTTTTTTTAAATGGAGAAGGTGCTCAGACTGCAGCGCAATGATCCTTAAATAGTTCAGTGTACTTAATTCGATATTTGACGTTTCGATAATGTTGGCCTTTAATGTTATCAGGTTTCATTCTTTCCCTCTCGATGTTTTGTGAATCAATGATGTGGTATTTTGATAGTCTGAAGCAGACCCATATATATATATATATATATATATATATATATATATATATATATATATATATATACATACATATACATATATGTATGTATGTATACACACTTGTATAAATAAAACAGAAGCAGAAGGACATAATTCAAAGCAGAAAGGGATGATGATGAAGCCAGGGGCAGGGGCAGGGTTCAAGAAATAGAGAGAGAGTGTAATTTTGGATGTAGATCCTTAAGAAAAACAACAACCATACAGAATATTACATTCATAAACTAGCAGAAAGTATTCTAACACCTTAGCCAACATGAAGAAAGGAGATTTTGCCAATAAGGATGACCAAAAGTAGGGGTGCACAAAATTGTAAAAAGGGATCTAGAATTTATTGCAGAAAACTGGGAAAGGAACCAAGGTACTGGAAACAAGTAACAGAGAAGGAAAGGTAATACAGTGTTATTTATGTCAAAAGATTGAACGTCCAAATTGTTGAAACTCATGGTCAAGACCATATGACTGACAATTCAGGTCATCGAAAAAATTCAACCCCAACACCCGAATACAACAAAAACAATGCTTTTGCAAGGTGGCAAGGGCACTGCACCCCCACACTAATTATATATACTAACTCCAAGATCGCACTACAGTGGGGAAAAGGTTAACTTTCCTGATCTCTACTGTAACGCAATCTCAGAATGGTCTCTCTAAGAAATATCAGGTGAATAAATTGCTATAACTAAGGAAATTATTTTTAAAGTTGACACACAAGATCTGAATTACCAAGACATAGTAAGGCCTTGCTACGTTTAATTCTTTTGTCTGCCAAAAAAAAATAGTTACTAGAAAATGGAAATCAAAGTCTAAACCACCTGTATCTGAAGTACTGAATATTACAAGAGAGATAAAAGAATTGGAAGAAAGATCTTTAGAAAAGGGAAGGACCAAATTATGTAAGCATAAATAAAAATCATGGGAACTCTATATGAATAATGATCAGGAGGAGGAGTGAGATTTAAGGGAAGGCAGGAACTGAGCAATTTATGTAATGTTGGACTGATGATAGTTATAAAGAAAAACATGCATGATATATAATGCATGTAAATGGAAAAATATTAATATTGTTTGCTTTCTTTGCAGAGCTGTAGTAACTACAGGGGGATTAAACTGATCAGTCACAGCATGAAGTTATGGGAAAGAGTAGTAGAAGCTAGGTTAAGAAGGGAGGTGATGATTAGTGATCAGCAGTATGGTTTCATGCCAGGAAAGAGCACTACAGATGCGATGTTTGCTCTGAGAGTGTTGATGGAAAAGTACGGAGAAGGGCAGAAGGAGTTGCATTGTGTCTTTGTGGATTTAGAGAAAGCATATGACAGGGTGCCTAGAGAGGAGCTGTGGTATTGTATGAGGAAGTCAGGAGTGTCAGAGAAGTATGTAAGAGTGGTACAGGATATGTACGAGGGTAGTGCGACAGCGGTGAGGTCTGCGGTGGGAGTGGCGGATGCGTTTAAGGTGGAAGTGGGATTACATCAACGATCAGCTCTGAGCGCTTTCTTATTTGCAATGGTGATGGACAAGTTGACAGACGAGATCAGACAGGAGTCCCCGTAGACTATGATGTTTGCAGATGACATTGTGATCTGTAGTGAGAGTAGGGAACAGGTGGAGGAGACCCTGGAGAGGTGGAGATATGCTCTAGAGAGAAGAGGAATGAAGGTCAGCAGGACTAAGACAGAATATGTGTGTGTGAATGAGAGGAAGGACAGAGGAATGGTGAGGATGCAGGGAGTAGAGGTAGCGAAGGTGAATGAGTTTAAGTACTTGGGATCAACAGTTCAGAGTAATGGTGAGTGTGGAAGAGAGGTGAAGAAGAGATTACAGGCAGGATGGAGTGGGTGGAGAAGAGTGTCAGGAGTGGTTTGTGACAGACGAGTACCAGTAAGAGTGAAAGGGAAGGTCTACAAGAGGGTAGTGAGACCAGCTATGTTATACGGGAGGAGGCAGTGGCATTGACAAAAAGGTAGGAGTCAGAGCTTGATGTGGCAGAGTTGAAGATGTTAAGATTTGCACTGGGTGTTACGAGGATGGACAGGATTAGGAATAAGTATATTACAGGGTCAGCCCAGGTTGGAAGGTTTGGAGACAAAGCCAGAGAGGCAAGATTATGTTGGTTTGGACATGTGCTGAGGAGGGATGCTGAGTATATTGGGAAAAAGATGCTAAGGATTAAGCTGCCAGGTAACAGGAAAAGAGGGAGGCCTAAGGTAAGGTTTATGGATGTGGTGAGAGAGGACATTGGTGTAACAGAACAAGATGCAGAGGATATGAAGAAATGGAAACAGTTGATCTGCTGTGGTGACCCCTAACAGGAGCAGCTGAAAGAAGAAGAAGTTTGTTTTCTTTTCTATTAATGTATGTTTGCCTATGTCTAAAGTTATAATTTAATAAAGGTGTTTAAAAATGGTTGTTTGGAAATGGTATGCCTTCTCTACCAAAGCCTTTTCTTGGAATAGAATATGAGCCTGTATAATATGACCATCTGTGACTGTGTTGAGAATCTACTGGCCCCCTGTAACAGGTCTATAAGCAGAGGAAAACAAAGACAGATCCCCCTAAACGACAAACCTAGGAAGTCCACATTCAGGAAAGTATGAAAGCTTTTCCAGTGTCTGGTCCTCTACAGGACACCAGAATCTGGAGAAGTAAGAAAAACAAATAGGTGAGGGATTTAAGCCCATCATGACAAAGGAGAATCTCTTGCTGACCCTATCCAAAGTTTTAGGCTCATTATCAGGCAGTAATGCAATATGCTGCTACTGCCATCTTTAGGGTCTATGCTGAACCAATCTTGGAAGCCTGGTCATGATCTCACTCCATTCAGCCAGGAAACTGCAGAAGGAAGTCATCACTGTATCAAAAAGACCATTTCTGAATTTTGAACAAACTTGTAACAAAACAGCAAAAACTGCAGCAAATCTTACCAATAAAACACATCAGTGTACTACATTAAAACAGAAAAACTGTTTAGAACTCCAAAACATCATTACACACTATCAACCAGGATAATACACACTATCCCATATAAACAAACAGGTGACCAACAATCAAATAACCTGATAAGCACTACATCAATAACTCTAAGACCCCAGAGTCAATACCAGTTAGTTACTGTTAAATCTTATAATCACTACTGTGACTCTATTTACTGTGTGGTAATATCGAATGTATGGAACTCTAGCCCACTTGATATTCACGCTGAATCTAACACAAAAAACATTCATTAAAAAAATAAAAAAATATATAACTGATGCCACTTTGGAAATGCCCATGTGTTCACTGCTGATCTAGCACAAAATGAAATTTACCACTTACAACCATCACTAAAACATTTATACTGTCAACTGCCTTCTCTTTCTCCTGTACCTACCTCCAACATAAAAAAACTCTTAACTAAACTTAAACCCATCAAATTAGCAGCAGACAACCTCCCAAGTGAATACCTACAAATCGCAGCTGATGCTCTAGCCTACCCAGTATCCATCTTGATTAACCAATCTCTGTCAGAAAGTTACGTTCCTACACTGTGGAAAGTATCGCATATAATTCCCCTCCACAAAGGCGGACCCTCCACAGAACTAACCAATTACAGCCCCATAGCTATTCTCTCTCCACTCTCCAAAATACTAGAGAGAGACGCATACACCCTCAGGTCTCAGACTACCTCCTTACTAACAACCTCCTTTCCAGTACTCAGCATGGTTTCCGACCAAACCATAGCACCACCACTGCCTTACTCTCCTTTACTAATACTATCCTTCATCATAAAAACTACGGCTATCTCTCCTCTGCTACTTTCCTAGACCTATCTAAAGCATTTGGCATGGTCCCACACAAACAACTTATCTCTGTCCTCAACAACCTAGCCTTCTCTCAATCAGTCACCAACTGGTTTCAGAGTTACCTGTCTGACCGCCAACAATCCGTTGTATGGCAGAATGACACATCTCCCCAACTACCTGTCTCCATAGGGGTTTCCCAAGGATCCATCCTTGGACCCCTACTCTTCTCTGTTTACACCAATATTCTAGCCTCTGCCACCAAACATGGCACACTCATACAATACGCAGATGACTCAACCATCATCTGCTCAGCCCAGTCCCTACCCAAACTGCAAAAAGTCACACAGGAAGCATTTTCCTCTGTTGCAACTTGGTTATCCGATGCCCAGTTAATACTCAACCCAAACAAAACTAAACTAATCTTCCAACCCACCAAACATACTCAAAACAACTCTCACTTTAACATCACAGCAAAAGACAACACCACTATATACCCAACTGAACACAACAAATTGCTAGGAGTGGAAATAGACAATAAACTAAAATTTGACATTCACATATCCATGACCATAAAAAAAAGTCCACAAAAAACTAGGAGTGTTATACAGAAATAAGCAATTTCTCACCAAAGCAGCAAAGACTTCAACAGCAAATTCCCACCTTATCTCCACCCTACTTTATGCCTCTCAAATATATACCAACCTAAGGCAATGCGATCTAAACAAGCTAGAGGCCTGCTACAACAACATCGCCAAATTCGCCACAGGGGCATCCTACCGTAGTCACCACTGTCTCTCACTTTCTGAACTGGGCTGGCTTGAACTCCCTCACCTCCTTCAATGGTATCAACTCTCACTCGCCCACAAACTAGTAAACCATCCACTAAATGTCCCATCCCTCCAGAATCTGCTCCAACCCTATCGCACCACCAGACCACTAAGATCTAGCAACAAAAATCACTTGCAGATCACTAAAGCCAATAACTCTGCTGGTGAAGCACTATTCTCTTGTACCATAGCCAAATTATGGAACTCCCCTCCACCCACAATTACCTCTGTACCATCATGCACTCATTTCAAAACTTTACTAAAAGCGCACCTAAAAACATGCTGGCTATGCCCTTGCAACTCCCACTCTAATATCACCCACCCCATCCAACCACTACCTTTCTTTCCACTCCACTAACTACCTTGATTATAGCAAGCTCAGATGCTCATAAGCCTAGTACTTATTATACAGCAGGAACTTCTTATTGTAACATTTGTTAATGTCTGTTATGTACTTCACAGATAAAGATTCTAGTTGTCTACTGATGTACTATGTTCTTCATCTGTAAATATGTTGTAAGTAATTGCTATGTTAAATTGTTAATCGCTATGTAATCCAATGTAACTACTGTCTGTTCATTTTAACTGTGGAGCTTTTCTCCCCGGGCCTCTGCTGAAAATGGGCCTACGTCCAGTTGGACACTCCCGGTCAACAAATGTACATAAATAAATAAATAAAATAAATAAATACTAACGTTTTGATGTCTTCACTAAGCTTCATGTCAAAATATTTGCAGCAAAACTATCTAAATTAATAAACAAAAAGCTATATCATCACCAATATTTCATTAATAATAACCTAAAAATGTGGAAGAATAAACAGAAACAAGTTTCACTTCTACTAGGTCATCACGAAAGCTGATCAACACTTGTGTGAGATAGCATTAACAATGGGGTTGTGAAATGCACACTTCCTCTGTTAAGTGTTGTCTCAAAGTTGTAATACTTAACTAGCAAGGGGTGTTCCCCACAAGGAGGGTGCAGGACCCCTGCACAAAACATGTTTCTTGGAGCACATACATTTCTTTGTTAATGTGCTGTCATCTTTTTTCTTGTCTGCATTTTAGACATTAATATACTGAAAATCCAATTATTTCCAGTATATCCATTTATACTTACAGATAGCTACTGAATGCTTTTTGCCAACTTACTGTTTCCTGGCTGGATGTTATATACATCATTTGCAATCATCTTTCTTGTATAATAAAATACAGAGCTGTACTCCCTCAGCCTCTCTTGAAAACGGTCTCCTGAGTTAAGCTGGACTATCCCGGTTAGCAAATAGAAATACACAAATACTTTGATACTTCACGGATGCACAGACGACATCCTTAATCACATACCCCAGAGATGGGCGACGCAAGTGTCCTCTTAGTCTTTCCTCAGATATTTATTAAGGCAATTCTGCAGGCAAGGAATGGGGAAGACAGATGAATATATATATATATATATATATATATATATATATATATATATATATATATAATGAATTTAATTAGTGAGGGTTTCTTCAAAGGAGGGTTATCTGATGGGATGCTCTTTAATGCGTTTGTGTGAGTGGGGGGGGGGGGTCTCTTCTAAGTATTACACATTTTTATGTTTTTGTCCATAATCCTAATGGCCATATCCCCCATCATTTTTACTACAAACAGTGTTATGCATTAAAGTGATTTGTTAATGTTTCCTTATACACTGTGGCATTCGATGAGTCAAGTGCCACAGTATATTTTCCTGTATGTCTTTCCTTACTTGTTTGGACTGTTTTTAAATAAAAAAGCTTTACAAGCATTTTATTAAACCACAGCACCAATAAACTTAGCTTTTCCAGTTGTGATATTACCATATAGTAGTGTGAGCTATGACCATAGACTAACGGGGAACCATCAGGCATGAGCAGTGGCACGCCCGTTAAAGTCTACAGATGCAACAGATGCAGGAGATGCTTTGCCTATGCCTTGCGCTGACTTCACTGAGGTAAAACAAGGAGTTTTAACCTCAGTGATGTCAATGCAAAGAAACTGCAAATTTTAAAATTAAGTTTACATACAATGTGGTGACTAAAATGCTTCTTGATGTTTCTGATGTGGGAAAGTGCTGTTCAGGAGTTTATGCACTGCATGCTGTAGTGCTAAGGTACATTTCAGAATATCAGCAAATCACTAACTACTGTCTCACATTTTCAATCTTACTTTTCCTGAAAGGAGCTTGTATGTTCTGCTAAGAGAAGAAGCATGTCCTGGGGAAATAAATAGTATAACAAAAAGTATGTGTAACATTTTAGCCATCCATACCACGGTGAAATTCAGGAAATAAATCATTGTACAACACAAAGAAAAAATGGAATGGTTAGCAAATTTTTCTCTTCATTGTTAATCCTGAACTATTAAGCAATGGCATGAAATGTCAGGACTAATTAATATTTTGTAGGATAGGAAGAGTAACTACCTTTCTTCAAAGTAAATCTCTCTGATATAATGGCCTACCATACGAATGGGAAGGTCAACTTTTGTGGTCTGACGTAAAACAACACACAAAATTGATAATGCAGAGTTACTCAGTTTTACATTAAGAATCACCTTATTATTTGCCAAGCCAGTGGTATATTCATGTTTTGATAACCAGCGTGTTTGACAGCATGACCTATTTGTAGCAAGGGCTGAACAAGAAAAGCAATAACAATGCATACAACAGTACATGCATTACATCCCAAAGAGCAAAACAATTATGTTGAAAACAGGCATTTACATAACAGATGTGCCAGCATACATAGAAAGGAAAAAAGCTTGATATTTCTCAACATATATAATATATTCAACCAATACTTAACGGAAAAAAGAAAAGGAGTAAGAATCATACGATAACCTGCAAAGTGCAAAGCTTATACAATATACAGAAAACAGAGTGAGGCTCAATTACTTAAAAGAAGTACATGTTGAAAAAAAATAGATATAATAATGTTAGCAAGAGGGCTTACCATAGGGCTTTATAACCTCAAAGAGAAGGTAACATGGCACAAAAGAAAATGAGAGGTTTTGCAAGTAAACCATTAGTAAGAACAAGTATGGGATATTAAGGAAGAAGGGGGAGAAGAGAATTACTAGAATAATAATGCACAACCAAGACCAGTCACTCTGACACTAACAGAGAAACAGAAAGACATGGAAAAGAGGGCAAAGGGCTTGTTGCAAGTTAACATACTCTAAATCTACAATTACAGGACTAGTTCTTGAAACGCTAGGTTTTAACTTATCTATTTATTTATCCTTTATTGAGTTAGTCCAGCTAGGCTAGAAGTCTCTTTTCAGGCGAGACCTAAAGTAGTACTTATACTACTAGGAGGATACTTGGACAGGGCACTGGGGACTCTCTCATGACTCTTGGGGAGAGAGGACGTGAAGCACTCTCTGGAGCTGCTACCTGGTGCTGGATGGCTGCTACTGCAGTTCCAGGAATTCCTTGATGGAGGAGAGAAGCAGGAAAAAAATTACTGAAGGAAGGAGAAGGACATGAAATAACTGTTACAGAGCTGGAAAATGGAGGACTGAAGACACAAGTCCTGATAAACCTGATGAACCACACACAGCCAAAAGAAGGAGAAGAAGCTAGAAGGAGTGACAGAGACTGGAAAAACAGATAGCTGCTGGTGAAGGGAAAACAATGGAGGTATTCTCTGCTGGTGGTGTAACCATTTTCAGGGTTAGTCTCTGCAACAGGGTTTTTGGTTACAAGAACAAAGTTATTATGCAGATTTAGCAAGGCAAAGAAGAATGGAAGAAGGAACTCAGAAAAGGTAAACAGATGCAGTTTCTTGACAGCTACAGATAGGGCGACCAGTGGCAAGAAGAAAAAGGAGAAATTATGGCAGTTTGAACAGGTAAGACATTATGGATAGCATTATTTTGCCACTAGGATTTAACATTAAAGACATAAGAGCATTAATTCATTTGGGAGCGGAAAATGTTTGTGAAGTGACATCTGAAACCTTTAACTTGCTGAACAAATTTATGCTGGAGATTGAAAAAAAAAGAAATGTTTTAGCACCATGGAAAGGGTCTATATCAGTTGAGCGAAAACCCTATTACTTGAATACATCGAACCGTATTGCGCGAAGTATGTAAACCTTGAATGTCCAAAACTGCGAATTCTGAAATGTCGATTTGTTTTGGTTGGCCCATCTGCGGTATAGCTCCGTAAGGTAAGTGTGCGATAGATAGGACTTTAGGGTTAGGACTTGGGTTAAGTGCATAGATAGGTAATGTATGTAAGATTCAGTGTAGTGTTAGATGTAGGTTTTTTTTTTAAGTGTATGTATGTGTGTTATTTTTGTTTGGGTGTATGTCTGTAGGGGAAGAGTGTGGTAGTAAAGGACCATAGGGTTAGGGAGGGGTTAAGGATAGTGCATAGATAGTTGTGTATGTGGGGTTTAGTGTAGTGTTGGAAGTAGGGTTTTGTTAAATGTATGTATGTGGATTATTTATTTTGTTTGGGTGTATGTCTGTAGGGTTTGATTAGTTTATGTATGTGGTTTACTTATTTTGTTTGGGTAGGCACTAAGTAGCGGGTGGTGGGGTTGGCCGACTATGATAGTTCGATATTTTATTTTTAGTGCATTCGGGACTTTCACGGTTCGAGGTATAGGGGTCGATGTTTAGGTATTCGCGTAAAGGGGTTTTCGCTCAACTGATATAGACCCCCATGGAAAGCCTATTACAGAGTTTGGGAAGAACTGAAAAAGCAAATAAACAGTCTGTTGAGGACTTTGGATATGGCTGAGCATGAGTTAAAATTGTTGGACATTAAGGAAGGTAAAATTCAACTTATTTCAAATACAATAATTGTGAATGGTTAGAAAGGATTTGTTAGGTACTGGGATCAACCCAGAGCATGTTACTTCTGTGGGGATGAATATTATTTAGTAAAAGAATGTTACAAAGATGTGACCAATGTGGGGAAAGGGGACATATAGCAAAAGGCTATAAGCCTTTCTGTAGAAAATGTAAAGAATTTGGACACTTCTGGTTTTGACTTCCCATATTACAAATTGGCAAAGATTAGATAAAGAGGAAAGCTCAGAAGAAAACAAGCAGTAGAAAATATGATTACAGAATATGTTGAAAGAGAAAGTGTTATGGTTAAGGAGGTACTGAAGAAAAGTTAAACAATGAAGAGGTACTTAGAGAAGAAATAACAGTTCAAATGAGGTTATTAATACACAGGAAGAGAACAGATTTGCAATTTTAGAAAGTGAAGAGGATGGAGAAATTAAGAGAACAAGAATAAGATAGTGAAACAATCAGTTAGTAAGAGACTTGGGAGAAGGAAAAGAAAAATAAGATCCTGAAGTAAAACACAAAAAAGGAAAAGAATGACATAGAAATGTTACCATTAAATGTAAACAGCATTAGAAATAATAGAAGAGGTTTGGTGGTGGTGGAATGGTGTTAAACATGGATTTTTTTTTTACTTGCTAGATACAAAATGTAACAAATAAAAAAAAAATACAGGCAGTATGGGGTGGGGTTAAATTGCTTGATTGCTAGGAAATAAGACATTCTTGAATGGGAATTCTTATAAAAAATGAAGACAGAAACATTTTAGATGTGGCAATTGCAGTACCAGGAAAGCAAGTGATATTTGATTTCAGAATAGACAAAAAAGTATAAGATTAATAGTGATTTATACATAGACTAATATGACACAGAAAAACGTTGTTTGAAGAAATAAAAAAAATATATGTTAATAAATATGCCAATAGTGATGGTGGGAGATTTTAACTGTGACCTGAGGAATGAAAGGGGAAAAATAACATAAGATATTAAGATGTTAAATGATTTAATAAAATGTGGAGATTTAAAAGTAAGACTACAGAATGGATGAATAAAAGGGGGATGTTGAAGACTGAAATTGAATATATAATTTATTCTAAAGACATGAAAGATCATAGATCATACAGAAGTATGAAATAGAATAGGCAAAGACAGTGAAATAATAAATGAGGGAAAATGATAAAGAGATTAACTGCAGAGTTTAAAAGAAGAAGTAAAAAGAGAGAAAGAAATATCATGGAAAGTTCATATAACAATAAGACTATTTTATAAAAACTGGACACAGTGGTGGGTAATAATATAAACAGAAGAATAAAGTTATATATTTAGAAGTGGAAAAAAATGAAAAAAGAAAATGAAATAAAGACATTTTACGGAATTATGAGAAATAGAATAATAAAAAAATATAAAATAAGGGAAATAAAAAAGCAGATGTACGAAAAGAATAAAAGAAAAGTAAAAATGATGTTATGTAGGCTGAAAGGAAAGAATAAGGATATTGCCCATTACTTAAGAAAAGAAGTGAAAATGAGAGAAGGAAAGATGTATGCTACCTTAGAAAATATACAATACAAACAAGAAGATATTATGGAGGTGGTACAAAGTTTTGTAGAGAAAATGCATGAGAGAGAGAAAATAGGTGGACTAGAAGAATGGAAAGTGGAAAAATATCTTTAAAAGAAAGGAATTTTTTAGAAAATGATGCAATAAAAACAGAGAATGAATTAGCACTAGGATTAGATTATGGGCATTATAAAGAAATGAATAAATATGAAAGAGCACTTTTTTAATTTAAATGAATGGATGAAGGAAGCAATGATAGAATAAAGAAAAAGTACAGTTGTGTACACTTATGTAGATGTTAGAGTGTATTCACTGTTGCAGTCATCACATTTGGGTTATCTGCCTGCAGGTAGCCCTCAGTCGGCCTGAATACCAGAGTCTTCAGATTTCTGTGTCGTTTGCTGTCGCTTCTTCCATGACATCAGGTCGTCAGGGGTATAAAATATGCAGCCGATGCCATTACATCAGTTTTTCTTGCCCCAGATGTCAGGTGCCCCCACAATAGGAAACAATTATATGGTATGGAACATCCCCAGCACATACACATGATATAATATATGCCAAACAAGAAGGAAAGGTAAAAGTCAAGAGACGTCAGGGGGCAGAAGGAAGGGTAACCAGGACTGCAACAGTGAAAACTCGAACATCTACATTTATGGTAAGTGTACACAACTGTACTATGTTCTTCGTGTTTCACTGTTGCAGTCATCACATTTGGGTAGATTCCCAAAGCTAAGGAAGGGTGGAGGTAGTTAAAGAACATTAGGGCTAGCAATCAGGCCCTGTAAGACTGCTGTAGCAAATCCAGCTCCGGATTTAGAAAAGATAGGCAGGTGGTAATGCTTGGTGAAAGTATGTACAGAACTCCAGGTTGCAGCTTCCAGGATGTCCCTGGTAGGGTCTCCTCTGAGAAATGCAGTAGAGGTAGATGCAGCCCTGGTGGAACGTGTTCTTATCCCCTGTGGGGTAGGGTTTTCCATGGTGCTTGTAGCAGAAATGGATGCAATGTGCTATCCATTTAGAAATAGTTTGCTTTGAAATGGCCTTCCCTTCTGCCCCTGCAGCAAAGCTAACTAGCAGCTGGTCAGATTTTCTAAGAGGCTTAGTCCTGTCCAAATAGGATCTAAGCCGTCTGTGTATGTCCAGAGAATGTAGTATCCTTTACCCTTTATTCTGAGGATTAGGGAAAAATGTAGGCAAACGAATGGACTGGTTTAGAGCCACACTAACCACCTTGGACATAAAGAATGGATTAGTCCTAAGAGAAACCCTGTCCGCGTGGAAGATAATGAATGGTTCCACTGCCATGAGGGCCTGCAGTTCAGACACTATTCTTGCTGAAGTGATGGCAACAAGTAAGGCTGTTTTCCAAGAAAGGAATTCCAACTCTGCTGTAGCAGCAGGTTCCGTGGGGGGAGTTAGTTTTTTCAATGCAAAGTTAAGGTCGCAGGCTGGAGTGGGAGATCTCCTGGGGGGTCTTAAATTTTTGGCCCCTCTAAGGAATTGTTTTAGCAGAGGATGAGAGAAGAGGGGTGGCTCAGTATTATAATGTGCTGATATGGCATAGGCATGAATCTTAACTGAAGAGAAGGCTAGGCCCTTGTGGAGCATTTCTGTTAAATAGTCTAGAATATGAGGTAAGCTGGGCACCGTTGTGCCCATCCCCTGAGCCTGGCTCCAGGAACAGTATCGTTTCCTCCTTTCTGAATAGGATTTTCTAGTACTAGGCCTCCTTGCCTCAAGAATGACATCCAGCACCTACTTACTGAGGGTTGTTAGAGGTGAGCTCAGGGAATTAGCCAGGCTGCAAGGTTCAGGGTTTGTAGTTGAGGGTGCATAATCTGGCCCGCCTGCTGGGACAGCACGGAAGGGGTCTGAGGCAGGTGCCATGGCTGTAGCTCTGTCAGACTGCACAAAAGGTGGTACCAGTGCTGGCGTGGCCAGTCTGGTGCAATCAGTATTGTCCTTGGCTTGTTCTGTTTGATCTTTAGTAGAACCTTCGAGGGGAGAGGCAGAGGGGGAAAGGCATAAACTGATGGGCTTTCCCAGGTAAAGGACAGGGCATCCACTTTCCAAGCTTGACTGTGTGGAGTTCTGATGCAGAACATGTTCAAATGGTAGTTCTGAGGGGAGGAAAACAGGTCTTGCTCTGGTCCCCATTTGTTCCTCAAGAGCTTGAATATTTTGGGTTCCAGTTTCCATTCATGTGGGTCCATGAGATTTCTGCTTAAGTCGTCTGCCAGTGAATTTAGTTTGCCTGGCAGGAATTGAGCTTGTAGGTTCATTTGGTAGGTCAAGGCTATGTTCCACAGCACCATGGCTAGTCTGCAGAGTGGGTAGGAATGGATTCTCCCCTGCTTGTTTATGTACCACATAACTGTGGTGTTGTCTGTCTTTAACAATAGTTGTCCTGGAAGAATACGGTCTTTGAAGGCTGTCAGGGCATTCTGTACAGCTAACATTTCTTTTTGACTGATATGCAGGTGCATTTGTTTTGGGTTCCATTTGCCCTGAATGCACTCCCCTGCCATGTGAGCCCCCCATGCATAGTCTGATGCATCTGTTGTTAGGGTTTGGGCGGCAGGGCGTAGAGTGAAAGGGAGTCCCTTGTTGTGGTAGCAGGCCTCTGCCCACCAGAGGACCTCTGCCCTTAGATAGGGAATGATAGGAATCATTGTTTCCAGATCCTGAGAAGGCTGACACCATAGACTTTTTAGATACCATTGAAGTTTCCTCATATTCAGTCTTGCATATGGAATTAACAGAATGCAAGAGGCCATGAACTCCAGGGCTTGCAGGATTTTCCTTGCAGATGGCTGGGTTTTTGTGGCCAGTAGGTTGAAGTAGGTTGTCAAATAAACTTGTTTCTCCGGAGTGAGGAATGCCATCTGGGAAGTTTTGTTCAAGCTTGCTCCCAGGAATACAATCTGTTGGCAGGGTACTAGGTGTGATTTCTTCTCGTTGATGGTGTACCCCAGAGAGTTTAGAAGTCTCTTTACAAATGCCAGGTGCTGTAATAGCAAGTCCTGACTTCCTGCCTGTATTAGGCAATCATCCAAGTATGGGTAAATCTGAATATTTCTCTGTCTGCAATATGCAATAACTGGAGCTAGGCACTTTGTGAATACACTGGGCACAGTAGATAAGCGAAAGGGAAGTGCAGAGAACTGATAGTGCATGGAGCCCGGCCTGAAATGTAGGTATGGTCTGCAGAATTCCCTTATTGGGATTTGCAGGTAGGCTTCTTTTAAGTCTAGGTTTGCCAGCCAGGCATCCTTGGCTAGCTTAGGAAGAAGCTGTTGAAGAATTAGCATTTTGAATTTGGGAATCAGCTGAAAGGTGTTGAGGATAGATAGGTCTAGGACAGGACACCATAAATTTTCTTTTCTGGGAACCAGAAACAGTCTTGAATAAAAACCTTGTCCCCTTTGCTCTGATGGGACAGGCTGAATAGCCCTGATACTGAGGAGAGAAAGAACTTGTTTTTGGGGTTCCGCCCACTGATTTGGGGGGAGGTCTGGCAGTCCACTTGGGCTTGGGAGTGAGTGGAAGTGGAGTCTGTATCCTAAGGAAACTATGTTTAAAATCCATTTGTCCTGGGTAACGAGTTCCCAGTTTTTTGCATGCAGAGCGAGCTTTCCTCCTAAGGGAGCAAGAAGTGGAGCAGGGCTTGGAAGAGTTAAGAATAAGTCATTATGACGTGCTTCCAGGGGGGGGTAGCTTACTACTCCCTGCTTTGGAAGTAGAAGCCCCCCACTACTTAGATCTGTGCATAGCCTGAGACTGAAGTCTTGGTGGTCTGCTGCTCCTGGGTTTGGACTGAGAAGGCCTGGAAGGGACTGGAAAAGACCAGTTCTTTGAAGGCCAATGCTTACTGAATCGAGGGGGCTGTACCTGTAAGAAATCTTTAACAGTTTGCATACATTTAGCTTTTTCCTCCATCCTTTTGAGGACTTCTTCGGCTTTGCTGTCAAAAAGGTGGTCTTGGTTTATGGGTGCATCCAGTAATTTAGCTTTAACATGATCTGGCAAGTTTTATTCCTTAAGCCAAGCATGCCTTCTAAGTACAGACCCAGTGACAGCAGCCCACCAAGATGCTTCTAAAGCATAAAAACAAAGTATGTTTACCAACTTGTTCTGCAGAATGCATTAACTCTTGCAAATCTTTGTTTTCAGCACAGTCAGGAATCAAAGTCATTTTCTGTTCATGTAGTCTCATAGTATGCTGCTGATACTTTAACATATGAAACTGGAAATTTAAAGCTGCAATGGCCAAAGTAGCGGAAGTGTATACCTTCTTACCCCATCTGTCTAAAGCTCTAGGGTCCCTATCAGAAGGTGTAGGACTTTTGGCAGTAGTAGTCGTAATGCCTTTTGGCCCTTGGGAAATTGTCTCTGGATCCACAGTAGGATTCTTGAAGAGGAATTTGTGAGAGTCAGGTACTCTGTAGTACCTGTCAGGTTTCCTGGGAGCTGGAGGCAAAGTGTCGGGGGTAAGGCTAGATTCTAGGAAAACATCATCTGCAATCTCCAAAACAGGAGGGATAGCTAAAGGCCTGTGTTGAGGCAGGAGTAAGAATTCCCTAAGTCTTTTTTTGGACTCAGAGTAGTCCTGGCTTTCCTAGCGGAAATGCTCCCTAATGGTATGCAAGGTTTCACCAAAAGAAAAGTCTTCTGGAGGGGAAGCAGAGGGAATGGAATCCTCTGCATCAGAATCCTCATAAGTACATAAGGGTAAATCCTGGTTGTCAGAGGGAACGGAGATATCAGATTCTTGGTCAGAAGAATCAGAAAGAAAATCAGTTCTAGGTCTATTAGAGGGGAAAGGCTGGCTTCCCCTAATCAAGGTAATAAGGTCTTCAGCCATTCTAATCATTTGCTTTTGAGGCATATGGGCCTGAGAATGCAGTTTGGTCGTTGGTTTTCTAGGCGTAGTGCGAGCTTCAAGTCTGCAAAATTCAGTATTTTTAGTTTGAAATGAAATCGTTGGTTTGATATGAAAATCGGTAGGCCTGAATACACCTTCAGAAGCAGGTGCCTGCACAGTGGCTCCGGACCCATCCAAAGTAGAGACATCCGCAGGTTCCACAGTCGAAGTATCTCGCGGCATATTGGACTCTAAATGGGTCTCAGTAAAGCCCTGCAAATCCATAGTAGCGGGTATCAATGGTTGCGAAAACGCCTCACTTAGTACCAGTGGACTGGTGACTAGCTTAACGGAACAGTCGTCGGCAGTTTTGGAGCTATGCGGTCTGTCTCTGTCTTTATCCTTATGTTTTTTCAGAAGATCAGTAGTCAGAAGGCTTAAGGAAGCCATTTTGGAGTATGGAGATCGAGAACAAAAGTATTTAGCTACAAAAATTGCCCGATAACGAAGAGCACGGGCGTTGAACAAGGCACAAAACCGACAGCAAGGGACGTCATGGTCTGGGCCTAAACAGGTGATGCAGTAAGAATGAAAATCTCTATGAGGTATTTGCTTTCCATGGGCAAGACAATTGTTAATTTTTCTGACATTGGTAGAACAGGAAAAAAGGATCCTCAACGGGGTACTTATCTTTTTGAAGACTTCAGGTCTGAAGCTCGAAAATGAAAATTTCAGGAGTCAGCCGACCGGCACTTGCGAACTGCTTTTGCTTCAGGCACCGCACAGCAAGAAAGACTGATGTAATGGCATTGGTTGCATGTTTTATACCCCTGATGACCTGACGTCATGGAAGAAGCGACAGCATCCAATGCAGAAATCCGAAGACTCTGGTATTCAGGCCGGCTCAGGGCTACCTGCAGGCAGATAAACCAAATGTGATGACTGCAACAGTGAAACATGAAGAACATCTATAAGACAGTACAGAAGAAGCCTAAAGGGACAATATAATGTCTCTATTATGAAGGACAAAAGAAGAAGAAGAAAAAAAAAAACTTCATGTATAAGGCACTAGTAGTAGTACCCCCTCTCTCCTCACTGTGGTAAGATGGAAGGGGACACTAAGATCCTCAATCCCAGAACATTCATTAAGACAAAATAAATATTTGTTTTAAAAAAAAAACAAACAAAAAACAAACAACAGTTACCAGAGAAGCAAAGAAAGGGAGGGAAGCTGTCTTTCATCTGGGGTGCTTTCTGTTTTGAGTCTGCATGGGTTTCCTCCTAATTTCCAAACACATGCAGTAGGTGGAGTGGGCACTAAACTGGCCATAGGTGTGAGTGTCCATGCATGTGTGTGGTGTGGAAGAACAACGCTGGTAGGGCTAGCCACTCGGAGGTATACATCTTGGCTGTAGTTGATTGTCATTGTTGAAGTGACACCTCTACTCCATGTGCAAAAATGGGAAAAAGGGTTGTGGATAGATGAATGAAGAAGCTTTAAAAGGTAAAAGAAAAAAAACTGAAAAGTACAATAGTCCTGTTTCTTAACTCAAAGCAAATAAGTAAAACAATAGCCTGATAGTAAGAACATACATTCACCAAGATAAACATACAACAAAATCAAAGACTAGGTGGCTAGCAAAATTACAGCATGGAAGAATATAAACAGAGTATGCATGTCTCCAGATACCTTTCTCACAAAAAGTCCAGTTGCACTCAGACTCAAAGAGAGAGAGGCGTGGGGATTCAGACAAGGCATTTGCTCCCAGGACGTTTTCATCTTTCAGCAGATGGAGTTGATTAGAAAAACAGATTACAGGAATATGCGGGTAGCATAAATTATATTAACTGCCCACTATAATGTGACTAAAGGGCATAAAGCTTCTTCAGAATACACATAACTGACTATCTGTATTATGAGTTAGCAGTAATATTGGTATGTATCACCTCATTAACACAACCAGCACTTCCAAGTTCAATGATGTAATATGTAGGCTCCAATAACTTCCATCGCTATATGAATTCTGAAACAAATGACATCACTATCACTCTTCAAGAGGAACCTTGATGAGTGGATGGGTAACAGAAAGTTCACACCGGGGATCACACCAACAGCACTACTAGATAGGGGCCAAGGGTATTAGCTGCTAGTACAAGGGTCTAGGGAACTACTAAAGGGGCGGTGAATACCACACAACGTGGCTGGGCTAATATATGCCTTCGGGCAGATAGCCCAGTACCAACCTATGAACCTATAACTCAGTCCTGTACACTAGTTGGGTTAAGAACTGATTTTACACAATATACGAAAGTCTCAGAAGCAAAAACATGACATCTCAAAACTAAGCATAAACTTATTTATTCTTAAATTAGGAACATGCTTACTTCCAGGATTTCAACATTCACAGTTCTCCTTACCCATTCCTTCAAGGTGTCAAATTAACAGTAAATCTCCGTACTAGGCTCCAAGATAATTTGGTTTTCAAACAGTTTTTATACAAAAATTTGATTGTTAAAAAAAAAAAAAAAAAAAACTTGGCCAAGACAGAATTAGTTCAGATTAAAACATTTTTTCAGTACAGTTAATATACAAATTAAAAAACCTCCCTGAACAAATTTAAAAAGTAGCCCCCGTCTCAAACAAACTCATTAGACAAGACTTCAGGCAGTTAATCTGTACACAGTCTCAGCCTGTTCCTCAGTGTGAGGTTCAGTAATCATTTCTTACAGAGAGACAAAGCAAAATACTTTTCTTACACTTCTTCTTCTGTCTTTCGGCCTTTCCCGGTTAGGGGTCACCACAGTGGAACTCCGGTCCGCTAATGATTGGCAGTAGATTTTTACGTGCTGGCTTGCCGGGCCTAACGCACAATCTTCAGCGAAAGAACGCCCTCCACATATGTCAACACACAGAAGATGCTCTAACTGAGACTCGAAAGTGCAACGTCTAACTGTGAGGCGACAACGCTACCGCAGCACCACCACCGCAGTTATTCAAACATAATTTGGATGAATGACTGGGAAACCACAAACTCACCCCCAGTTAAGCAGCCTTGTCCCTCATGGATGGAGTAACAAGTAAATGTTCGAACATATCCTTGTTTTGCCTGCCTCTGGGTTATTCATACTCAAAATATAAGGTTATAAACTAGCAGGGGAATGTAAGGCTAGGATTCTTAGGATCCTTACAGATCAATTCAATAGCCTTGTTAAGGACCTATGAATCCGCTATGCAAAATAAGGCAGACATGCATATAAAATTAGAGTGACAGCACATACTCCTATCTGTTCGTGTCAATAAATCCATGAACAGCAATTCACACTTCAAAGGCTTGCAGCAGCAAGCCATACACTGTCATAGATTTTTCCAGGAAATAACATGAGACATTAAAGAAATTCAAATATGTACAAATACAAAGGCAGAATGAAGCACAAACAGGAAGCAGACAGAGATTATACTTAAATCACTATTTTTTTTATATACAGTGCCCTGATTAAGAGGGAGGAAAGCCGTTCCGTGATGAGAAGCACTTGAAATGTACAGGCTGTTGTCATTTTAAGAAGGTGGGTGTGTACCATTTCACAGGAATATCAAAGACTAAAGTAAGAAGATTTAAACAAAACTGAGAACAAAAGCGTTTGAAACAGTGAGAATGGTACGAAGAAGATAAGAACAGTGTCAGAGTAAGCAACATGGTAACAGAACATACAACAGTAACTATGCAAAATAATGCATGGCAAGTAATACAGTAACAATTTACAGGAGGAAACTCCAGGACAAGGGGGGTCCCCCACCAGTGTAGATTACAGTGCAGGCTACTGAAGGAAATAAGAACGTCTCCAGGAAAGAAAGGAGAAAGAGACAGAGGAGAAGTTCAGAAACCGGAAACAAGTAAAGAAACCAAGGTTTCTGTGGGAATGGAATACTGCATTAATACTTGGGGAATTTCTGAAATTGCTACTACGCTAAACATTTATAAAAAGATCACTTGTTGGAAGAACTTGAAAGTATTTTAAATACTGTTAAGTAAGAAAAAGAATTTTCAGGAAAGAAATACTATTTGTGTTTATAAGGTAAATGCACTGGCATAGATGCAAAGCAAAATACCCAAGATTCACATATTGTTTACAGTTAATAACCTAGCGCAAGGGTTGCTCGCTTTCTCAAAATCCATACCTCAGGAAGGACACACATGACCTGGGCAGGTGGAAAACAACAACGAAAGCACTGTAATAACTGCATTAAAAAAACTTGTGATGAAAACTTTACGGTTCCTGAATGGCGAAAAAAAAAACACACCCACAAGACAAGACTATTACAGAGACCTTCAAATACCACAAGGGGTAATCTTAGAAGACTGCACTTCAAATCAGAGCACCAAAGGCAAGAAATAAAATATAGGTGAGGGAATGGATAGGTTCATAGGTTAGAACTAGGCTGTTTGCCATTATGGGCCATTTGCATAGAGTCGCACAGCAGATAAATGGAGGCCATGGAAATCAAACCTACAGCTACTGCAGGATCAAGACTGAGCAGTACACAACCTCAAAAGTCTGTGATGAGAACTGAAGGGTCACATGACAACATACATCAACAGAGAAACGAGGAATTACTAAGTCACGAAAACAGTGGAGCAAGTCCCCCATAAACAACTAGCAAAAACTGTGCCTTCAGGATGGGATTTAAGGACATGGAACAGACGGAGCAAAATATCAGCAAGTGTTAGACAAGGAAACCTGTCAGAAACAGAGAGATATTGTAAAAGCAAACTAAGTTTGGAATAAGTGGACAGGTGAATTGGGCCAAACAATCTTTTCCAGTAGAAAAAGCATCTGTTGTCAATGCATCTTTAGATCTATCAGAATTTAGATTCTCTAGGAAGTTAAGTCCTGTTTCTTTCTTTTGATAACTTTTTTCATTTCTTTTTCCATGTTCTAACACTTTCTTTTCCTGGTTTTAGATATAGGTAATAATGTGTATTACGACATTTGTGCTCATGATGTATCTCCTTTTGTCTAAATGTGGAGCTTTTCTTCCCGGGCCTCTGCTGAAAATGGAAATATATCCAGTTGGACTAGCCCGGTCAACAAATGTAAAATAAATAAAATAAAATAAATCTTACAAGGCACATCTACTATCTACGTTAGTTACTTCAACCATCACATTTGTAGACAGATTTTTTCAGAATGCTATTTATACAGTACCTTTCTACTACAACTTCATCTTTATCATAATGCTTTTAGGACAAAGTACTAGTAACATAAACACAAAGCTAACAACTAAAAGACCATTTGTATTAAAATATTAAAATAAAAGTACAAACATTTAAAATATACAGTAAAAAACAAAATAAAATCTTGAATGTAAAAGGTAAAGATCTTTAAAATAAACCTTAGACCAAACCACAATATTATCACTAAATTTCAATTTAAACATGTAGCTTTTCAGGGATCAACAAAACCAGGCCAGGGGTTGAACACAACTGAAGCCACTAACGCAATAGGTTCCATATGTACAGTTTTCTATAGGTACAACAGCTGAAAGTCTCAAGGAAAAGTATTAATCTTCAACTGGTTAGCAACTGGCCATTGTTGAGTTTTCACCAAATCATCGGTAAGAAGACACATGCTTGTTGCCTTTTCCTACAGGAAACAAACATAGGGGTGTGTCAATAGCTATGACATGCCACACCTCACTCTCTTCCTCTGAAGAGATCCCTTAAGTGCAGCATGAACACCACATAATTAGAGGGTGCCCAAGACTGAACTCTGTGGCACTCCGAATTCCAGAGAGTTTGAGTCAGAATAATTTCCTCACAAGACCACCTCTTATCACAGTCTGACAGGTAGGAAGGGGACCACTCAAAGACCACCGAGTATAAGTCACAATTAAGGCTACAAGCAGCTGATTAGGATGTCATGATCAGCAGTGCCAAACTTCATGGAAAGACTAAGCAGGGCAAAGACAGAAAGTACAGTTTTGTACCTACCATAAATGTAGATGTCCGAACTGGATAGCATCTGCAGTCATAACAACTGGGTTGTCCTGTCGTCAGGCAGCCCTTCGGTCGGCCGGATTCCAAAGTCTGGGTCCGGCTTCGGCTGATGTCACACTTCACCCGACGTCATCTCTGCTGGTCTTCGGGTATAAAGGCATCAGCCGACGCCATTTTCCTCAGTGTTTCTTGCCCCAGATGCCAGTTGCCCTCTTGGAAGGCTAAATTTTGGATAAATGCCAATGTTTCCAAAAGGATAGAAGGCAAACACAAAAAATAAGCATGTATGTACATATATACAAACAAATACACCATAAGAGACCCCCCCCCCAGCTAGCTATTTGGAGGGTAAATACCCTAGGAGTACCACAGAGGGGAAGGAGGGAGGGTAATCCTGACTGCAGATGCTATCCAGTTCGGACATCTACATTTATGGTAGGTACTATGTACTTCATGGATGCATCTGCAGTCATAACAACTGGGTAGAATACCATAGCCAACTAGGGGAGGAGGAAGAAAAAATTATGGTGTGGTTAGGATCCCTTGCAGTACAGCAGTGGCAAACCCTGCTCGGGATCTAGAATACAGAGGTAAATTATAATGCTTGGCAAATGTATGCACGGAGGTCCAAGTAGCCGCCTCAATAATGTCCTTGGTTGCCACTCCTCGTAAGAAAGCTGTGGTAGTGGCTGTAGCCCTTGTAGAATGAGGCCTTATGTTCTGTGGAATTGGTTTTCCATGGTAGGAGTAACAGAATCTTATGCAATTTCCTATCCATTTGGAGATTGTCTGTTTGGAAATTGCTTTTCCTTCCCTTCCTGTTGCATAGGCTCCAAAACCTGGTCAGTTTTTCTGTTACTTTTGGTTCTGTCCAGGTAGTAGCGTAGCTGTCTATGTACGTCCAAGGTATGCAGCATTCTTTCCCTCTGTTTTGTGGATTGGGAAGAAGGTAGGTAGGTGGATTGCCTGGTTTAAAGACACTCTGGATACCACCTTAGGCATAAATGTAGGATTAGTTCTCATGGACACCCTATCTTGATGGAAGATTAGGAAGGGTTGTACTGCCATTAAGGCCTGTAGTTCAGAAACCCTCCTTGCTGAGGTAATTGCCAGTAGGAAAGCAGTTTTCCATGACAGGTGTTGTAGATCTGCTGTTGCTGCTGGTTCAAACGGAGGGAGTGTCAACTTTTCTAGCACAAAGTTCAAGTCCCATGCTGGTAATGGTGGTTTCCTAGGAGGTTTTACATTCTTGATCCCTCTGAGGAACTGCCTGAGTAGAGGATGTGAAAAGACAGGTGGATCAAAGCTGTATTCTGCTGAAATAGCTGATGCATGTATCTTGATGGAGGAATAGGACAGGCCTGTATGTAGAAGCTCTGCCAAATACTCCAGAATGTTAGCAATATCTATATTCGACACATCTTTTCCTCTTTCAGCACTCCAAATGACAAACCTTTTCCATTTTCCTGCATAGTTCCTTCTTGTTGAAGGTCTGCGGGCTTCAAGGATAATGTCTTTAACCCTTTGGGAAAGATCTGGATTAGTTGCTGCTATGTGATGTTCCAGGCAGTCAGTTGCAAAGTTTTTAGGTTTGGATGCATGATGCTGTAGTTGTTCTGAGTTAACATCAAAGGCATCAGGGGTATTGACCATATTTTCTCCTGAGACATGCTCCTCAGCAATGGGTACCAGTGTTGTCTTGGCCAGTTCGGAGCTATCAGGATTATCCTTGGACGTTCCTCTTTGATTTTCAGTAATACCTTGTGTATCAAGGAAGAGGTGGAAATGCATATGCTGTCAGACCTTTCCAGCTGAAGGAGAGCGAATCCACCTTCCATGCAAGTGGGTGGAATGTCCTTGTGCAGAATTTTTGAGCTGGTGATTGAGAGGGAAGCGAATAGATCTATTTGTGGCATTCCCATTTCTTTGTGATGGTCTTGAAGATGTCCGCGTGTAGCATCCATTCGTGAGCATCCGAGGTGGTTCTGCTTAACATGTCTGCTAGGGTGTTCTCTTTTCCCGGTACAAATATTGCCTGTAACTGGATGTTGTACCTGAGTGCCAGATTCCAAAGGTCCAAAGTCATTCTGCATAGGGGGTATGAATGAGTGCCTCCCTGGTTGTTGATGTACCACATGACTGTGGTGTTGTCTGTCCTTATCATCAAATGGCCTTCTTTGAGGAATGGTCTGAATTTTTGGATTGCCAGTTTTACTGCCAGCATTTCTTTTTGGTTTATGTGCAGGTGCAGCTGGTCCTGAGTCCATAATCCTTGTACGCATTTGTCCAGCATGTGCGCCCCCCATCCTAGGTCTGAGGCGTCTGTTGTGATGGTCTGGCTTGTTCGAAAGTTGTGGAAGGGTAGGCCTGGGTTTGACTGGCATGCTTGAGCCCACCATAGGAACTCCTGTTTTAGGCATGGAATTAGTGGTATTTCTGCTTCTAGGCTGTGCCTGTGTTGAGACCATAAATTCTTTAGGTACCACTGTAGTTTTCTCATATGCAGTCTGGCATGTGGGACCAAGATTATGCATGATGCCATGAAGCCCAAGGCCTGCAGAACTTTTCTTGCTGTTAGTTTGTTCTGTTTTGTTAATGCCAAGAAGTAAAGAGGGAGTTCTTTTTGTTTTTCTGCAGTTAGGAATGCCTTTTGTTTTACTGTGTCCAATTCACTTCAAGAATGTTCTTGTTTGGGATGGTATCAGCCTTGACTTTTGTAAATTGACTGTGTATCCCAGGGCTTGTAGCAAGTAAATGACCCTTTGTAAATCTGTTGTCAGCTTGCTTTTGTTGTCCGCTTGTAGCAGGCAGTCGTCCAGGTATGGATAAATTTGGATTCCCTGTAGTCTGCAGTGAGCGATTACTGATGCCAGGCATTTTGTGAATACTCTGGGTGCAGTAGATAAGCCAAAGGGCAATGCTGAGAATTGATAATGCTCTGATCCTGCAAGAAATCTGAGGTATCTTCTGCAATTTGGTCGAAGGGGGACGTGCAGGTATGCCTCCTTGAGATCTAGAGTTACCAGCCAACACTCCTTGCCCAGCATGGGAAGAAGTTGCTGTAGGGTCAGCATTTTGAATTTTGGGACAATGATATATGTGTTTAAGATGGACAGGTCTAGAATAGGTCTCCAACTTTTTTCTTTTCTTGGTACTAGGAAGAGTCTGGAATAGAATCCTTTGCCCTGTTCTGTTATTGGTACTCTTTCCACAGCTCTCATCTTTGTTAATTCCGTTATCTGCTGTAGGGCTTCTATTTTTTGATTTGGAGGCAGGTTTGGCATTCCTCTTTTTACTGGTAAGGTGTGGAAGTGGAACCGGTAGCCTTGGTCTATGGTTTGCAAAATCCACTTGTCTTTTGTGATATAGTGCCAATTTTTCGAGAATAAGGCTAATTTTCCGCCTAATGGTGCTGCTATTTGCTCCCTGGTAGGCTGAGTTAGAGCCAAGTCACTGTGATTGTCCTGTTGCAGTGGTAGTGGTTGTGTCTGTGCCTCTGTTATTACCTTGCCACTGTCGTCCTCTGTAGGCACCTCCTCTGGATTGATTTCTGCCTCTGGAGCGTCTATTCCTGCCCCTTTGGGATCTTGTGGAGTCAGGAAAGGACCAATTTTTGGCAGGCCAGTTCCTGCTAAACCTTGGGGGCTGAACCTGTAAGAAATCTTTAACTGTTTGTACAGATTTTGCCTTTTCTTCCATTTTCTTCATTACCTGCTGGGCAGGTGTACCGAATAAACTGGCCTTATCCATAGGAGCATCTAATAGCTTAGCTTTAACATGATCCGGTAAGACCTGCTCTTTCAACCATGCATGTCTTCTTATCACTGTGCCAGTCATGGCTGATCTAAATGAAGCCTCCAGTGCATCATAGCCACATTTTAAGGAATGGTTACTAACCTGTTGTATGTTATTCACCATTTCTAATACATATTTCTTATCTATAGATTCGCCAGAGGATACTTTTTTAGTTAACTGATCAAGCATAAACTCTTGGTATTGGATCATGTGAAACTGACAGTTTAAAGCTCTAGCTGAGAGAGTAGCAGAGGTGTAAACTTTTTTACCCCATCTGTCCAAGGACCTGGATTCCCTTTCTGAAGGAATAGGGTTTTTTGCTGTGGTCGAGGCTACTGCCTTAGGCCCCTGGGAAATAGTTTCGGGGTCTGCCAGTGGGGCCTTGTATAGGTGGTGATGAGTGTCTGGAACCCTGTAAAATCTATCAGGTTTGGCAGGGGCTGGAGGTAAAGAATCAGGAGCAGTGCAGACATCATTAAATGCATCATCCACAACAGGCAAAACAGGAGGTATAGCTAAGGGCCTATGTTGTGGTAAATGCAGAAAAGTCCTAAGCCTTTTTCTTGAATCTGAGAAATCTTGTCCCTGCCATTGAAATTGTTCTCTCATGGCATGTAAGGTTTCCCCAAAGGAAAATTCCTCTGGTGGAGAGGCAGCTGGAATGGATTCTTCAGCATCAGAGTCTTCATAAGTAGAAAAAGGATCCTCTGGCTGTTCTGTAATATCGGAGTCATCCGCAGAATCATCAGAGGACACTGGCTCGGGGGGCTCTGTCCTAGGTCTCTTTTCTGGGGGCTGAGAGGCCCTGTCTGGGTGAGATTGGGATCCCCTAATTAAGGATATTAAATCTTCTGCCAGAGTAAGCATTTGTGAACTAGAAGTGGGCCTGTGTGAGGGGGGTTTAACAGGCACAGACTTAGCAGATTTGGCTGCCTTAGCCCTGGCAAAGGCCTTGATAGACATGGCTGCAGGGGGTCTAGCAGCACCACGTGCTGGGGTAGAAACATCCAAAGGGATGGTGTCTGATAACTCACTAGAAACCACAGTTGTAGGGAAAATTTCTGAGGCCGATTCAGGTAAGGTAACAGGAGCCTCAGTAGTAGCCATGGATTCGGTTGAAGATTGACCAGTTTTCTCGGTTTCGGCCGAAACCGAGACACTCGCGGCTTGCTTAACCGTGGTTTCGGCCGAAACCGCGGACCGCGAGTGTCGGTCTTTTTCCTTGCGTTTTTTAACAATTTGGGTAGTCGGAGGATCCGACGGCATAATGTAAGCAAAGTCTGAGCCGAAAAACTGTTCAGCAAACTCCGACCGACGCCTTAGCGTTCGTCGGTTGAAGGAAGAGCAGGCTGAACAGGCTGCTACGTCGTGGTCTGGGCCTAAGCAAGGCAGACAATAAGAGTGGAAATCTTTATGAGGTATTTGTTTCCCACAAGTTAAACAGTTATTGACTTTTTCTGACATCGGCTGAGGCAAGAAAGAGTCCCCAACGGGGTACTTAGCTTTTAGAAGTCTTGAAGTAGTATTCGGTAGTAGTAATCTCTGGATCTGACCGACCGGCACTTGCGAACAGCTTCTGCTTGGGCGCCACGGCAAGAAAGACTGGGGAAAATGGCGTCGGCTGATGCCTTTATACCCGAAGACCAGCAGAGATGATGTCGGGTGAAGTGCGACATCAGCCGAAGCCGGACCCAGACTTTGGAATCCGGCCGACCGAAGGGCTGCCTGACGACAGGACAACCCAGTTGTTATGACTGCAGATGCATCCATGAAGGACATCAACAACACTGGCATCCAGCCTTCAGGGGATCACTGCCATTCACCATTGTGGTAACAGTGGTCTCAGGACAATGGTGAGTATGAAAGAGTGGTACGGGTCCATGAATTTACACACTGCAAGGTGGACATCAAGTTCAGCACAGGCAAAGTACAGTTGTGTACAATTACCATAAATGCAGATGTTCGAGTGTATTCACTGTTGCAGTCATCACATTTGGGTTATCCTTGTCAGGGTAGCCCTTGGCAGGCCTGAATACCAGAGGCTAAGCTGGCTGCTGTCACTTCAAGACTGACGTCAGGTCATCAGTAGTACAAAGTAAAGCAGCCGACACCATTACATCAGTTTTTCTTGCCCTGTCAGGAGCCCCCAAGTGGGAGCCAGGATATGGTGGAAGAACCCCACCAGTAGAAAGTAAATACCAAAAAGTTCCTTGTAAGGAGAGAGAGGGAAGAAGAGGGGAATGGTGGGAGGGAAACCAAGACTGCAACAGTGAATACACTCGAACATCTACATTTATGGTAAGTGTACACAACTGTATTATGTTGTTCGTGTTTCACTGTTGCAGTCATCACATTTGGGTTGATTCCCAAAGCTGAGGAAAAGGGTGGAGGCAGTCAAGGAGACTAGGGGCTGGCTAGGATGCCCTGCAAGACTGCAGTGGCAATGCCTGCCCTGAATTTGGAGAAGATGGGCAGGTGGCAATGCTTGGTGAAGGTGTGAACAGATGTCCATGTGGAAGCCTCCAGGATGCCCCTGGTGGGGACCCCCCTGAGGAAAGCTGTAGAGGTGGATGCTGCTCTGGTAGAGTGAGTCCTGACCTCCTTAAGGGGAAGCTTCCCATATTGCTTGTAACAGAAATGGATGCAGTGTGCTATTCATTTGAAAATGGTTTGTTTGGATATGGTTTTGCCCCTGCAGCAAAGCTGACTAGTAATTGATCAGTCTTTCTGAATGATTTAGTCCTGTCTAGATAGAATCTGAGCTGTCTGTGCACATCTAGAGAGTGCAGGATCCTTCCCCCCTTGTTTTGTGGGTTAGGAAAAAACGTGGGCAAATGAATGGATTGGTTGAGAAACACACTGGACACCACTTTGGGCATGAAAGATGGGTTAGTCCTGAGGGACACCCTGTCAGCATGGAAGATGATGAAGGGCTCTACAGCCATGAGTGCTTGTAGCTCGGATACTCTTCTGACTGAATTGATGGCCAGAAGCAAGGCCGTCTTCCAGGAGAGAAACTTTAAACTCTGCTGAAGATGCTGGTTCAAAGTGCTTTTCCAACACAAAGTTTGGGTCCCAAGCTGGGGTAGGTGCTCTTCTGGGTGGCCTCAAGTTGCTAGCCCCTCTTAGGAACTGTTTGATCAGAGGGTTTGAGAAACATGGGCATTCAGTGTTGAAATGAGCAGAGATAGCAGAGGCATGAATTTTAAGGGAGGAAAAGGAGAGACCACTGTGTAGCAGGTCAGCTAGGTAATCCAGGATGAGAGGTAGGGAGGGCTGTGCTATATCGGCTCCCTTAGACTGAATCCAGGTGCAGAACCTTTTCCATTTGTCAGCATAATACTTTCTAGTGCTAGGGCATCTAGCCTCATGTATAACATCTAGAACCTGTTTACTGAGATTGGCAGATTGATCAGTGGTCAGAGAATAAGCCAGGCTGCCAAAATGAGGGTCTGCAATTGGGATGCATGAATTCTCCTTCCCTCTGGGTCAGGAGGGTTGGGGTCTGAGGGAGATGCCATGGTGGCAGTGGGGACAGGCTGTGCAGCAGTGGGTACCAGTGCTTGCGAGGCTAGTCTGGAGCAATAGAAATTGTCCTTGTTTTTTCCTCCCTTATTTTGAGCAGTACCCTGGCAATGAGAGGTAGTGGAGGAAAAGCATAGACCGAGAGGCTGACCCAGGGGAAGGACAGGGCATCCACTTTCCAGGCCATGCAGTGAGTCTCCCTGGTGCAGGACTTGCTGAGCTGATGGTTGGAGTGGGAAGCAAAGAGGTCGGCCTTCGGGGTGCCCCATTTCTGAGTTATTAGGGTGAAGGTTCTTTGGTGTAGCTGCCACTCATATGGGTCCAAAAGATTTCTGCTTAAGTTGTCTGGCAGAGAGTTTAAAGAGCCTAGCAGGAATTGTGCTAACAGGTGTAGTTGCATGACTGAGGCTGTGTGCCAAAGGGTCATGGCCAGCCTGCATAGAGGGTAGGAGTGAGTCCCTCCCTGCTTGTTGATATACCACATCTCAGTGGTCTTGTCTGTTTTGGTCAGAACAGCCCCTGGGGAGAGAAGGGGCCTGAAAGCTGTCAATGCATGCTGGACAGCTAACATCTCTTTTTGATGTGCAGATGGATTTGTTGTGGGCTCCACTGGCCCTGTATGCACCTGCCGTCCAGGTGTGCACCCCAAGCATAGTCTGATGAATCTGTGTCGAGGGTCTGGGAGGTGGGGGGTGGTGAGAAAGGTAGCCCCTTGTTGTGGGAGCATGCTGGTGCCCACCAAAGAAAATCTTTCCTTGGGCAAGGTATCATTGGTATAAGAGTTTCCAGGTCTTAAGAGTGTTGACACCAAAGGCTTTTTAGGTACCACTGAAGATTCCTCATATGCAGTCTGGCATATGGAATGAGTAGAATGCAATATGCCATGAACCCCAGAGCTTGCAGGATTTTCCTTGCAGACAACTGGAGCTGGTGGCTAGCTGAGAGAAGTAGACTATCAGGTAAGTTTTCTTTTCTGGTGTAAGGAATGCCATCTGGGATGCTGTGTCCAGGCTGCTCCCAGGAATATAATCCTTTGGGTGGGTACTAGTTTGGATTTCTTTTCATTGATAGTGTACCCTAGAGAGTTCAGTAGGGACTTTACAATGGCCAGGTGCTTGAGCAGCTTTTCCTGTCTGCCTGAATTAGGCAGTCGTATAAGTATGGGTAAATTTGTATATTTCTTTATCTGCAAAAGGTAATGGCGGGAGCCAGACATTTTGTAAAAACTCTGGGAGCAGTAGATAAGCCAAAGGGAAGCGCAGAGACCCTGCCCTGAAACGTAGATATTTACTGCATGATTCCCTGATAGGAATGTGGAGGTAGGCCTCTTTTAGGTCTAGTATGGCTAGCCAAGTATTCTGGGAGAGCACAGGTAGCAGTTGCTGGTGGGTGAGCATTTTGAATTTTGGTATCACCAGGAAGATGTTTAGAATGGATAGATTGAGGATGGGGTGCCAGATGCCCTCTTTTCTGGGTACCAGGAAAAGTAGAAACCTTGGCCTATCTGTTCTGCAGGTACATGCTCTATTGCCCTCACAGAGAGCAGGGAAAGGACTTGTTTTTTCGCCTCTGCCACTGGTTTGGAGGTAGATCTGGGAAACCTTTTGGGGTTGGAAGAGTGTGGAAAGAAAATTTGTATCCCTGGGACACTATGTTGAGGACCCAGCGGCCGTTATTAATGGTGTCCCAGGTGCTTGCATGGAAGGAGAGTTTTCCTCCTGGGGGCAAGTGCAGGTGGGGGTGGAGAGTCATTGTGAGTTCTTACCATGAAGGGGTGGCTTTGCACTCCCTGGTTTTGAAGTGGAGGAACTCCACTGCCTTGATGTCTGCATTCTCTGTGGCTGCTGTCTGGGGGGGGGGGGGGGGTTCTGGGCTGAACTGACCTGGAGGGGGCAGGAAAGGACCAGTGCTTGGAGGGGCAATGCCTACTGAACCTGGGTGGCTGGACCTGCAGGAAATCCTTAACTGCCTGCATAGATTTAGCTTTTTCTTCCATCCTTTTTAAGATCTCCTCTGTCTTGGTGCCAAATAAGTTGTCTTTGTGCAAGGGTGCATCCAATAATTTAGATTTGACATGGTCTGGCAAGGGCTGTTCCTTAAGCCAAGCATGACTTCTAAGGACAGATTCGGTGACTGCTGCTCTGCAAGAAGCTTCTAGGGCATCAAAACCATAGTGTAAGGTGTGCTTAGTTACTTGGCTTGCAGAATGCATTAACTCTTGTAACTCTTTATTTTTTGCACAAGCAGAAAAAGGAAGATATTTTTTGTTTGAGGAGTTCCATGGTATGTTGCTGAAATTTTAGCATATGGAACTGACAATTTAGTGCTCTGACAGCAAGGGTAGCAGAGGTGTATACTTTTTCACCCCATCTGTCTAGTGCTTGGGAATCCCTATCTGAGGGGGTGGGATTCTTAGTAGAAGATGCTTTCATTCCTTTAGGCCCTTGAGAAATAACCTCAGGGTCAGCAGTAGGATTTTTCAAAAGAAATGTGTGTGAGTCAGGGACTCTGTAATACCTATCAGGTTTTCTGGGAGCAGGAGGGAGGGTGTTAGGAGTCAAACTAGATTCCATGAAAACATCATCCACAACATCCACGAGAGGGGGAATGGCCAGGGGTCTGTGCTGTGGAAGATCTGCTGTCGGATGGCTTACCGAAGCCATATCAAAATATCTAGCTACAATAAGGGCCCGATGACGTACAGTTCTGGCGCTCAACAAAGCACAAAAGCAACAGCGAGGAACGTCGTGGTCTGGGCATAGGCAAGTGACACGGTAAGAATGAAAGTCTTGGTGTGGTATTTGCTTTCCACAGGCGAGACAATTGTTAACTTTTTCTGACATCGAGTAGAGCAAGAATAAAAGGATTGCAAACAGGGTACTTAGCTTTAGAAGACTTCAGCTTCACTTCAGAAGACGAAACTCAGGTAGCAGTCGACCGGCACTCGTGCGAACTGCTTCTGCTTCGGGCTCCTCAGCAACAAAGACTGATGTAATGGCGTCAGCTGCCTTACTTTATACTATTAATGACGTGACATCAGTAGTGAAACGACAGCAACCAACGCAGAAATACTAACCCTCTGGTATTCAGGCCGGCCAAGGGCTACCCTGACAGGGATAACCCAAATGTGATGACTGCAACAGTGAAACATGAAGAACATCCTTAATTACCTTATCCAGAAAAGGAAGGTTGAAAACTAGGTGAAAGCTATATAAAACATCTGGAGCCATACAAAATACTGAGGATTGGGATAAGGCAAAAAACTCCTTCACAACAACTGGGGAAAGTAAAAGACCTAAAAAAAGACATCTATATGTGGTACATTATCAGGTCCAACACATCTAGGTGTGTAATAACAAGCCTAGAGAGACAAAGATCTAACCCATAAGTCATAGTGCAGATGCCAGAAATCAGGATCAGGAATTGGTCATAATCAGGAATATGACAGATAGACAAAGAAAATGAACAAAACAGGTAAGGTCAAATAGTATAGAAATAATCACGGAGTCGCATGAAAGAAATACAGACCTTAACCTATCAACCTTTCCAGTGAAAAACTATACAACCAGTTCACACTAATGTGAAGAAAAATCGCACTCCGTAGTGAGGTAAATTGGCTACACAATCTATTCATTACCTGAAAGAGCATGGCTGGTCAGTTAGCTGCTGCAGGGACCTTGCTGCATGAATGAACAAGCTTCATAGGAGATCTCAGTCTGGCACAAGCAAAATGCTCACCCAAATCCAATTTTTCAGTAGATTTACGATAATTTTAGTAGGTTTAGAATGATGTTTGCCAGCAAGTGTTTGCTGCATGCACAATGACTGCAATTTTGTAGCTTAGCAGCAGCAATGGCTTTTGAGTCCTTTGGAATAATTCTAGCTCCACTAGAAATTTTACATAGCCTGTGCCAGTGTAAGAGTTTTCCCTTTCTGATGTTTAGTGTGTGCTATCACAATGTGTTTCGGACAATAGGACTGTCGCTCATTACTCATCACATCTCTATGACCATACTTATTCACTCATTACTCATCACATCTCTATGATCATACTTATCCTTTCTCACTAAACTAGCAAAGGACTCTAGGACAACTCATGATAGCGGAGTTTTTCATGTTCTGCACTAAAGCATTGTTGCACTGTTACCATCTGCTGGCTTTCTCTACAGTCCAAAGGGAAGGCACATTATTTTTAAAGACATTAACTATTACTTCTCCTCCTCTGCTAATAATAGTATTTATTCATTTATATCTGCCATTTTCCTCATAGCTGACTTATGGCTTTTGTCAACATAGAAGAAGAAAGATGATGCTTGGCCACTAAAGCTGCTATCCCTGAATGGTTTAATACATCAACATAAAAGCTGTATCTTCAATATTCACCCCACCTAACATTTGTTTTATGACCAAGTAGTTTTGTTCAGATGCAGACTGACAGACACAGTGTATTTAAAAACTAAAAAATGTTTTAAAAAGTTGAAGTCTGTTGGTATCTATAGCTTAGGACTAAGCAGGCAGTTTGAACAACCATATGTAGCATAGTCATCCACCCTAGTAGGTACTGATGGTGGATACCCCTCTTCTTGAGAAGGTCCATACTACTAAATCTCTGGAGTAAATTTATGTGAACCCATCCAATCATCAAGGCTTAATAAAAAGAAAGTCAATGTGTTACACCATTTTACATGCAAAGGAAGTTTTAATCCACATGTAGGGAGTCCTTTGGGTGATGCAACATCTCTGTCCTGGAATTCTGTTTTATTTATGTTGTGACGTTAAGTTGTGAGTGTTGCTAATATTACCAATGTTTCTGAGGTAGCGAAAATCTAGTAAAACAGGGTTTTCCACATCTCAAAAACCCAGACAGAGCTCTCCTTGTACAACTCTGTATGAAGTGGAAAAAAGTGAAAAACTAATCTGCCTAGATAGCTAAGGAGCCTAGCCCTTTGATTTTCTTGTTTAGGAAACATTGAACTTTTTCAAACTGTGATACATGTGTGGTAAGATACGCAACTGTAATTTTATACTCAATGATTGTTTTAATACGGAAGGCAAGAAGTACAAAATAATTTACAGTGAGAGTACATGGAGTAAGGGAAACACTTTTTTTTTCTTATTTTGTTTTTGGTTTGTCTTCCTGTGTGACTGTAATCATCAGGCCACTTTCCTCTCATTTACAAGAGGCACCTGCTTACGCCTAAACGAAGGGCCACTCAAGGAATACAGGACAATATGAAAGTGAATAACCAACTGCCTTCAGTTTGGGGATCTGTAAAAATGCTCCAATAAAGCATCTTCCTTTTCATTTCAATGAGGGTTTGTGTGCACCCTTTTTTCCCCCTCCCTCTTGCTGCTAGCCAATGTGAATATTGCTGAAGCAAGGCCTAGAATACAGGTGCCAAAGCCATGTTTCTCACATTCAGCCTAGCTACAAATGCAATGTACTGCTTGACAGGGCTGGTGTGTATTCTTACATCAAACTGTTGTGCTTGCTCCCCAAAAGGTGTCATGCAACTGTGAGGTTCTGCCACATCCCTCATTACCCAGTCAATCCCTCTAAAAAAAGTCATCTCCTATAGCATTTCACTACTCAGTTCCATGTTGCCTGAAAAGTGGTTGGCCGTTGGGCCTTTATTCCTCTGCATGCAAGAGCTGCCAAGAAATAAATCAAGCTGTTACAAAAGGTGCAGCTAAGAACTGCAGTGGCTAGTCTGAATCAACGACTTTCTTGGTGAGCTGTTTAACAAATAAGTTACAACAATAACAGAAGACATTTAATGTTAACAGTGAAATTACTTCTTTTTAGACAAGTTACTAATCCCTCTCAATTCACCACTCTCCCTGAAAGTACCTCTTAAGTAGTCAGAAATGTTTTTCAGCACTGATCTAATCTCACGCAATGAAATACCTTAGTGGTGTTGAGCCAACAGCCTGCCAGAGTTAGGAAACACAAGATAAATTACTCATATTTGAAATGCATCACATTAAAACTATACTCCTTTCACCTTAAAATGCAAAAAAATTTAATACATTAAATAAATATGCAGTGCAGCACCCTGAAATTGCAGTACTGTCACTGAAACAGCTCTTATTCTAATTTTCAGTTTTCTATGTAAACAGCAATAGCTAGCATGAGCAGCTTATATAAAAGGTGATCCCATAATACATTACTGCAAACAATTAACAGCCACAGAATCAGTAGCACTCTAGTGTTAACTGCAAATGGAAATATAAGACTATAATTAACAGCAAAATAAATATGACAAACACTAGAAAACAGAAGACTACAGATTGAAGTCTACAACTAAAACAAATAAGTATATGAAAGCATGAAAAATTCTTTGTCACAATAGTCAAAGACTACGTTTACAGACTGGAAAAAACTGCAGTGATTTGCTACTGATGACATCAACAAACTACATTACTGTTTCATGACAACTTTTGTAAGAATGCCACACAGGGTAGTATAACCAGGATTTAACAACAACCAGTGCATGCACGTATGACAAGGAAAACAAAGCGGGTGGCCAGCTCACAGAGGCAGACTATAGGCACAGAGTTTTCCTGTACCACCAGCCACAAGGTATGGATTAACAGTCCCCAAGTCAGATGAATCGGAAAGAGACCTACTGACAGATACCTCACCTGATCTCCCATGTTTTTAGAGAAAGGGGACACCATCATAACAGAATTTACCCTGTGAAGAGACCTGAGGGTACTGTAGCTTGCAGGACTCTTCACTAAGGACTTCCAGTGTGCTTCCTGCAGGATGACATAAGTACTGATAAGCATTCACATAGATGTCTCTCCTGGGCATGACAGTAGGATGGGGTATTTTCTAGTTAAAAAAAAAAAAAACAAAACAATATACAGGATAACACCAAGTTGCAGGTTGGCCCTTCCATGTTTGACTGCTTTCTGTGAGGCTCTGGCCGCAAGAAGAGCAGACTCTTGTGAAAATGGAGCAATTTCCCTAGAAAAGCTATAACTACAGGTTCTTGTCAGATTTAGGCTGTTCCTCCAAGATTTAGACAGTCTTCATAAAGTTATATTTGATTAAAGGAATATACATTATTAAATAATAGAACTAACTCTATAAAAACATTTGGTACCATTAATCATACGAGCACTAGTTCCTGAAAACTTTTATATTGTGGAAAAGTAGCCAAGTACTTCTCTTTCTGACCATCGGCTATAAATTTTAAAGGCGGCCACTATGACTTTAAACGCTGAAAATTAGAGAGACACACTCATGACATATAAAATAGCAGTGAATACATCAAAACTACAGTTTGCTGTCCCTTCTTCCATGACGTCAGGTCGTCAGGGGTATAAAACTTGCAGCCGACGCCATTACATCAGTTTTTCTTGCCCCAGATGTCAAGTGCCCCCATAATGGGAAGCAATTAAATATAAAAGTTCAATGATATACCTCCAGCAAAAAAGCAAATACACCAAAAAGGCTTTTAAGCATAGTAAAGGAAAGTAGAGGTATAGCCAAAAGAAGTTAGGGGGGCTGGAGGGAGGGTAAACAGGACTGCAACAGTGAATACACTCGAACATCTACATTTATGGTAAGTGTACACAACTATACTATGTTCTTCATGTTTCACTGTCGCAGTCATTACATTTGAGTAGATTCCCAAAGCTCCGATTGGGAGGAGGAATTTAGATAGCATTAGGGCCAGCTATAAGGCCCTGCAAGACTGCAGTGGCAAAGCCAGCTCTGGACTTCGAGAAAATTGGCAAAAGATAATGCTTGGTGAAAGTATGCACAGAACTCCAGGTAGCAGCTTCTAGGATGTCCCTGGTAGGGGACACCTCTGAGAAAGACTGTAGAGGGAGATGCAGCCCTGGTGGAGTGAGGTCTGTCCCCCTGGGGGATAGGTTTTCCATGGTGCTTATAACAGAAATGAATGCAATGGCTTATCCATTTAGAAATGGTTTACTTTGAAATAGCCTTCCCATCTTCTCCTGTAGCAAATGCCACCAGCAGTTGTTCAAATTTCGTTTGAGGTTTAGTCCTGTCCAAGTAGAATCTAAGTTGTCTGTGCACACCTAAGGAATGTAGTATCCGTTCCCCTTTATTCTGTGGATTGGGAAAGAAGGTTGGCAAATGAATGGACTGATTAAGAGCCACACTAGATACCACCTTGGGCATGAAGGATGGATTGGTTCTGAGTCACACCCTGTCCGCATGAAAAATGATGAAAGGCTCCACTGCCATAAGGGCCTGTAATTCAGATATCCTTCTAGCTGAAGTGATTGCTAAAAGGAAAGCTGTTTTCCAAGAAAGAAATTTTAAGTCTGCAGTAGCAGCTGGCTTGAAAGGAGGTAGAGTGAGTTTCTCCAAGACAAAGTTAAGGTCCAAGGCTGGGGTTGGAGCTCTCCTGGGTGGTCTCAAATTTTTGGACCCTCTGCTTGAGCAGTGGATGAGAGAAGAGGGAGGTTCTGTGTTATAATGAGCTGAAATGGCTGAGGCGTGGATTTTAATGGAGGAAAAAGACAGGCCCTTGTGAAGCATCTCAGTTAAGTATTGTAAAATCTAAAGTAAATTGGACGCTGCTGTGGTCATCCCTAGAAATTGGTTCCAGGCACAGAATCTTTTCCATTTTTCAGGTTAAGATTTTCTAGTACTAGGCCTCCTTGCCTCTAAAATGATATCCATCACAGGTTTACTGAGGGATGGTAAAGGAGAGATTATGTAATTAGCCAGGCTGCAAGGTTCAAAGTTAGAAGCTGAGGGTGCAGAATCTGGTTCTCCTCCTGAGACAACAGGGAAGGAGTCTGAGGCAGGTGCCATGGGGATAACCGTGACACACTACACAGGAGGGGGTACCAGTGTTGGCATGGCCAGTCTGGAGCAATCAAAACCATCCTTGGTTTCTCCTGTTTGATTTTTAGTAGTACTTTGGAGAGCAGAGGAAGAGGGGGGAAGGCATAGACTGATATGTTTTTCCAGCTGAAGGACAGAGCATCCACTTTCTAGGCTTGTTTGTGGGGAGTCCTTGTGCAAAATGTGTCCAATCAGTAGTTCTGGGGAGAGGCAAACAGGTCTATATCTGGGCTCCCCCATTTGCTTGTCAACATGTTGAAAATCCTTGGTTCCAGTTTCCACTCGTGTGGGTCCATGAGGTTTCTGCTTAGTCCATCTGTCAGTGTATTTAATTTTCCTGGCAGGAATTGAGCTTGTAGGTGCACTTGGTAGCTGAAGGCTGTGTTCCACAATGCCATGGCTAGTGTACAGAGGGTGTAAGAATGTGTACCCCCCTGCTTGTTTATGTACCACATAACAGTGGAGTTGTCCGTCTTTACCATTAGTTGTCCTGGAAGAATGTGGTCCTTGAAGGCTGTCAGAGAATTCTATAAATCTAACATTTATTTTTGATTGATATGCAGGTGCATTTGACTTGGGTTCCATTTGCCCTGAATGCACTTCCCTGCCAGGTGAGCCCCCCATGCATAGTGTGATTTATTTGTTGTTAGGGTTTGGGTGGCAGGGGGTAGTGTGAAAGGTAGTCCCTTGTTTTGGTGGCAGGCCTCTGCCCACCAAAGGAACTCTAGGAATAGGCAAGGTATGATAGGAATCATTGTTTCTAGATCCTGAGAATGTTGACACCATAGGCTTTTTAGATACCACTGTAGTTTCCTCATATGCATATGGAATTAGAAGAATGCAGGAGGCCATGAACCCCAAGGCTTGCAGCATTTGTCTTGCAGATAGCAGGGCCACTTGTTTGAAGTAGGTTGTCAAATGAATTTGTTTCTCTGGCATGACGTAAGCCATCTGGGAAGTTGTATTCAAGCTTGCTTCCAGGAATATAATTTGTTGACAGGGTACCAGGTGTGATTTCTTTTGTGGTGTACCCCAGGCAAGTTAGAACCCTTTGTACAAAGGCCAGATGATTCAAAAGTATGTCCTGGCTTTTTGCCTGAATTAGACAATTGCCCAGGTATGGGTATATTTGAATACTTATTTGCCTGCAAAATGCAATAATTGAAGCTAGGCACTTTGTGAATACCTTGGACGCAGCAGATAAGCTAAAGGGTAGTGCAGAGAACTGATAGTGCATGTAGCCTGCTTTGAAGCGTAGGTATCTTCTGCAAGATTCCCTGATTGGGATGTGCAGGTATGCTTCTTTTAAATCTAGTGTTGCCAACCAGGCATCTTTGCCTAGCATAGGAAGTTATTGGTGAAGAGTCAGCATCTTGAATTTTGGAATCTCCAAAAACGTGTTTAGAGTAGACAGGTCCAGGATAGGATGCCATGAATTGTCTTTTCTGGGTACCAGGAAAAGTCTCAAATAGAAACCTTGTCCCTTTTCCGGTACTAGTTGAATAGCCCCATGCTTAACAGAGAAAGTACTTGTTTTTGGTCCTCTGCCTACTGATTTGGGGGTAGGTCCGGCCACCCGCTTGGTGTTGGCAACATGTGGAAGTGAAATCTGTATCCCTGGGACACTATATTTAAAACCCATTTGCCCTGGGTAATGAGTTCCCAATTCTTTGCATGAAGAGCAATCTTTCCCCAAAAAGGGGCAGTCAGTTGATAAGTGCCTGGAAATTTTAAAAGGAAGTCACTGAGACAGTTTACCATAGGGGGGAGTCTTATTATTCCCAGATTTGGAAGTGGAGGCCCCCCACTGCTTAGTTCTGTGCGTCTCCTGGGACTGAAAATAGAAGTTATGTTCTTACCATAACGTTCCATGTTAGTTGTCTTCTTCTCGCCTTCTTCTTGCTGGATGGGTTCGGAGCCGATCCTCGGCTCCGACTCGGCCACTCTAAAAGCTCGAGAGTTGGTTCCACCGGCTCGAGGCTCCCCCTATATCCCACAATGCTAGGCGAGAGTTACCTCAGATCTCGTTTGTAAGCTAGGCACTGACTATAATAGTAGTAAAATAACTAGTAACAAAGTCCACCTCTATAAACAAGGGAGAAGAGAAGGGTGACCTACATCCTGATCCAGGAAATATGCACAGCAGAGCATATACCTAAAGTAAAGAGGTGGTAGAAAGAGAGGTCACAATCAAAACTCCTCTAGGTCTGTCCAGGCCAGGGGGAAGGAGGGTGGGGCCTTAAGAAGAAGGTGAGAAGAAGACAACTAACATGGAACGTTATGGTAAGAACATAACTTCTATATGTTAAGTTGTCTATCTCGCCTTCATTCTTGCTGGATGGGACCGTGTCCCTAGCACCTTGTCCCGGGTGGCCTAACGGAACAGACTCTTGAGAACAGTGGAACCAAAGTTAGCTCTATGTCTAGAGGCTAAATCCAACTTATAATGAGAAATGAAAGTGTGAGGAGTAGCCCAAGTAGCCGCTGCACAAATGGTGTCAATAGGCAGTCTATCTTGGAAGGCTATAGAAGTAGCCAAGGCTCTGGCAGAATGGGCTTTAGGTTTGCTAGGCAGCTTTTGGTGTCTAATTTCATAAACAAGGGAAATCAGGGATGTTAGCCATCTGGATAATGATACCTTTGAAACTGAAAGTCCCTTTCTGCCTTCTGCATAAGAGACGAACAGCTGGTCAGATTTTCTGAATTGTTTTGTTCTATCCAAATAGTACCTTAACTGACGATGAACATCTAGCCAATGTAATCTTTGTTCAGATCTGTTAGAATATTCTGGAAAAACACCGGAGGTCAATGCTTTGATTTAGGTTAGCCATGGAGGCTATTTTAGGTAAAAAGGACGGGTTGGTTCGTAAGGATACTCTGTCCTTATGGAACAACAGATAAGGAGGTCGACAGCTGAGTGCATGAAGTTCTGAAACTCTTCTAGCTGAAGTAATAGCTACTAGAAAGAGAGTCTTCCATGATAGTAATTTTAAAGAACAGGAGGATGCAGGTTCGAAAGGAGAGAATTAAAGAACTGAGAACTAAATTTAGGTCCCAAGGAGGAGGAGGATTTCTTACCGGAGGTCTGAGTAGAAAAACTCCCTTCAAAAAGGCTTTGCAAAGCTTGTGGGACATGATGGCAGAATCTGAAATGCCCACATGAAAGTTAGAAATAGCTGCCAATTGAACTTTAATAGTAGAAGGAGATGAACCTGCATGGAAGAGTTCAGCTAGAAAATCAAGGACCATTTGGATGGAAGCAGTGAAAGGATCTATGTCCCTTCCTTGAGCCCAATAGGCAAAACGTTTCCACTTACTCAAATAAATCTTTCGAGTGGAAGATTTATGGGAAGCTATCAAAATATCTCGAACAGAGTGAGATATTTGAGGAAGCCTGGCTAAAGTTGGAATTGGAGGAACCAAGCAGTGAGGTTCAGAGAGGGAAGGGAGCGATGAAACTGACCCGACTGATGGATCAAAAGATCTGGAACTAGGTCCAGATGCCAAGGTCGCTCCAACAGAAACTGATGTAGAAAGGGGAACCAAACCTGTCGAGGCCAGTACGGAGCAATGAGGATCAATGAAGCCTTCTGAGCGATAGCTTTCTGTATTACTTGAGAGATTAGTGGGAAGGGGGGAAATGCATACAGAAGTCCCCGGGGCCAAACTTGGACTAGAGCGTCTCTGCTGGGTTGGCCTGGTAACGGGAATAGGGTGAAAAAATCTCTGCACTTGCTGTTTTGGGGAGTAGCAAAAAGGTCGCAGCAAGGCTGGCCCCACTTGAGAAAAATTTCTCTCACAACAGAGTCTTTCAGAGACCACTCGCGAGGCATGAGGATAGCTCTGCTCAACTTGTCCGCGATTTGAATGGACTTCCCGGGGATGTGCGTTGCTATCAGAAAACGCTGAGAAGAAATCGCCCATTGCCACAGTCTGAGTGCTTCTCGACACAGGGGGTAGGACCTGGTTCCGCCTTGTTTGTTGATATACCACACTACGGACATATTGTCCGTCTGGATTGCTATCGTTCCCAAGGGAAGAGAGTCTTGAAGGGCTTGCAACGCTAAAAGCACTGCTCTCATCTCTAGAACATTTATGTGCAAGTGGCATTCGTCTGGTTGCCATGTGCCCTGGACAGTTCTGCCCTGATAATGCCCCCACCCGATCAGGGAGGCGTCCGTTGTCAGAGTAGCAACCGGAGGAAGGAACAAAGGGTCTTCCCAATAAGAGCTGAGGGGAAGACATCCACCACAGAAGATGATTTCTGCATGTTTGCGTGATTATAATGGTGTGAGACATTGGAAGTTGCTGGTACGACCATTGCGTGAAGAGCATCCATTGAAGGATTCTCATGTGGAATCTGGCTAATGGAAGAAGAGGTATGGCAGCCGCCATAATCCCCAACACTTTCAGAACTAACCTGGCTTTGATTCTGTTGCTGCTGAAGAGGAGCGAGACCATTTTGTGTATGTCTGTTATTCTCTGATCCGTTAGTCTCATGAGACATGTTGATTGTGTCTAGATTTGCGCCTATGAAGGTAATAGTACGACAAGGCGACAAAACAGACTTTTCGAAATTTATTGAAATGCCTAAATTTCGACAAGTGTGAAAGGTGTAGTCCCTAGCCATTAGAAGAAGATGCTTGGTGGGGGCTGTAAGGAGCCAGTCGTCCAAATATGGAAACACCTGGAATCCTTGTCGTCTCAGGTGAGAAGCTACCACTGCCATGCATTTGGTAAACACCCGGGGGGCAGTGGTGAGACCAAAGGGCAGGGCCCTGAATTGAAAATGACTGGTTCCCAGCCTGAAGCGGAGGAATCTTCTGGAGCGTCTTTTCATTTTATGTGATAGCACGCATCCTGAAGATCTATAGAGCACATCCAGCTTCCCTTTCCCAAAGGGGAAGGATGGACTGCAGCGTGACCATCCGAAATCTTATTTTCTTGACTGACTTGTTCAAGATACTGAGATCCAAAATTGGTCTCCAGTCCCCTGTTTTCTTTGGAACTAAAAGAACCTGGAGTAGATTCCGGATCCTTGCTGGTCTGCTGGAACTGGCTGAATTGCTCTTTTTGCAAGCAGCTTTGAAATTTCCAAAGCTGCAAGATCCCTTTGAGCGGTGGAACATCTGGAAGGGATTTTTGATTGGTTTGGAATGCGAAGAAGGGAATGGAATAGCCCTCGAAATGATGGACTGTACCCATTTGTCTTGAGTCAGGGATAGCCAGGCTTTTGGGTACAGTGACAATCTTCCCGACTGCCTCCGAAGGTAGGCAGTCGGGCAACACCTCAGGGATGCTGAAAGGGCTTATCAGAGAAGACTTCCCGATTGCCCTGGTTCTGCGGGCCCCCCCCCCCGCCCCTAGGGCGCCGTTTACCATTGTTGTCTCCCCCCCTCCCTCTGGCGGGAACCGACTTTGTCGTCAGGCGAAGTCCCTTGAGATTGTTTACGGAACCACATTTTCCCACTTTTCTGGCCTTTGGGGTAAGGCCTAGAAGGAGTAGAAAAAACGGACTCCGACGGCAGAAAGAGTCTTGCCATCTGTCTCGCACCTAGTCAAGGTTTCTTTCACTTGAGGACCAAAAAGAGATGATCCATCAAACGGGAATTAGTGAAAGACGTTTTAAAGGGGTCCGCAAAGTTGCATAACCGCATCCAGGCGTGCCTGCGTAAGGCCACACCTGTCCCTGCGGCCCTGCTCACTCCATCAGCCGCATAAGAAAGGAGGCGCATGGAGGAGTTAGCTATGGAGTTCAGGGTAGCCAGCTGAGTGTTCATCTTGTCCTGAAAACCCGCAGCTGTAGGATCCTTCAACATATCACTCGCTTCCTTGATCAAGTCCCTTTGAAGACGAGTAAAATGGCATAGGTAGTTCAGCAAACGCATTGCAAAGGTCGCTGACGAGAACATCCGCTTCCCGTACCTGTCCATAGACCTGGATTCCTTGTTAGGTGGATGGACAGGCACCGAAGGATCAGCTAGTTCCTTCTTGGTGGCAGCAGCTACCCCCATAGCATCCACAGAAACACCTTTTGTGAGAAATAGCTTGTCAGTTGGTGCTGTTATAAATTTGGAGGGTCTCCTGGGGGTAGGGTCCACTGAATCAGGAGCCGTCCAGGCCTTCTTTGCAACCACCTGCATGAGGGGATCAAAGGGGGGGGACACCCAGGAGGTGGAAGGGCGAGAGCCAAACACCTCAAGATACACAGATTCATCCTCCGAAGGGTTAAGGGCTGGCCAATTTCCCCTCTGTTTCAGGATCTCTAGAATGTCTGCGAAAGAGACATCTTCAGAAGGGGAACGTGGGGAACCCTCGTTATCCTGTGTCAGAGGTGACAGACTCAGGTGAGTCTAAGTGCTTCCTCTTACACTTTCTCTTCCTAGGGGGCTCCACTGCCAATTCAGGAGAGGCCTCGGAAGAGGATGAGATCCCCACAGGGGATTCTTGAGGAGCTTGCTCTCTGCGGTCTGGGATGAGGGAGTGAGTCGACATAACCAAAGGCACCGAAGTGGGAGGGGCGGACGGAGCCGACTGTGGAGTCGAACAAGGTTCCAACACACTCCGCATGACCTCGAATGCACCCCTGTCAGGCAGAGCCAGAGGTCCCCACTCCGAGAAGCTGAGAACCTCCCTCGGCACCGACAGAGATGGCTCCGAGGCCGATGTCGGAGCCGAACTCACCAGCGCCGAAGCACCGAGAGAGAGAGGGGGGTCAGACAAGGGTCCGATGCCACTCACCCCCTCTGAGCCGTCGAGGGAAGCCCGGCGCCGAGATTCTTCAAAGGAAGAAATCGGAGCCGACGACAGAGCCGAAGACAAATGTATCGGCTCCGACGCTACCACAGTCTCGGTTCCGAGACGCCCCGGCTCTGAGCTCAAAGGAGTCGGAGGAGGAATATTAATTGGAACAAGCTGAGGCATCGACTGATGAGTCGGACTCTGGAGCATTTGGGCCAGTGCCTCGGACTTCAAAAGTCTACTCACTACCCTCTGGAGGTCGTGATCTGAGAGCCTCGATGACCTGGAGGAGTGAGATCTATGGCTCCGTTCAGACAGCAGGGGAGACGCTGGAGCCGAATGAACGGAGCCAAGGGACGGTGACCTCGATCTCTTTCTAGATGTCGGCTCCGATGGTATGATCGGAGCCGACCCATGACTCTCTAATGCCTCGAGGAAACCACTGAAACAGCAGTCACAGACTCATCGGCTCCAGCCAGAGCTGATGAAGCAGTAGGCTTCAAAGCCTTAGGCCTCGACTCTGAAGCTGGAGCCGAGGTCTTAGAAGCCTTAGAAGGTTTCCCAGAAGACACAGGAAGGGAACCTTCAGGCTTAATTAAACCCCTCAAAATGAGTTTATTTTTTCTCTCCTGCAGGACTCTAGGGCTGAAGCCATGGCATACAGCACAAGAGTCCTGCAGGTGTAAAGGTCCCAGGCAGTACACACAAGAAGTGTGACCGTCTGTCAGAGACATTTTCTGACAGCACGAGTCACACTTCTTGAAGCCTGAGACCTTTGTATCCTTGGACATACTCAAGGAACCTGAAGTGTAATCACACACAAAAACACACACACACAGATTACACTGATAGGATTAAAAAGGGAATTATTTAAAAACTAAAAGTCCCTAAGTAAACACACACACACCCTAAGGAAAGGGAGGAAGGGCCCGAAGGCCTTAGGGAAGAACCATATGTTCTTTATAAAAGGAGGGGGCTGGAAACTAAGGTAGTAAGGGATAAGCAAGTCCAGTACACTAAGGGGGAAGAAAAGTACACTAAACTAGTCTAAGTTAAAGAATTTAAACTATTCTAACTTTTACTAACCTGGAGCCGGTAGAAAACACACCTCGATCGCTGTAGCGGCAAACGAGATCTGAGGTAACTCTCGCCTAGCATTGTGGGATATAGGGGAAGCCTCGAGCCGGTGGAACCAACTCTCGAGCTTTTAGAGTGGCCGAGTCGGAGCCGAGGATCGGCTCCGAACCCATCCAGCAAGAATGAAGGCGAGATAGACAACTTAACATTCTGGGGTTTCTGCTGTGTCTGGGTTTGGCTTGAGAAGACCTGGAAGGTGCTGGAAAGGACCAATTCTTAGAGGGCCAGTGCCTACTAAATCTTGGAGGCTGAACTTGTAAAAAATCTTTAACAGTTTGCATAGATTTAGCTTTATCTTCCATCTTTTTAAGAACTTCCTCAACCTTGTTGCCAAACAGGTGGTCCTGATTTAAAGGAGCATCCAACAATTTAGCTTTAACATAATCAGGCAAAGACTGCTCCTTAAGCCAAGCATGCCTTCTGAGCACAGACCCAGTAACAGCAGCCCTGCAAGAGGCCTCTAATGAATCAAAACCACATTGCAAAAACTTGTTCAGCAGAATGCATTAAATCCTGTAATTCTTTATTTTCCACACAGTCAGGAATCAACATCATTTTCTGTTTAAGCAGTCCAATAACATGTTGCTGATACTTTAACATATGAAACTGGCAGTTTAAAGCCCTAATGGCCAAGGTTGCAGAAGTGTAAATCTTCTTACCCCATCTATCCAGCGCCCTGGAGTCTCTTATCAGAAGGGGTAGGAGTTTTAGCAGTAGAAGCCTTAATGCCATTGGGCCCCTATGAAATAGTCTCTGGATCTGCAATAGGATTTTTAAAAATGAACTTGTCGGACTCAGGGACCCTGTAGTATCTGTCAGGTTTTCTGGGAGCAGGAGGCAGGGAATCAGGGGTCAAATTAGATTCCGAAAAAGCATCATCAACAATGTCCAGTACAGGAGGAATAGCTAAAGGCCTATGCTAAGGCAGGAGTAAGAAATCCCTAAGCCTCTTTTTTGAATCAGAAAAATCCTGGCTTTCCCAGTGGAAATGCTCCCTTAGAGTATGCAAGGTTTCCCCAAAAGAAAAATCCTCAGGAAGGGAAGCAGAGGGAATGGAGTCCTCTGCATCAGAATCTTCATAAGTAGATAAGGGCATATCCAGATCATCAGAAGAATAAAAAAAAAACAGAATCCTGATCAGAAGATTCATAATCAACTTCAGTCCTAGGCCTCTTAGAAGGGGAGGAGGGTTGGCTACCCCTGATTAGAGTTATTAGATCTTCAGCCATTCTTATTTGTTTTTTAGGCATAGAGGCCTGATCATGTGGCCTGGGCATCGTATTTTTTAGGCATGGATCGAGATTTAGGCCTAAGTAAAGAAGGAGGCGTCGGTTTAATATGCAAGTCCGTAGGCCTGAATACACCCTCAGAAGTCGGTGCCTGCACAGCAGCTCCGGACCCATCCAAGGTAGAGACACATCTGTAGGTTCCACAGTTGAAGCATCTTACGGCATACCGGACTCCGAATAGGTCTCAGTAGAGGTCTGAGAATCAGAAGTAGCGGGTATTAGGGGCTGCGAAAGCACCTCACTGAGTACCGGCGAACTGGCGACTGGCTTAGGAGAAGCTTCGTCGGTAGTTTTGGACCTCGGCGGCCTGTCTGTCTTTATCTTTGCGTTTTTTCGGAATCCCGGTAGTCGGATGACTAACCGATAACAATTCTGGATAATTAAACCAAGAGGTGAAAATATACCGCCAACGGATAGTGGGCTGATTAAATAAAGCACAAAACCGACAGCAAGGTACGTCGTGGTCAGGGCCTAGGCAAGCAATACAGTACGAATGAAGATCTTTATGACGTATTTGCTTTCCACAAATAATGCAATTATTAACTTTTACTGACATCGGTACGGAGCAAGAAAAAGTTTCCCCAACGGGTACTTAGCTTTAGTTGAAGACTTCGGTTCTGAAACTCGAAAATGAAAATTTCAGGAGTCGGCCAACCGGCACTTGCAAACTGCTTCTGCTTCGGGCACCGCACGGCAAGAAAGACTGATGTAATGGCATCGGCTGCATGTTTTATACCCCTGACGACATGGAAGAAGGGACAGAAATCGACACAGGACCAAAGACTTTGTTAATCAGGCCGACTGAGGGCTACCTGCAAGCAGATAACCCAAATGTAATGACTGCAACAGTGAAACACGAAGAACATTGAGCCATCACAGAAGTAACAGAGCTTTTTGTGTGAAACTAAGAACTGTAAAAAGAAAAAAGGAAACCAGGGAAATAGGAAAAACACAGACTCTCAAATGACTTCATTATTAAGATGACAGAATACTGAACAATTAGATAATATAAAGAAATACAGACGAATATGACAGAGAGATGACGAGAACAACAACAATAAACCTTTGATTTAACTTGGCTAATTGCCAAGGGATCATCACCAAGGTCCATAAAGGTAATCATTCCCTTACACTCAGCACTGAATAAGCCAACCATCGAAAACCCCACCCCTTCTGGGTGTGGTTTGCTAAAAATATCAAAGATCTCAACAGCACCTAAAAAAAATATGAAAATCCTAAAATCCTGAGCTACCAAGGGAAGCCGGAAGCTCTAACCCTTTATTCAGTTTGTTACAGGCATTTGGAGGGAAATCTCTGTTGCAAGTACCACACCATTAGAGGTTCAATTTTTCTGGACGTCCTGTTTCTCTGCAAAGTGCAACATCTCCACAAATACTTGAACTAGGGAAGTAAATCTTCACCAAGAGATATGTAAAGCAAAGGACAGACAGATTTATAGTCCAGCATTTCAGACACTTCTGGAATGAACTTCCCCTGCATATAAAGCAGTGCAACTCACTATCTTCCTTTAAACATAACCTAGATAACTGGATGATGTCCACACATTTACTCCAGGATTGACCTGTACAGCCCGCCTGGAGAACTGGAGAGTGCCTGAAGGAGCATACTGGCAAGGCGAGAATGATCATGAGACCCAGTGGCCTTGGAATATCTATGAATCTATAAAATGGGGAAATAAGTGGCAAAGATTTAAGTGGAGTAGAAGACAGGCAGTTTTATCAAGAATAAATAAAGCATTTTACATTAACATAATTGAGCAAAAGAAACAGCAGGGTGAGACAGTACTGCTAAAAAAGTCATGGGTCAGGCAAAAAAAAAAAAAGAAGGGCTCATAAATGAATACTTTTACTGCATGCCCAAAAATGGGACAGAAGAGAGTATTCAGCAGCGGCAGCCACTGGCAGTACCCAGAAAAAGTGTACTGATTTCAATCTGAAAATTCTAATCTGTAGCCTTCAATAAAATATCGCCTTTTATGGATCCGTCTGATGTCAGTCTGAGATTAAAGTGATGGCAGAAGTGGCCACAGTCATATATTTCAAATGGCTGCTATCATACATATTGTGACACCAGTGCACTGACCCAGCAATCAAGGAGCCTCAATCTTCACCACCAGCACCAGTGAGGAGCTTGCACATTGGGAAGAATAGCAAGTACACACACAGTTAAGTACAATTTCCCTTAAGAGCACACATAGATCACAGTCAGTCTGGGGCTGGTTTCTCCCCAATAAGACTCCCCACTGGCACAGCTATAGAGTTCAGATCCCAGCCGAGTATTCAAGCCAAAACCTCCAGTACCCTCTCTGTCCAACCAGTGCTTAGTGTCCCTGCCCAAGTAGCTGACACACACACATCGAGATTTGGTTTATATACAAACACACAGACACTGATGGGGAAGGCTGGCACAGTTTCTCCAGCTATGCCCCCTTCTGCCAGGCTATAAGGTAGTAATCACTGCCACCAGCTACTCTTATCAGCTATTAATAAGGCCCTTCCCAAAGGGTGATCACTGTGTAATATTACTGTTATCCAAATAATAAGTGTGACTCAGGGCTAAAAGCTATTGGAGTGGCCTGGACAGTATCACCAAACATGCAATGTACTCTAATAGCTTAAATTACATTTACAGAAAACAGCCACAGTTGAAATGTTCAAAATATTTAATAATAAATAATAAAAACACAAGACAATACTTATTACTTCAACACAATGGCATTAAACAGTTCAGAAATCACAGGAAATAATACTGCAGAACAGTCGGACATAAATATAGAAAACAGCTAGACTAATCTGGCTAAATTTAATTTTAACTCTAAGAGAAATACTAAGATCTAAGATCCTACTTGTACAGCAAATGCAGAGTGCTGGTGAGCTGATGTGTTCAGGTTCAGACAAAATCCAAAAAATGTCCTCCTTTCTTTCTGTCCTTAAATTGATAACACAGTACTGCTGAGTCCTTTCAGATTACATAATTCTTAACAGTTCTGATTTAGTTTCTCAGACTCACAGAACTTAAAATTTACATTTCTTTTTGTAATCTGCACCTGCAGGAAGCCACAGCAATAAAATACATTTTACATGTAAAATCTAGTAATTAACTTTTGTCCTAAAACAGAAAGATTTCCTTAGTCCAGACATCCTGTCTCCGAGCATGAGATCAAAGAGTCACACAGTGCTTTACCTATCAGCTTTCTTCCAGGAGGGTGCACTGTGGCTACATTTTTGAAGCTCAGAACACATAACAGTTTTCTTACATTTGTAAACAGCCTGTGGATTACATTAATATTTACAGATGACATAGAAATATTTACAAAATTCTATCTAGCTAGGCAGGCAGCCTTCACATATCTCTCTCCCTGTAGAACTCAAGCTTGTTTTTCAAGTGACCCTTGAGAAACGTTGCTTGAGAGGGTTAGGTCTATCTGGGTATACCTTATCCCATTCCCTGTCTTGAGTGCCAATCTGGGTTGGCATTGCTAATCCCACTGCAGTGCTGCACTGACATATATACTTGCAACCCTAGGCTCCATCTTATCAACTTGGCATTTTGCTGGCTGGCTCAGTGTAACCACGTTAGGGATTGTGATCTGTAACTACAGTGAATTTTCTTCCATACAGATAAGGCTGAAGTTTCTGCAGTACCCACACTATGGCTAGACATTCCTTTTCTACAGCTGCATAGCATTCCTCCCTGGGTTGGAGCCTATGACTGAGATAAACCACTGGGTGCTCTTCTCCCTCTGAAGAAATCTAGCTAAGTACAGTCCCCACCCCATGGTTCAAAGCATCCACCTACACAACAAATTCTTTGCTGTAATCTGGACTGGCTAACACAGGCGGTCCTCCCAAAACTTCTTTAAGCTTCTGGAATGCTTGCTCACATGCTGGGGTCCACTTTACCTTAACTGGCTTGTTTTTCCTTGTAAGGTCTGTGAGGGGAGCAGCTATGGTACTATAACTGGGGGCGAACTTTCTGTAGTACCCTGCTGTCCCTAAGAATGCTCTCACCTGCTTTTTGGTAACAGATGCAGGCCATGCCTGAACGGCTTCTACTTTGGCAAGTTCTAGCCTGATCTTACCACTCCCCACTCTATGTCCGGTAGGAGACCTCTGCCATACCAATCTGACATCTTCCCGGCTTAATGGTCAAACTTGCCCTCTGTAGTCTGCCCAGCACCTCCCTGACATGATGAAGGTGCTCTTGCCGGGAATGGCTGTAGATGGAAAAATTATTTATTTTATTTTACATTTGTTGACCGGGCTAGTCTAGCTGGATACATGTCCTTTTTCAGTAGAGGCCAGGGGAGATAAGCTCCAAGACATGGTCTAAATACAATAGTACAAGTTCAAACAACACAGAAAAAAATATCAATATACTAATAAAAATAACAACTTTAAAAAGGAAATAAAACTCATCAACAATGGTATTAAGTAATTAACAGTACAGAGTTTGTAACAGAATATATTATTGAGGAAAAAAATCAAAAAACAGTGAAATTTCAAGTATGGAGACATACTTGAAATTATTATCTAGGTAAGCAAGGACAAACCCTTCTGCTCCTGCTAGGATATGATCTACCAGCCTCTGGAAAGTTGCTGGTGCATTTTTCATCCCTAAGGGCATCTTTGTGAACTGATACAAGCCAAAAGGAGTCACAAAGGCTGACCTCTCTGTAGCACTGGGAGTCAAGGGCACCTGGCAGTAACCTTTGGTAAGATCAATGGTGGTAAGATACTTAGCCCGGCCCAGCTGCTCTAGGGCCTCATCTGTCCTAGGCATGGGGTTAACAACTGACTCTGTGTGACAATTTAATTTCCTGTAGTCCACACAGAACCTGGTGCCGCCATCCTTCTTTGGCACCAGCACCACTGGGGAGGCCCAGGGACTGTTGGACTCTTGAATTACCTCTAGTTCCAACATTTCCTGTATCTCCTCCCTCAGAGTCTGTTTGAATCTCTCAGGCACCCTATAAGGAGCCTGCCTAATATACCTTTGGGGCCCTGTATCCACCTGGTGTTGCACCAGGTGGGTGCACCATTGTTTCCCAGTGAACATGTCCCCAAATCCCTGTAACACTGCTCAGATTTCTCAAACCTGGGCAGGAGATAGCTGCTGGGATATTGTTACCCCTTCCACTGATGTGACAGTCCCAGCCTCACTGAGATCAGTCACCAGATCTCCCTCAGACTCCTCCTGAAATCCACTGCAAATACTCAGCACAAGGGCCTCCCCCTATCATGGTAAGTTTTCATCATGTTAACATGGTACAATTTGTGCTCCTGCATAGCAGTTCTACCATGCAGTTAACATCACTTACCTTTCTTACCAACTTGTAGGGTCCCTCCCAAGCTGCTTACAGCTTGTTGTGTCTGACAGGAATGAGAACCATTACCTGCTGCCCTACAGCATACTCTCTAGCTTGAGTGTTTCCGTCCTACCAGACCTTTTTCTGTTGTTGGGCTTCTGCCAGGTTTTCCTGGGTCAAGCCCACAAGTTCCCTGAGCCTTGTCTTGAGGTTTAGGACATATGCCACAATTGACTCATTGTGGGATTCACAATCACCTTCCCACTCATCATTAATTAATGAATTAAATCAAGAGGTCCTCTCCTCCTATGCCCATACAGCAACTCAAAGGGTGAAAAACTCGTGCATTCCTGGGGAACCTCTCTGTAAGCAAACAACAGATGGGGCAAATATTTGTCCCACTCCCTCTTAAACTGGTCCGCAAATGCCCATAGCATGGACTTGATTGTAGAGTTTAACCTCTCAATAAGACCATTAGTCTGGGGATGGTAGGGGGGTGGTCTTCATGTACTTCACCTCACAGTACTTCCACAGACAAGCCAGCAGGTCTGACATGAAACTGGCACTTCTATCAGTCAGTATTTCTTTTGGGAATCCTACCCTGCTGAAAACCTCTAACAAGGCATTTGCCACCTTTTCTGCCTCAATGGAGGACAAAACCACTGACTCAGGGCATCTTGTAGCATAATCTACTACCATTAGGATATACTTTTTCCCTGTGGAACTTGGGGTTGTCAGAGGCCCCACAACATCCATAGCTGCCCTCTGAAATGGCTCCTCAACAGGCAAAGGCATCAAATTAGCTCTCACCTTGTCTCCTTGCCTTGCCTACCTTTTGGCACCGCTAATGGGTCCTGCAGTACCCTGTTACATCTCTGGAAATCCCAGGACAATAAAAGTTCTGCATAATACGTCTCTTTGTATGTTTTATGCCCATATGACCTGCAAAGGGAATATCAGGGGCTATGGCTAAAAGCGCCAGACGGTAAGGTCTAGGCACTACCAACTGCTGTACTTTCTCACCTTCTAGCCCTCCCTTAGGGGTCCACTCTCTGTACAGTAACCCTTTGTCCCAGTATACAGAATTTCCCTTCCCTTGAGAATCAGGCGCCTCACTATCTACCTCTCTCAGGCCTTGTAATGTAGGGTCTGAGAGCTGAGCCTGTTTCAGCTCTCTCTTTGTAACCCTTCCCAGCTCCCCTTCCACAGTAAGTCTGGCATTCTCTGACAGAGGTGCCTCACTGTCAGCCTGGGTACAACTACTCACCTCTACCTTTGCAGTCACTCTGTCCAAGGGACCATCAATTCCCACAAGCAGCTGTGGCTCACCTTCAGTCTCACTGTGACAGGGCAGCTCCCTTCCTGAAGTAACCACGTCACCTGTCCTGGCTGCAAGTGTGCAGTCTGACTGGGTCTCCCTCAGGCTACCAGACCCACATGCTTGTCTCCAAGCCTGACTGCGTGTAACTGCATTAACACATGGTACTGCCTCATCAAAATCCTTCCCTATCAGGACATCTGCAGGATGGTAGTTTGGTACCCCTGTTGTCTCAAGACAACCTACTACTGGCATTCTGTCTTTCCCACTTACTGGCTCTCCTGCCTTTTGTTCCCCATCTTGCCTCCATGGACATCTATATGCCACATGGCCCCACGGGCTGCATTCAAAACATCTAACCCTAGGTCCTGGATGTGTACCTGGACTAGTGGCTTCCCCTGTCACTGGTAGATTCTGTTGGAGCTGTCTGTGCTGCCCAGCATGGGTTCCCTTAGACCCATGAGCAGCGCTGGGTGTCCCTTTCCTGTGCAGTGATTCCCTGCTTGCTAGGTATATGTCTCCCTTCTTTCCCAACTTATCTAAAGTAGCACATTATCAGCTAACCAGATTCTCATGTCCTCAGGCAAAGTGCTAAGGGCTTGTTCCCTCACCAGAAGGTCTGCCAGCCCTTCAAAAGTGGTGACCTGACATCCACTCACCCATCTATGAAAATAAATACTCAGTTCAGCAACATATTCACACACACTTTCATCTGCCTTGTGTCTATGCTCACAAAACTTTTTCCTATAAGTTTCAGGTGTTAGCTTAAAAAAATTCTAACAATCAATTCGTTACAGCATTATAGTTAAAACAGTCAATGTCAGATAATTTGGAAAGTACATTTACAGCTTTAATCATGGAGTACAGGAACCGTGCACAGAGCCTTTGGTCAGCATCATACTGTTTACATACCCCTCTCAAACATATGAATAAAACTATCAAAATTATCCCCCTCTGTAAACTGTGGAAGAAATTTACTGACCTTTTGTGCTTCTGGGGTCCGATTACTCCCTTCCCCATTACCTCCATGACTCTGGCGAAAAGTCAGCATCTCATTTTCATGCTGCCTCTGCCTCTCTTTCTCCACAGCTGACATTTCCAAACGCCTGGCCTCCAACTCAAGTCTCTTTAGCTCCAGATGGATTTTTAAGTTCTCTGCAGAAAGGTTGAGCTGTCCATTCTCTAAGTGTTGTTCATCTCCATGGCCAGACTGATCATCCTCCTGATTGCTGTTTTCTGATGCAGCTGCAGCCAAAGCTGCAATCATGTCTGCCTTAGTCAGGTTTCCATGCACCAGTCCCTTAGCCTGCCACATCTCAGCCATACTCCTCTGCTGACATGCTTGCCTGCTCTTCCTAACTAAGCTAACAAAAGAAATACAACAATTGTGATCTGAACTCTGAATATTCACTGTGTCACTGATTTAGAGTACAAAAACACATTCAGTGATCACTGTACACAAGCTACAAGAATTCTCTACCCACACCACTTACAAGCCAATTAGTATGTGATGTGGCTAACTCACCACAATTAAACAATTAATATCTGATGTGGAGATCCCACCACTGCCAAACAATTAATATGTTGATGCCCGTGCACTGGTCCAGCAATCACGGAGCCTCAATCCACACCACCAGCACCAGTGAGAGACATGCACATTGGGAAGGATAACAAGTACACACAAAGTTAAGTACAATTTCCCTTAAGAGCACACAAAGATCACAGTCAGTCTGGGGCTGGTTTCTCCCTTTCTCTCCAGATCTCCAATAAGACTACCCACTGGCATAGCTACAGGGTTCAGATCCCAGCTGAGTAGTCAAGCCAAAACCTCCAGTACCCTCTCTGTCCAACCAGTGCTTCATGTCCCTGCCCAAGTAGCTGACACACACACACACACTTTGAGATTTGGTTTATATACAGACACTCCTGGGGAATGCTGGCACAGGTTCTCCAACTATGCCCCCTTCTGCCAGGCTATAAGGTAGTAATCACTGCCACCAACTACTCTTATCAGCAACTAATAAAGCCCTTCCCAAAGGGTGACCAATTTCACTGAGTAATATTACTATTATCCAAATAATAAGTGTGACCCAGGGTTAAAGCTATTGGAGTGGCTTGGGCAGGATCACCAAACACACGCACTGTACTCTAAGAGCTTACATTACCTTTACACAAAAGAGCCACAGCTGAAAGGTTTAAAAATATTTAATAATAAATAATAAAAACACAAGACAGTACTTATTATTTCAACACAATGACATTACAGAGTTCAGAAATCACAGGAAAATGCTTTAAAACAATACTGTAGAGCAGTCTGACATAAACATAGAAAACAGCTATACTAAGATCTAAGACCCTACTTACAGAGCAAATGCAGAGTTCTGGTGAGCTGATGTGTTCAGGGTCAGACAAAATCCAAAAAATGCCCTCCTTTCTTTCTGTTCTTAAATTGATAACACAGTACTGCTGAGTTATTTCAGATTACATCATTCTTAACAGTTCTGATTTAGTTTCCCAGGCTCACAGAACTTAAAATTTACATTTCTTTTTGTAATTTGCACCTGTAGGAAGCCACAGTAATAAAGGACATTTTACATGTAAAATCTAGTAACTAACTCTTGCCCTAAGACAATAGAAATAATTCCTTAGTCCAGACATCCTGTCTCCGAGTTTGAGATCAAACAGTCATACAATGCTTTACTTAACAGCGTTCTTCCAGGAAGGTGCACTGTGGTTACATTTTTGAAGCTCAGAATATATAACAATTTTCGTGCATTTGTAAACAGCCTGTGGATTACATTAATATTTACAAATGACACTGAATTATTTGCAAAATTCTATCTAGCTAGGCTGGCAGCCTTCACACATATACAGCACACTTCCCCTACCCCCAAAACACAGTCGTCTTCTATGCATCCCTCTAATGTCAGACTGGGACAAAAGTGAAAAAAATATATAATACCTATTTTAGTCTGTTGTTGCTAGAAGTATTTAAATAGGATGCATCCTTACCTTACCTTCAAAAGATAGCCATTTGTATGCACAATTGAAGAGGCAACAAGGGCCACTCACCTTTACTGGGGAGAGGTGAGGCTTGTGTTCACTCGAGAAGCATATAGGGAAGTGTGGTTTCTCTGGTGGAAACTGGAGAAACCACTTCCCAAGCTTCATGAAAGGGCCATGGCTGCTTGCTTGCACTGTTTCTTGCAGATGTGAGGAATGACCGGTGTAGTCAATTCATTGTATATTGCTCTTCTGCTGCGTAGCTAGGTACATGCAGGGCAGTGGAGTGAATTAAAGGACTGAATGGCTGAAATGGAGCTGATAACCCTCAGACAACAGGGGCAAAGACAGTAAAAGAAAAAAGAATTGTTAGTATCTCGTTACTTCAAAACAAGTTTGTAGTGTCTGATGGCAATGGTACAAATATTGTGAAACCTAGTACCATGTTTTGTACTAATTCTGAGCTAGGCATTAATATTTCATCAATTATGATCAACACGTGCAGAAGTTGCCTGGTCTATGCTCACTTTTGCCATTCAAAACACCAATGTACCACATGAATACAAAATTTTCAATCAAGTGCAACTCTCATACTGTTTGTTGCAGTGAATACTGAAACAGCACAATAGAGTTCCATCTGTATGCAGTGTGACATTCTGTTAGTAAAAGGGATGCAGATATTAGCCCCATTCTGTGACAGCTGGGAACAGTCATACTATTCCTCTCTTACCCTTGGAGGAGGCTACATAAATAGCTATCATGATATTGCCCTTGGAAGAGGCTACATAAATAACTATCATGATATTGCCCTTCGAGGAGGTTATATAAATAGCTATCATGATATTGCCCTTGGAGGAGGCTATATAAATAGCTATCATGATATTGCAGGGCTCAGCAAGCTATCAACAGTCTCCTCAAATAGACATGTTAAGCTTTAGCATTTCCACACCATTCGTGGTTAACAGTTATGTTGCTCTACTTTGATGTAAACTATTGAAATCAATCCTGAATGACAAAAGTACTGTGTACATGTGCATACATTTTGGTCTGTTAACTAAATCAACATTCTAGGGGCAAGACAGAATAATTTTTCATACCCTCTAACTTCAAGCTTATCATCAGAAAGTCTTAACTCTGGAAATGGCCAAGCACAAAGTGGCAAAATCTGTAGCTTTGTGGAACAGGCCTTGTGCATCCTAAAGTTCTGAGCTGTTAATTAGCTGCTTCCTGCATCCAGGGCACAGGGTTTGATTCTATCCAACTTAATTTGCTTACTGCTTGACAATGAGCAAGTAATTTAACCATACAGTACTCCCAAAATCACCACTGAAGAGGGACAATTTACCCAGTGAACTTAACTAGTCAACAAATAGGTAACCAACAAAGGCATTCCAAACCTTCTGTTCAGGTAGAGACGCGAGGTTATAGAATACTTTAATTCTATTTCACTTCTTCTACGAGTGATCACTCTTTATTGAAGAAGAATTTGATAGGATCAATACATGTAAAGTCTGTCAGTATTTAAAAGTTGCTTAGATTGTTTATTAATTAAAACTAATGTCAGTTGTACTAGCAACTCTGCCTAGGGCTTTTGAACAACCCCAGCAAAAAAAGAAGTAAATATTGTAGCTGCCAATATATTATCAGTAAAGTGCAATAAAAAGTAAGAACATGAAGTCTTGATCTCCTACAGCACACCAGAGCTTAGTGAAGCTAATTATTATGCCATTAACTTCAGACAGTTGAACTTGAGGCATTCCTTCCTTTATTTACAGCTGTTGAACAGAACCTCAAACAATGGAAGTGAAAACTCAGACGGAAAAACAAAAGCATCTCTATACTGTTTGTAAGAGTCTACCTAAGAAAGAGGTAAAGTACAAACAGGAATGGAGCAGTGTCAGGAAATAAACAGCTCACAAATAATTTCTATTTTAAGTGAACCAGACTACTGTCATCTTAGGGTCTAGCTCAGAAGTTGTATTAATCTGTAAATAATCACAGTTCATAACTTTTCTGCTCTTGGTGTTGAAATTCAAGAGATAGAAGGCAAGTTCTGTGGCTATAGTTTTGTAAAGTGTTCTGAGAAAGTTGTTTGACAAAAACAGAAGAATATGACGCTAGACTGATCAGGTTTAAAGGCTGTGTATACTACTAAAGAGACAATAATTTAACAATAGTCAATCTAGGTGATGCAAGTAGTCTGTAGTGGAACAGTAAAACATTCTGCTTTGTAATGTGAAAATACCAGTTCTTAAAAGTTATTTATGCTTTTGCCAGATGACTTGCCTGCTGCTAGAACATTAGAGTTCTACCTGCTCACAAGAAGTACTTTTTTAACAGCTGAAGTTGGGTTAGGAGTTGGCATCCAATGCTTTGTGCACTAAAGACGGAGTATAAAAAGCTTTGTGCACTGCACACTGACTGTAAAAACCCTACACTAGTTTCAGAAGTCTGTATACTTTGGAGTACTGCACTGTCCGCAATTTTTGTTCACAGATGAATAAATCCAGGTCTTTACCTCTGTTCACAAGTGACTCATACTGAGTTGTTTCAGGATGTGTGTTTCCTTGAATTCCTGGGGTTATCAGTAATCTCTGATGTATACTTTTGTGTGTGTGTACTGCAATGGACAAAAGCACAACTAACTATTTTTGTAGGTCTACTACTGAAGTTTGTTTTAATTTATCTATTAGTCACCTAGGTGCACTGGTACACCTTGGACCCTTTTCTGCCATATTCTGGGCCAATAAGAAATGGTTAAATGTGACTCCCTTTAGAGTAGTCAATCAATTAGCGTGTTTTTGTTAAGTGGGGAAACCCCAAAAGTCTTGGGAAAACACAGACGATGCACTGACTGAAGGTCAAGACTGAACCTCAGACCCTGGAGCTGTGAGGCAGAAATCTTAACCATTTAACCATCCTGCTGGCCTCTATTACTATATGACTGTTACTTCTGCTTTAGCAGATATGAGCAGCAAATGGTTTGAGGAATTTATGCTACTTTACTACAGGAGTGAAGTTACTTTTCTCTTATTTGGCAGTGTAAAGAAATGGGCTGGTATCTTTGGCCCAAAATGCTCTCTGTTTGGATTGATACACACAGGCATGTTAAGGGGCTTTTGGTTTGATTGCTAATAGGGCTGATTACCAAGCAGTACTAGTATGGGCACGGCACCTCTGCTGTAAGGGCTCTAATAGTTTATTTTACTAGAATTTATCAAATGAGTTTTTGTAAACCGGGCATTTTTCATTATCATTTAGTTGTTGAATGATTCCCTGAATACGAGTAGTTCCATGGCTGTTACCTGTTCAGCTGGAGTGTTTAACAAACAAAAAAAAAAAAAAGAGAGAGAGAGAGAATTATACAGATCCTATTTCCTTATAAGAATTTTAAATTTGGTGGCCAGATTTGTGACGGACTAAACTGTTTGATTGCTAGACTGGTGAAAAGTACAGTTTTGTACCTACCATAAATGTAGATGTTCGAGGATCCACATTGCTGCAGTCCTAACTATTGGGTAGTCCGCTGTCCAGTCGGCCCGAATACCAAAGTATATGGCTGACGTCGGTCAGGGCGCATTAGACTGACGTCAGTACGTCAGGGTACTAATGCGCATGACCGACGTCATATCCTCAGTCTTTTCTTGCCCCAGATGTCAGAAGACCCTGAAAAGATAAGGCCAAAACAAAAATTCCAAACATACCTGCACCAAAAATATGTACAATATATACAAAATTACCAGAATATAACCTCACCTACACAACCACCCCTAAACACAGAGGGGAAGGAGGGAGGGTAAATTGGACTGCAGCAATGTGGATCCTCGAACATCTACATTTATGGTAGGTACAAAACTGTACTATGTTCTTCATTCCACATTGCTGCAGTCCTAACTATTGGGTAGAATCCCAAAGCAGAGGTAAGGGAGGCTGGCAAATCATAAGGAAGCAGGAACTGACAACATGCCTTGCAAAATAGCTGTGGCAAAACCAGCCCTAGACTTAGAGTAGAGAGGAAGGTGATAATGCTTAGAGAAAGTATGCACTGAACTCCAAGTAGCTGCCTCCAAAATATCCTTAGTGGCCACCCCCCTTAGAAATGCTGTTGAAGTGGCAGTAGCCCTAGTGGAATGAGGCCTAATCCCTGCTGGAATCTCCTTGCCATGATGGGAATAACAAAATGCAATGCAAAACCCAATCCACCTAGAAATAGTTTGTTTTGACACAGGCTTGCCCTGCGAACCCAAAGCAAAAGAAACAAACAACTGCTGAGACTGCCTAAAATCCTTAGTCCTGCTCAAATAATAACGCAATTGCCTGTGTACATCTAAAGTGTGCAAAATCTTTTCCCCTTTATTTTGGGGATCTGCATAAAAAGTAGGCAAATGAATAGTTTGGTTTAAAGCCACACTAGAAACCACCTTAGGCATAAAGGAAGGATTAGTACGGAAAGATACCCTATCCTTATGAAAAATCAAAAAAGGCTCTACCGCCATAAGGGCCTGCAACTCAGAAACCCTTCTAGCAGAAGTAATGGCCAACAAAAAAGCAGTCTTCCATGACAAGTATTTCAATTCAGCAGTAGCCGCAGGCTCAAAAGGTTGTAGAGTAAGTTTCTCCAACACAAAATTGAGATCCCAAGCAGGAGTAGGAGCTCTACGTGGGGGTCTTATATTCTTTGCCCCTCTAAGAAATTGCTTGAACAAAGGATGCGAAAACAATGGTGGGTCACAATCATAGTGAGCTGAAATTGCTGCAGCATGAATCTTAATGGAAGAGAAAGACAAACCTTTGTCCAATAACTCAGTAAGATATTGAAGAGCCACACTCAAATTAGGCTCAGAAATCTCCAAATTGTTTGCTGCACTCCAAAATAAAAATTTCTTCCATTTTTCTGCGTACACTTTCCTTGTACTAGGTCTTCTGGCTTCCATAATCACATTTAAAACTTGTTGAGGAAGTTGAGACCTGCTGTCTTTCAAAACAGAATATGCCAGGCTGTTAGATGAAGAGAGTGAAGCTTGACATTGAGCAGGTGACCGTCCCTCTGAGACAACAGGTGTGGAATCAAGGGTAAAGGCCATGGAGGCTTCCTTACCAGACTCCTCAGTAATGGGTACCAGTGCTGCCGAGGCCAATCTGGAGCTATTAAAATCATCCTTGGCTTGTCTTGTCTGACCTTTAGAAGCACCTTTGGGAGAAGAGGCAGAGGTGGAAAAGCATACACATGAAGATTTTTCCAACTGAAAGAAAGAGCATCCACTTTCCAAGCTGTGTGATGAAACCTCTTTGTGCAAAACTTTGGCAGCTGATGGTTTTGTGGAGAAGCGAACAGATCTATGTCTGGAGTTCCCCATGACACTGTCAATTTTTGAAATACATGAAGATCCAGTTTCCACTCGTGGGGATCCATGATTTGTCTGCTTAACACATCTGCTAAGGAGTTCTGTGCTCCCGGCAGAAACCTTGCCTGAAGAGTTAGTTGCAAGCTGAGCGCAGTCTCCCATAAAATCATTGCTTGCCTGCCCAATGGGTAAGAATGTGTTCCCCCTTGTTTGTTGATGTACCACATGACAGTTGTGTTGTCTGTTAGAATCAACATCTGCCCTGGAAGAAGTAACTCCTTGAAAGCCATTAATGCAAACTGGACTGCTAACATCTCTTTCATGTTGATATGTAGATGCTGTAGTCTGGCAGGCCACTTGTTTTGTATCCACTTTCCATTTAGATGAGCTCCCAAAGCAATGTCTGAGGCATCTGTCGTTAGAATCTGACTCGCCTCTGGCCGGGTCACAGAGAGTCCCTTGTTTAGGTGACATTCCTGAGCCCACCACAAAAATTCCTTTTGAATGCAAGGTATTATTTGAATGACAGTGTCCAAATCCTGGCAGTGCTGTGTCCATACATTTTTGAGATACCATTGCAGCTTCCTCATATGCAGTTTGGCATTGGGAAGCACCAGAATACAAGATGCCATGAACCCTAAGGCTTGAAGGACTGTCCTTGCAGTCAGCCCGGACTGAAGAGATAGTTGATGGAAGTAACTGGAAAGATTCTTTTGTTTGTCCGGGGTTAAAAAGGCCATCTGGGCTGCTGTATTCAGTCTCACACCCAGAAAGCACATGTCTTGAGAGGGTACTAGACTGGACTTTATTTCGTTCACAGAATACCCTAGGCATCTTAGCACTGCTATGACATAATCCAAATGCTGTAGAAGGTCTTCCTTTTCTTGAGCTAGAATCAGGCAGTCGTCCAAGTAAGGATAGATTTGAATTCCTTTTAGCCGGAAGTAAGCTATCACTGGAGCCAGAACCTTTGTGAATACTCTGGGCAGTGGATAAGCCAAAGGGCAATGCAGAGAACTGATAGTGAGAATTTCCAGCTCGAAAACGCAGATACTTCCTGCAACTTAGTCTTATAGGCACATGAAGGTAAGCTTCCTTGAGATCTAAAGTTACCATCCAGTGATCTTTGCCCAGCAGAGGTAAAAGCTGTTGTAACGTCAACATTTTGAACTTGGGAATGTCCAGATAAGTGTTGAGGATAGATAAATCCAAAATTGGCCTCCACGTGTTCCCCTTCTTCGGTACTAGGAACAGGCGAGAATAAAATCCTAGGCCCCTTTCTGGCACAGGAACTGGCTGAATGGCCCCTATTTGGAGCAACAGAGAAATTTGCTTGTGAGCCTCTTGTCTTTGTAGAGGAGGAATGTCTGGCATGCCTTTGAAAGGAGGCAAGGTATGGAAATAAAACCTGTAACCGTGGTGAATGATATCGAGAACCCATCTGTCTTGGGTAATTAAATCCCAATTTTCTTTGAAAAGAGACAGCCTTCCTCCCAAAGGTGCTGCCAGGCGAGAATGTACTGGCAGCTGAAAAGGCAGGTCATTGGGTCTGCTTACGAAAGGACTGACCCCTGCCCTCACCAGAAGTCTGAGCAGGGGAACTCCCTGTCCTAGGCCTAAAAGAACCTTGAGCTCTGCCCCTACCACGCCTAGACCTACCCCTAGACTGGGAATCATAAGCAGGATAAGTCCATCCCTTAGTAGGCCAATTTCTACTAAACTTCGGAGGCTGCACCTGCAAAAAATCCTTAACAGTTTGCATAGACTTAGCCTTGTCCTCCATTTTCTTTAAGACTGCTTCCACAGGCGAACCAAACAACACATCAGACTGCAAAGGAGCATCCAAAATCCTTGTTTTAACATGCTCAGCTAAATTCTGATCTCTCAACCAGGCATGCCTACGAAGAACAGAACCAGTGGCAGCCACCCTCGAGGAGGCCTGCACAGCATCAAAACCACATTGCAAAGAATGTTTACCCACCTGTTCAGACACATGAACTAAATCCTGCAACTCTTTACACTCAATACCTTCTGCCAGAGTATCCACCTTAGATTTCAATTGTGAAAGGAGATAATTCTGATATTTTAACATGTGAAACTGACAATTCAACGCCCTCATGGCTAAAGTGGAAGAAGTATACACTTTCTTTCCCCATCTATCCAAAGCCCTTGCCTCTATCAGGAGGAACAGGATTTTTAACAACAGAGGCCTTCACACCTTTAGGCCCCTGAGAGACAGTTTCCGGGTCTGCCCTAGGACTCTTAAAAAGATACTTATGAGCTTCAGGCACCCTATAGTACCTATCCGGTTTAACTGGGGCAGGAGGCAAAGAATCAGGATTCAGGGAAGCCTCTGCAAAAACATCTTCCACCACATTCAGAACAGGAGGTATAGCTAAAGGCCTATGCTGGGGTAAAAACAAGAATTCCCTAAGCCTCTTCCTGGAATCAGAGAAATCTTGACCTTCCCATTTAAAATGCTCCCTCATGGAATGCAGAGTCTCTGAAAATGAAAAATCCTCAGGAGGAGAAGCAGAAAGAGTAGAATCATCCACATCAGAATCAGAATAAGGAGAATACTCCTGCAAGTCTTCAGCCGAAGACTCAGAAGCCTCCGAACATTGCTCAAAACTCTCAAACTCAGGTTCCACCCTAGGCCTCTTATCAGGAGGGGGCATAGAACCTCTAATCATAGTAATCAAATCCTCTGCCATTTTAAGCATATGTTTCTTAGGCAAAGACCCAGAAGCACTAGGAGAAACCCCCACTGAAGCTGAACTTGGCCTGCCTCTCAAAGAAGCCTTGGAAACAGAAGGGGAGGCCCTAACCACCTTAGGAAGAGAGGGAAGAACAGCCACCTGAGAAGCCCCCTCAGCCTGGCCTACTTCCTGCGAGGGTACATCCTGTAACAGTAAAGTCTCTCCCTGAGACTCCAAAGAAACACCTGGCAAAACCTCCGGCTCCACTGAGCCTTCTAAAGATCCGACGTCTGGGACTGTCGGTTCTTCCACTCTAGGCTTTGCTGCTTTGTCCTTGCGCTTTTTGGGCGAAGCGGGCGCCGGAGCATCCGACGGCATTTTATAATTACAACGCTTCCCAAAAACTAACCTGGCACAGTCTAACCTTCTCTTAATAGTGCGTTTGTTAAATCTAGCACAAGAGCGGCATCCAACAACGTCGTGCTCAGGCCCTAAACAAGGTATACACAAAGTATGGTAATCCCTATGAGGTATCTGTTTCCCACAAGAAATACAGTTATTCACTTTTTCTGACATCCGGTTAAATACTGAGGCAAGAAAAAAACAAAATATTCCCCAACGGGGTACTTAGCCAACTTTGATTCGGTCTGAAACTCTGACTTCAGAAACTTTCAGAACGCCAACCTGCACTCGCAAAATTGCTTCTGCATCGGACCATGCGGCAAAAAAGACTGAGGATATGACGTCGGTCATGCGCATTAGTACCCTGACGTACTGACGTCAGTCTAATGCGCCCTGACCGACGTCAGCCATATACTTTGGTATTCGGGCCGACTGGACAGCGGACTACCCAATAGTTAGGACTGCAGCAATGTGGAATGAAGAACATCTTGTTTGATTTTGAGATTATTAACACACAGCTAAAATGTCTGTCATCACTCTTTGTATAGAACTCTTTATTGGTCTGTGGATTACCTACTGGAACTGCCTGGTGGTTACATGGTACTGTAGCTGACAAAGTGAATGAATTTCCTTTCATAATATGCACACCACTGTGACATGAAGTGCACCAAGTACTGCCTTTCGATATTCTACAGATCTGGCTCTAGTTCATACTAGGACCAAAAAAGGTAAGTGAGCCAGAGTTGTGAGATTTATTAGCATGGGTGGAAGTGGAGATGAGTTGAGTAAAGCCATGGACGTTAATGCATAAGGTAGCATTTGAAGAGCAGAAGGGTAGCTAATTTATACTGACGTCCCCTAGGAGGATGATTTCATTATGTATGTGTTGGGTAGGCCAGGAGAGAACATGTTCAAGTATGTGAATGTTGTCACCAGAAGGAATATAAATGGCTGCTACAGTAATTGTAATATGATTATTAAGGTAGGTAATCAGGAGTTCAGCAGGTAGAAAGTATGGGATTGGTTTATCTTGCAATGTGTGTGTAAGATGGTTTAAGTAATGGCTAGATGACCCTCTCCAGCACAGAGTAATCCACTCTTATGTGGGAGAGAACCATGATCTATGGTTTGGACTAGGCTACAACTAAAAAGGGAATAACCAAGTATATAAACCAAGACAGAGAATAAAGGTAATAAGGAAAATATTGACACGTGAATGCAATATGTGTAGAAGGACAATGAAGAAAGGCTAATAATAGCAGTGAACATATTAAGGAAGTAAATGTGGTGATAGACACAGGACTCGTATCATATCATGCGTTCCGGCCCCAAAACCCGGACCACACCACAAAAGGAGGGGGTGTATCCATATTCATAAAGGATACCCACACCTCCAGGTTGGTGGCAACGCATGAAGCTTCGGAAACCATCCAGGTGCAGCTAACCATAGGCAAAACTGCTCTACAAATTGTAGCATGCTACAGGCCACCCTCTCAAACTCAGGAACCCCACACAGCCTTCCTGAAGACACTGGAGGGTATAAATGTATCTCCAAACACCATCATACTGGGTGACTTCAACTACCCGAATATAGACTGGGAACATTACTCAAGCCCTAACTTTCTAGCCCAACGGTTCCTGGAGTTCATAAATTCAAATGCCATGGAACAGCTAGTCACTGTTCCCACGAGAGGAGAAAATATACTAGATCTCATTATCACAAACATGAGGACAAAATGCTCTACACCGGAAGTATATCCCTCATTGGTGAGATCTGATCATAAACTAATCTCACTGGAAATCCACATCCCGCCCCCACCCCAAACAAAAAAGACCACAGTGAAGAACTTCTCTAAAGCAAACTTCACACTACTCAAGACTGGTGTGGTATCCTTCAAGGCCCCTGAGCCAGTGGAAACCACAACCCAAGCTGCGGAAGCCCTTAGAAACGCCTTCTATAAACACCTCCAGGACTGCATGGATCAGGCAATCCCAAATAAATCCAAGACTCTTTCCACAAAGGGCAAACGTCCAGTCTGGTGGACCCCAGCCATTAACAAACTTTACAATAAGAGGAGAAAGCTATTACATGATAGAACAAAATCCATAAAAGGGAAGTCACCCCTGATCATTATTAGTAAAAAAATAAGAGCACTCATAAAATCAACTAAGGCCAATTTTGAGAGAAAAATTGCCATGGATTCAAAGGACAATCATAAGGCCTTTTTCAGCTATGTTAGGAACCTGGGTGGAAACTCCCAGATATGCTCAGAATTAGTCCAAAATGATACAAAAATCACTGAACCCACAGACATTGCCAACATACTGGCAGACAGGTTCAGTGCAAACTTCACCCCTCTCTCCCCCCCCTAAAGGAGAGATAACTATCCCAGCGGAGTGTAGCCTCCCAGACATCTCAAATGCGCAGGTGAAAGCTGCTCTCTCTAAAACTAAAAACACAGCATCAGTGGGACCGGATGGTGTCCCCGGCTGTGTGCTACACAAGCTAATTGAGGAATTGAGGAATTAAACCCGCACATAAGGCAGCTGTTTAATCTCAGCCTTACCACAGGATACGTGCCCAAGGAGTGGCGTACGGCAACTGTGGTCCCACTCCACAAAGGCGGTGCCTCTACGGACCCTGGTAATTACCGCCCCATAAGCTTAACAAGTCTAGTCTGCAAAGCTATGGAAAGGATCATAATGGAGCTCATAAACAAAGATATAGGGGACTTGCAGACACTGGACCCGACACAGTTTGGCTTAGTCAAGGGCAGATCATGCCTTTTGAACTTGGTCGACTTCTTCGAAACAGTCACCAAGGCCATTGATGAGGGAAAGGCAGTCCATACAGCTTACCTTGACCTTGCAAAGGCTTTCGACACAATACCCCACTCGGGTATTGTAGAAAAACTTACCAGCTTAAATGTAAACCCATATGTCACAAGATGGGTTGCAAACTGGCTTAAGGACAGAACCCACAGGGTTAGAGTTGCTGGCTAGTGTCAGACTCCAAGCCGGTCACAAGTGGTGCCCCACAGGGCTCGGTCCTTGGCCCCTATTGTTCGGCATCTACTTCTCAGAAGTACAGGCCAACATGGGAGGACTTTGGCTGACAAAGTTTGCAGACGACTGCAAACTGGGCGCCATAGTGGAAAGTGCATCGGACACGGATATCCTTCAGAAGGGACTCACGGAAACAGATAGCTGGTGCCAGAGCCATGGCCTGAAGTTAAACGCCAAAAATGTATAGTCATACCCTTCGGGAAAAACAAGGTAACCCCAAGCTACCATATAGGTGGCAATCCACTAAGCACAGAAGAGGTTATCAGGGACCTGGGGACCCAGGTTGACAGTGGCCTTTCTTTTGACACTCACGTTGCTAAAGTGGTTAGAAAGACCTTCTACATTGCCCACCTGATCATGAAGGGATTCACATCCAGATCTAGTGAGGTCATTGTTCCCCTGTACTCTTCACTTATCAGACCAATGATAGAGTACAATGCCCCATTCGGGATGTATCTCACCCATCTGCAGCAATTGGAGAGACCCCAAAAGTTCCTCACCAAAAGGATAAAGGGACTCCAAAATCTGTCATATGCTGCCACATTGAAGAAACTCCAGCTCTATTCAGTCGCATACCGTCTGCTCAGAGGTGACATGTGCCTGACATACAAGGCCATGTCCAACCCGGAATTAATGGACATGCTCCACCTCAAAAAATCCAAATCCACGAAAACCACTAGAGCAAGTGACTTAAACCTTAGCACGGATATAAATAGGACGTGCTGGAGGGATAGATTTATCACTCAGAGACTCCCTATGCTGTGGAATAAAATCCCGGTCCATGTCAGGCAGAGCACCTCGCTGGCTCTGTTCAAGAGAAATCTTGACCTGTGGATGGGAGATCGTAGGTTTACCCCGGGAATTATCTCTGTGTCACTGCTGGACAGAGGCACAACAAACTAATGGGCACAGTATTTTTTCATATAAGGGGTGGGGTAAGCCACAAAACTTTGGGCTAGGCTTATAAATGTCTTAGGGCAGATAGCCTAGTATAAACCTATGAGCCTATGACTGTCAGTGAATATATTAACAGATGATAGTTACAACCAGCTAAGCCCATAACCCAGTTCCAGAAAGGCAAGTAAAGTGAGTGCTCATCATAAGGATTATTGCAGCAGTATAATTCTATGCTTGGGAATTAGCCGCAGTCATATGTTTGTCCTTCCAACCAAATGTTTACAGAATTTTCACATCCTCTGAGTAGAGATGATCAGTCGCCTCCACTAAGGAAATTAGTATGACATTCTGCTTTAAAAGAAGAGCAGCATGGGCCATTTCATTTCTTTTTTGTTGCAAAAAATATCCCACATTTCCTTCCAGTCTGTTTCAAGAGTAATTAGCACCCAGGTTTAACTGTTTTGTGATTGCTATTTCTTTTGTATTTTGCTGTTTGACATTTCTGAGAGATTTTTTTTTGGTGGCGAACGATGCTCCCAGGAAAACAAAAATCACCAGTAAGTTTCTGTAGCAAACAGGCTCCTATAGATGACTACCATTTAAAATAACTGCTTTGCTCAGGCAAAGATCAGGTTGCTACTTGCAAGCAGAGCAAGAGTTTAGATAACAAGGGTCTTGCAATGCCATTGCCAACATCCCAGAGCTTTTCTGATTCATAAAAAGCTTCTTATGCTATGACAAGGGAAGGTCATCCCTTCCCCATCCAAACAGCCTTCCCCAAGAGAGAATAAAACTGTCTGTGAGGACTCCAGTGTCACAGAATGTTGACTACAGAGCTGGTAGTTATAGTCTGTAAGTAGGGAATGTGTGTTGTTGGTCACCATCAATCCCATTTTTGCTTGGCAGAATTGTACCCCAGAAAGGAGCAATCTTGTTCCCTCCCAGTCTGATCTCCTCTGTAATTATAGTGTCCACTTGTATTCTCACCTTTAGAAACAGGCACCAGCCTCCTGGCTTTGGAATCAAATCAGACTTAAGATATTTTTAACAACTCTGCTAACGCCTGATGCTAGTTACTGGACATCCTCAGGAGGTGACTGTCTTACACCAGATAACATTGTCTTCCAGAAAATTTGCATCCCATCCCACCACCAGAGATTCTGAAAGCAGATGCATCTCCCTCCATTTCATCAGCTCCCGTGCCTACAGGTTTTTCACTACTGCTGACATCTGACCTTTTCAAGCATCCTCTACCCTGGATTATGCACTAACACGTGAACTCTTTGTGCACAAAAAATGCATGGGAATATGTAGCTGCTTGTCATCATACTACTCCCGTTTCGCCCTCGGGACCAAACCATGCCAACCATGGGTAAATCCAGCATTACCCACACCCAGGCGTGGGTTATTGCTATAATGCAGCATTACTATGTGCCCACAATGTGTACCCCTACAAAGTTGTTGCTGTCTGCTTACTCCTAAGGGCTGGCTATTATGGTCTCTCCATCTTTCCAAGGCAATTTACTAAGAACAAATGCATAACCCTAGTTCAAAAAGAAAGCAGTTCACTGAATTTTAACTATCATTCCTATTGGCTAGTCCCCAAGTGACTAAGGTTCTCAACTCACTATGGGTCCAACACCATTGCATATTTGCAGAAAAGAGTTATTTTTAGTCCTATAAAATTGATGCTATCAAAGGACAGTACCTATGTGATAATAATGAAAACTGCAACCCAAAAGGCAATTCTTGAAGTTTCCTTCATTTACCATTACATGCTAACTCAATCAGAAGTTATGACATCGATGGGGCACTCTACATCAACCACTTTTCTGAAGAGATTCCAAAAGCCTTATTTTCCAAGCAATTCTGGTATAAGGTTGCTTTGGTGGCAGGATTTACACTGGATTAGAAAATGGGCTTACAAAAATAAGAAACAAAACCTCACTACTCATACAGGACAAAGGAACACAATAACACATACCCAGAAGCCTCTAAAAAACAAGAACATCTGTTTACATTACTAAAGCCACGTGCTACAAAAATAAATAGTGCCATGTTCTCTAGATTATATAAATAAACAAATCTTTACTAACATTGTGGAAACAGCACACAGTACTGCAATTAACTGAAAACAGATGCTTAGGAGACTTGCTATTTAACAGTACCTAGTACCAATGGTTATACTAAAACCAACATCTCACAGAAAAGTCCAATAACAAAAAAAACAAAATACTATGGTACGCCAGTGACTCCATTGCAATACCTTAAACCTCCTTAAAAGGAGAACAATGAAATATGCAACTGACACCCTAAGGACATACATGTGTTCCAGCTACAAGGCCTCTGAATGCCCACTGAGTATTTACTTTTTATTATAAGTCTTTAATGATGCATTCAGTCCAATAAAGCCAAACATCACTATATGCAGACATGACATGCTTCACTCACTGCATGGCCTCAGCAATACAGTATAAGCCGATAACCTGTCCACTCTCTCAAAACATCCAGTTTATAAGAAAGCCTTATATCCTTAACATTAGGGTGACTACTTTATTTGTCTTTGTTGACTGGGAAAGTCCGACTGGGCAGAGCCCATTTTCAGTGAAGGCCCAGGGAGAAAAACGCCACCACGGTACATTTATATTAAAATGTGAATTTCAGACAGTTCTCAAAAAAAAAAAAAAAAAAGTTACATTTCTCATGAAACAACAAACATAATTACAACACAAGCATAAACAGTAAAGTATTTACCTCAACAATTATATATCTAAACAGTTGTTCCAGCTGTAAAATATTACAGAAGTAAATGGATTGATACTGCAAAAGGGCTAACATTATTGTAAAGAAGTTTAGTATTCTTTCATTTCAGTAAAGGAAGGTCTGCAATGAGTTCAAAATTCAAAATGAAGTTAGTTATAAAATTAGATAGGACGGGAGACTTTAGTATTGTACAGGTTTTTATAACTTAGATATACAGGAGATGCATGAGAGGGGTAGAGTGGTGGATGGGGCAGTTAAAAAAGAACAAAATAAGAAGTGCTGTTTAAGGGGGGGGGTGAAAAGTGATATATGAATTCATGTGTAGGAGGGATGTAATGATTCAAGTAGAGGAAGGCAAAAGGTTTGTGATAAGCAATAAGAAGATTATGCTTTTACTAGAGGTCTCAATCTGGTGATGGACATGAGCATGACCAGGACTGGGTAAGGTATTGTTTGAGCAGGATTTTATACCTTGGGAGTTTGTTAATCATTTTTACTTTAGCAGAGATGGTGTTCCAGAGCTTAGGGATGTAACAACAACTGAAGCTGTGCATTATGTGTATTCAGTTAAACAGCAGCATAGTTGTATAATCTGTATTTTCTAATCAGCTTCTGGTATCATTAATTCTGAAAACTACACAGCACAGGCTTGTAGGAAGCTTTACTTAAAAAGAAAGGAAATAAAGCATAAATATAAATGTTCCTGATTGTACGCATGCATAAAACACTACCGATATGCTTGAATAAACTCAAGTACTTCAGCATGCATTCTGTTTCACAGACATTCATTTTTCGCTGTCATTGCTGCCATTTGTTACATAACAAATTCCTCGTAAAACAATCAGTCGAAACTCTTATCATATCTTTTGAGGTGAATTTCTAGAATGCATTTCTCACGCACATTAACAAAGTGGTTGCGAATGGCGACCTGACCATAAGCCTTTATATTATTCATAGTGACTTTACAAAGCCCTAATGTTTAAGTCAAGAAAGCCCCTTCCCTCTCCCATCAAATGAATACAGTATGAGTAGTAATTATATTCGCATACAGACTTTTATGTGTATCATGTTCCTCCTCTGAACCAGTTCTAATTTCTTAATATTCCTTACATACGAAAATCTAAAAAGGTGAGCTCAATAAATACACAATGATTATACGAAGTCCCACCAGCTGTTTACAAAGGTGAACAATGAGATTGTTTCTGCTACTGATTACTTCAATCTGTGATTTATCCTCACTCTACTCCTCGAGGTGCTGAAATACACTTCGACATTACTAGGACAGGGTGGGAGGCAGCTGCCACAGACACAAGCTAGTGGGGGGGGGATACGATCAGCAGATCCTGATGGAGCAGGAATGTAGTACCGGTATTGCTTTATGAAGTCTCAGGGATATCATTGCTTCATAAATGAATGTCAATATTGCACCTGCATTCAGGATTCAAGTGATGAAGTACTCAGTGTGTGGTGACTCAATTGTAGAAAGCTACTTTTTTTTTTTTTTTTTTTTTTTTTTACTTGTAGTACGTTGCTTTTCTACAGTTTCAGAGTGGGAAGAGGTTTTTTTTTCAGTCTTCCACTTTCAGAAAGACATGTTTTTTGCTCCTCAGGAGGGGTAACCAGTCTAGGGAACTGCACAGGGCATTAGATGACCTAAATAATGTTCTGAATACTTACACCTACATTTCTTTTTTCTTTAAAGGTTTCTAGTACATCTCTTTATTTCACACTCTTATAATGAGTCATTTCTCACTCAAAAGTGTTTTGCTTTTCACATCTCAGAGAATACCCTAGGGTTGCCATGTATGACTGTTTCTCAAGCTGTAACAAGGTTTTTCTTACAATTCTCTACCATTTGTGCATACCAGCACTGCTGCACATCTATGTGCCATTTCAAAAAAGGAAACTTTCAATTTAAATCCTTAGAATAACACTAAAAACAAGGCATGCAGTACATAATAATGTGCCAGGTATGTAAAATCCTGTTTTTGAGAAACCCCCAAATACCATGTCTTCTTACACAAGAACCCTTATTTATGATGTTACCTCCTAACCAAGCAGCAGTACTGCACTTCATGTTGTAAGCAGCACTTCAGTAAAGTGACTTCTATCAGGACAAGCCACATACACAGACAAATGCTAACTCAAGTTCTAAAACTCAATGAAAGGAAATGTTCCTTACTGAAATTACACTAAACATGTATGTATCACATTGGCTTTGTTAAAGACTCCATGCCCTGCTTCTGCTGTGGAAATCTAAAGCCACCTAGGTCTTCCTCTGGTCCGCAAGTACCTTACCTTCCCGCATGTGACTTGTTAGAGAAAAACATTTTCAGACCATTGTGTCCCTTAAACATACTAACCAGAAGACAGCAAACATACCCTTAAAGACACAGCCATGAAAACAATATCTCCTTAATCTGATCACCTTTCCAAACTGTCCTTGTAGAGTGTGCCCTCTCCAAACTTGGCCCAGCAGTATAAAATAAAACTCCCTCTGAAATAAAAAGCCAGAACTCCCTACAGGAGTTTAAGACTGCACTATCCAAACACCTTCACAATGACATCACCTATAACTGTTTTAGAGGCAATGGTTAAATAATGCATCTCTACACAACAGGCTTCATATAGAGGCATCTCTTACCCTTTTCTGTAAAACTCAGGTAAACTTCAAAGAATGTCTTCATTCTGTTACAGGTGTCTATTGTGCATGCTGTACAAAGTTAACTACTGTTTAGGAAAAGTACAGTTTTGTACCTACCATAAATGTAGATGTCCGATAGGTATGCATCTGCAGTCCTAACATATGGGTTGTCCTGCCTCAGGCAGCCCCTCGGTCGGTTGTCCTGCCTCAGGCAGCCCCTCGGTCGGCCGGATTCCAAAGTCTGGGTCTGGCCTCGGCTGATGTCGCACTTCACCCGACGTCATAGCTGCTGTTTATTGGGTATAAAGGCATCAGCCGACGCCATTTTCCTCAGTGTTTCTTGCCCCAGATGCCAGGTGCCCTCTAGGAAGGCTAAATTTGGATAAATGCAAATAATTCCAAACAGTAGAGAGCAAACATATATACAAACAAATACACCATAATAGATTCCCCCAGCTAGCTAAAAGAGGGGTAAATACCCTAGGAATACCACAGAGGGGAAGGAGGGTGGGTAATCCTGACTGCAGATGCATACCTATCGGACATCTACATTTATGGTAGGTACAAAACTGTACTATGTCCTTCAAGGATGCATCTGCAGTCCTAACATATGGGTAGAATACCATAGCCAAACTGGGGGAGGAGGCACTAAGATAAAGATGGTGTAGTTAAGATCCCTTGCAAAACAGCAGTTGCAAAACCTGCTCTGTATCTAGAATATAAGGGAAGATTATAATGCTTGGCAAATGTATGCACTGAGCTCCAAGTAGCAGCTTCTAAAATGTCTTTGGTAGCCACTCCTCGTAGGAAAGCTGTAGTGGTGGCTGTAGCTCTTGTGGAATGAGGTCTGATATTTTCAGGAGTTGTCTTTCCATGAAAAGAGTAGCAAAATCAAATGCAATTTCCTATCCATTTTGAGATTGTCTGTTTTGAAATTGCTTTTCTTTGCATTCCTGTTGCATATGCTGCCAGAAGCTGGTCAGTTTTTCTGCTGGTCTTAGTTCTGTCCAGATAGTAGCGTAATTGTCTGTGCACATCCAAGGTATGTAGTAGACTTTCCCCCCTGTTCTGTGGGTTGGGGAAGAATGTAGGTAAATGAATCGCTTGGTTCAATGATACTCTGGAGACCACTTTTGGCATAAAGGTAGGGTTAGTTCTCAGAGATACTCTGTCCTGATGGAAGATAAGGAAGGGTTGTACTGCCATTAATGCCTGTAACTCAGATACCCTTCTTGCTGAAGTGATTGCTAGCAGGAAAGCAGTTTTCCAAGACAAGAACTGTAATTCTGCTGTTGCTGCTGGTTCAAAAGGAGGAAGTGTTAACTTTTCCAGCACAAAGTTGAGATCCCATGTAGGTAAAGGTGGTTTTCTTGGAGGTTTTACATTTTTGATTCCTCTCAAGAACTGCCTGAGAAGAGGATGAGAGAAAACAGGAGGATCCATGTTGTATTCTGCTGAAATTGCTGATGCATGAATCTTAATGGAGGAGTAGGACAGGCCATTGTGGAACAGTTCTGCTAAATATTCCAGGATGTGTGCTATGTTTGCCAATGAGACATTTTCTCCCTTTGCTGCACTCCAAATGAGGTATCTTTTCCACTTGGCTGAATAAGTCTTCCTTGTGGAAGGTCTGCGTGCCTCCAGGATAATGTCCTTAACCCTCTGGGATAAACCTTGGTTATTTTGTTTTATGCAATATTCCAAGCAGCTAGCTGCAATGTTTTCAAGTTTGGATGTAGGATCTTGTAGTTGTCCTGTGTTAGAAGTAAGGGACATAGAGGTAGAGGCCATGCGTGTGTCCGAGACATGCTTCTCAGTAACGGGTACCAATGTTGCCTCGGCCAGTCTGGAGCTATCAGGATTACCCTTGGCTGATCCTCTCTGATCTTCAGTAGAACTTTGTACATCAAGGGAAGAGGTGGAAATGCATATGCTGTCAGGTTTTTCCAGCTGAAGGAAAGGGAGTCCACCCTCCAAGCAAGTGGGTGGTATGCTCTTGTGCAGAATTTCTTCAATTGGTGGTTGTGTGGGGAGGCGAACAGGTCTATCTCTGGTAGTCCCCATTTCTTAGTTATGGCTTTGAAGATATCTGGATGCAGCATCCATTCGTGAGCATCCGTGGTAATTCTGCTTAAGGTGTCTGCTAGAGAATTTTCTTTTCCTGGTACAAATCTGGCCTGAAGTTGAATGTTGTCTGAATGCCTGGATCACATTTTTCACTGCCAGCATCTCCTTTAGATTTATGTGTAGATTCAGCTGGTCTTGGGTCCATAGGCCTTGAATACACTTGTCCACCATGTGTGTCCCCCATCCTAGGTCTGAGGCGTCCGTGGTGATGGTCTGGCTTGGATGAGGTTTGTGGAAAGGCAAGCCTCTGTTGCACTGACAGGCCTGAGCCCACCACAGGAATTCTTGCTTCAGGCATGGAATTATTGGAATCTGGGCTTCTAGACTGTGCTTGTGTTGAGACCATACATTCCTTAGGTACCATTGTAGCTTTCTCATATGCAGCCTGGCATGTGGAACCAATATTATGCATGATGCCATGTAGCCCAGGGCTTGCAGGACTTTCCTTGCAGTAAGCCGAGTTTGTGTTGTTAATGTCATGAAGTAGGCTGGTAGTTGCTTTTGTTTTTCTTCTGTGAGAAAGGCCATCTGAGTTGATGTATCCAGTTCTGCACCCCAGAATGTTATCCTTTGGGATGGTACTAGTCTTGACTTTTGCATGTTGACTGTGTATCCCAAGGCTTGCAACAGTTGTATGACATTTTCCAAATCTTTTGTTAATTTTGCCTTGTTGTCCGCTTGTATTAGGCAGTCGTCCAGGTATGGGTAAATTTGAATTCCCTGAAGCCTGCAATGAGCAATTACTGATGCCAGGCATTTCGTGAATACTCTGGGCGCAGTAGATAAGCCAAAAGGCAATGCTGAGAATTGATAATGCTCTGATCCTGCAAGAAATCTGAGGTGTCTTCTGCAATCTGGTTGTATAGGGACGTGCAGGTATGCCTCCTTGAGATCTAGAGTCACCAGCCAAGACTCCTTGCCCAGCATGGGAAGAAGCTGCTGGAGGGTCAGCATTTTGAATTTTGGAACAATGAGGTATGTGTTCAGTGCGGACAAGTCTAGAATAGGTCTCCATTGATTTTCTTTTCTTGGTACAAGGAAAAGCCTGGAGTAAAATCCTTGGCCTTGTTCCATAGGTGGTACCTCTTCTATAGCTCTCATCCTTAGTAAGTTGTTGACTTGTCTTAGAGCGTCTGTTTTTTGGCTTGGTGGTAGGTTTGGCATTCCTCTCTTTTTTGGTAGAGTGTGGAAGTGAAACCTGTAGCCCTTGTCTATTGTTTGTAAAGTCCATTTGTCTCCTGTAATGTAATGCCAGTTGTCGGAGAATAAGGCTAGTTTTCCGCCCAAGGGTCCTTCCAGTTGTTCCCTGGTAGGTGGAACTAGAGCCAAGTCATTGTGTCTGCCCTGTGGAAGTTGTTGTAGTTGAATCTGTGGCAGTATTTCTCTGGTTGGTAGGTTGCCACTGACGTCCCCTGTAGGCACCCCTAGATTGACCTCTGCCTCTGGGGTGTCTATTTCTGCCTCTCTGGGCTCTGGAGTTGTCTGGATAGGACCAATTCTTCGAAGGCCAATTTCGGCTAAACCTCGGAGGTTGGACCTGTAAGAAATCCTTGACTGTTTGGACAGATTTTGCTTTTTCTTCCACCTTCTTTAGAACCTCCTGTGCAGGGGAGCCAAACAAACTTTGTTTCTCCATGGGAGCATCTAGAAGTAACATGGTCTGGTAAGGATTGTTCTTTTAACCAGGCATGCCTTCGAATCACTGTTCCAGTCATAGCTGATCTAAAGGAAGCCTCCAGTGCATCATAGCCACATTTTAAGGAATGGTTACTGACCTGCTGAGAGTTATGTACCAAATCCTGAAGGGACTTGCGATCTAAAGGTTCAGGAGAAGACAGTTTTTTGTTTATCTGTTCTAACAAAAATTCCTGGTACTGAATCATGTGAAATTGACAGTTCAAGGCCCTGGCCGAAAGAGATGCAGAAGTATAAACCTTTTTACCCCATCTCTCTAATGTTCTAGATTCCCTTTCAGAGGGAAGAGGGTTTTTGGCAGAGGCAGCTGCCACACCTTTAGGGCCCTGTGAAAAGGTTTCAGGGTCTGCAACAGGAGCCTTATACAAATGGTAATGTGTGTCCGGGACCCTGTAATATCTGTCTGGTTTGGCAGGGGCCGGAGGAAGAGAATCAGGGGCAGTACAGGCATCATTATATGCATCATCAACTACTGTTAGTACTGGCGGAATGGCTAAAGGCCTATGCTGAAGTAAGTGTAAAAAGGTCCTAAGCCTTTTCCTTGAATCTGAAAAATCCTGGCCCTGCCATTGGAAGTGTTCCCTCATAGCATGCAAAGTTTCCCCAAAGGAAAATTCTTCAGGAGGAGAAGCAGAAGGAATGGAGTCTTCTGCATCAGAATCCTCATAAGGAGAATATGGGCCTTCGTGAGGGTCTGAAATGTCTGAGTCATCCGAGGAGTAATCTGTAGAGACAAGTTCCGGGGGTTCAGTCCTAGGCCTTTTGTCTGGAGGGGGCTGAGAGGCCCTGTCTGGGTGAGGTTGGGATCCCCTGATCAAAGAAATGAGATCCTCAGCCAGACTGAGCATTTGGGAACTAGAGGTAGGCAGGCCCATGTGCAGGAGTTTTAGCAGGTAAGGCCTTAGAAGATTTAGCTGCTTTAGCCCTGGCAAAAGCCTTGATAGACATAGAAGCAGGGGGTCTAGCAGCCCCACGTGCAGGGGTAGATATGTCTAAAGGAATAGTGTCTGACAAATCCTGGGTGCCTGCTTCTGTAGCAGTAAATTCAGTAGCAGATTCCGCCATGCTCTGTGAGGCCTCGGCTATCGGTGGCATGCTTTCGGCCGAAGGAAGAACCGGGGGATTGGTTTCAGCCGAAACCGAGACACTCGCGGTTGGCCTAACCGTGGTTTCAGCCGAAACCGCGGGCCGCGAGTGTCGGTCCTTTTCCTTGCGCTTTTTAGCTAATTGAGTAGTCGGAGTCTCCGACGGCATTTTGTATGCAAAAGCGGGACCAAAAAACTCCTCTGCAAACTCCGACCGACGTCTAAGTGTCCGTCGGTTGAAGGAAGCACAGGCTAGACAAGCTGATACGTCGTGGTCTGGGCCTAAGCAAGGAAGGCAGTAAGCGTGGAAATCCTTATGAGGTATTTGTTTCCCACAAGTTAAACAATTATTTACTTTGTCTGACATCGGCTGAGGCAAGAAAGAGTCCCCAACGGGGTACTTAGCTTTTTAGAAGTCTTCGGTAGTAGAAATCTCTGGATCTGACCGACCGGCACTTGCGAACAGCTTCTGCTTTGGGCACCGCGCGGCAAGAAAGACTGAGGAAAATGGTGTCGGCTGATGCCTTTATACCCAATAAACAGCAGCTATGACGTCGGGTGAAGTGCGACATCAGCCGAGGCCAGACCCAGACTTTGGAATCCGGCCGACCGAGGGGCTGCCTGAGGCAGGACAACCGACCGAGGGGCTGCCTGAGGCAGGACAACCCATATGTTAGGACTGCAGATGCATCCTTGAAGGACATCAACAAGGTGTACTTTCACACTCCATCAAGCAGTTCAAGTGTACATTGTATACATCTACATTCCCTAAAGCATAGGTAACATTTAAGAATGTTTTCATATGTCACACGTGTCTATTAAACATACCGTATATAGCTAACAAGTGCTCAAGTTATTTTTAAAGAATAGTTTCAATCTTGTAAGCATATCAATTGTAGATTGTACCTAGTCAACAAGTGCTTACTCCAGTGACAGTGAATTACTAGTGTATAATATGATGGCTTAATAATTATACCACTTTGTTAAAAGTCTTCATCCTTCAAATTAAGTGCCATTGTCACTAACATGACGTGTACTATTTATTGGAGTTTGGCATCTTCCAGATTTATATGCAAATGCACACACACAAAGCCTAAAATACCCTAACTACATTTTCCTCAAAAAGAGCCAAACAACAAGTAGCAAATTTAATTACAGACACAAGAGTATTATATAACATCCTTTCCCATAACAAGTCAATCTATACAGCTCTTGAAAGATCATACATCTACGTTTATAAGCAATAAAGAATTTGAAGTTGCAACATCTTTTTTTTCCCAGCATAATAAGCAGCTGGTCAAATGAATTGGTCTTCAAAATACACCACTAGGATGAGATCAGATTATAAACCTCTCTATTCAGAATGGCAAGAACACAATACATGAAAACATGCATTTACTACTATCTACCACAGCAAAGCTACAATATTTTCCCTTGCGTATTATATACCATATAATGCGTGGTATAAAAAAATGTAACATAATTTTAAGACAAAAGCTTAAGATGTAGCTGCTGCTGTTCCCTTACTTTTTCAGCAATTAGCTGGATATAAGCTAAATCTAAGAATAGTTGACAGATCAGCATCAACTTCTTCTTCTCAATTTGTATGTGGGATTAGGGTGTCACAGCAATAACAACAACCGTCATCGAGAGCCAATGTGCACATTGACAGTTGCGTAAATAACATAAAACCAAAAATCCAGGTGCAGATTACAGAGATTTGCCTATTCCAAAAATATTACTAAGTGTCAACAGTAGCAAGGGATATATCCCTATATAATCAAGTACAAAAACAGAATCCTGACCACTAACATTGATGGTTCTACAGTAACAAAAATGCTAAAAGTGCAAATAAGTATACAGGTAGTTTTTTTCCATCAGAATACTATCTTGCAAGGACAATATAGTAAAATATATACTTGTGTCTAACAGGAAAAAAAAAACACTTCATGTTGACACTGCTCAGACAGATCTGCATTTCTCATACATGTGTGATATGAAAAAGTGAAGCAAATTGTAAATTTAAAGAAACTCTTCAGCTGCAAAACACTTTCTGTTCCCCAAATTATTATTTTTTTTTTATTTTACCTACATGCTAACCATGTAACTCCACCAGACACATCTGTTCATTTTCAGGGAATGACCCAGAGGCACTGTCTGGTTCAGTTACTTGCTCAAAGCAGACCTTTCAACTGTCCCATATTTTCTGGAATATACAGAATTTAATCTTAAAATAATAGGGTGCCACGAAATCCTGACTGGCCCTTTTAAATAATACATTTCTTTCAGTCTGACCCCTCACCTGCCTTGTCATCATCAGCCGCGTCTCTGCGACATTACAGACAAGATGGCATCAACAGAGCCAAAAGCACATCAGCACAGCTCTTATTCATAGATTCATAGATCAGTACTAGGCTAATTGCCCTTGACAGTCATTTTAAGCCTAGCCAATACCTCTTACCCCATGTGCCTGTGTAAGGTAAACACCTTAACCATTACGCCAATCTCCCTGCGACATTACAGATGTGACGGCACCAGTAGAGCCAAAAGCACAATGGTCTGCAGTGTCCTGCATGAGAAGAAAAGGAAGCAAGGCAAGAAGTCAAGCGAGGAAGTGATAAACAGTGAAGCCAGCAGTAGTACTCTTTGAAATTTGGGAGTAGAACTTTGACATTTACTAGCAGCAACTGCAGTGGGATCACAAGTTGACTCACTGGTAAATAAACAACTTCTGAAAGTTGAAATGCAATACTTACAGAAAGACCTGCAGTATCTGTTAATACTGCAGTGAGTGTGAAAAGATTTTTCCATTGTGATTAAACTCAATCTCAACAGCCCACTGCAATACTGTTGATTATTATGAATGTGCAAAGAATATTTATGTGAGTAGAGATTCAGATTACTAAAATGTTGGAGTGCAAATCACTGGTGGCATCCTGGCTGTTATATGCTATCAGAGTCTGTATCTTTATAAGAATATAGTTAATTAGCACCACTTGCCATGACTCAGACTGACTTTATTGTGTTGCCCGAGCTGTATGAATGTAAAGTTACATTGACTACACGAGTTGTGGCAGACATGAGCATGTTAGCTCAGTGCCTTACTACAGCAGTCAGAAGGAAACATCAGTACTGCAATGTTGCAAAACATTTTGCTTAATTTGCTGACTGGGTCCATTTCAAAAAGGAAACTTACTGTATAATTTTTGACATGACATATTAGTATACTTTTTTTTTTCTCAAAAGCTTTTTTTATTTTTCAAATACATTTGAATGAATTCCATAGTATTTATACATAACATCTTAAATAACTATGTACACTATTTACATTAGCCCGATACTATAACAGAACTTAATGTATACAGTTAATTTATAAATATGTCCAATCCATTATCAGTGTCTCTGATCAATTATTGTACAGTGTCAATCAACGATAAGACTTTTCCCCAAGGGTTGTTGATAAATTCTTAGTTCTTTAATTTTAATTTCCAATAATGCTGTGGTCTTCAGTAGGCTGTAGAACTCTTCCAAAGTTGGTATTATGTTTGTATTCCATCTTCTTGCTATACAATTCCTTGAAATTGCAAGTATAGTCCAAACTAGATACATGTTTGACCTATTCAAATGAGGACCTTCATTCACAATTAATAGTACAAGAGCTTTAGTTAAATAAAATGATTCATTAAATAAAGCTTGTACAAAAGTTATTAATACCATTTCAAAATGGCTTAATTTTACCACAATCAAAGAAAATGTGGTTCAAATCTGCATTGTGTACTTGCTCCCATCTCCAACATATTCCTTTTATGGAAAAAACTAATTTGACTGACTCTGTCTGGGATTAAGAATGCTCTGTGCAAGTATTTCCAATTAAAAACGTTCCAGTATAATGTAAAGGATGTATATTTTATCAATAATAAGATATTTGGTTTAATATCTTCAATTAACTGTACCGAGTGTCCTTTTGTTATATACTTCCAATATGAGGTTTTGGGTGTTGTTTTATAGTTTATCAATATTTTGTAAAATTTTGAAATACTGTTTCCCATGTCAAAGTCATTATATATGATTCCATATATGTATTTCGTAAATTTAGGTATTTCTTTAAATGAAGAATTAATTATTCTACTTAAATCTTGCGAATATGACAAAATAATCTATAAAGTTAGCCAGTCCTGTTGTGGAATTTTGTATGTTGTTTTTATTACTTGCATATCTAAAACTTTTAGTTCTTTGATACATTTGATCCAACAAACGCATCCTTTCTGTTCCCAGGAATTAATAATTTCTCTATATATTTTATGTGGAAAGATATTTGTGACTTTAAATGGTGTTAAAAGATCAAACAAGTTTTTGAAATCTATATTTGCATTAATAATTTTCCTAAATGAGTCAATGTAATAATCATATGAGTTTTAGTGGGTTTAGTTATGTTATATTGCATACTAATACATAATATGTGCCATGGCAAATTGTTTTTATCTATTTGAAAATTTGTTTTTGTAAATCAAATTCATTTATTGATATTAAGTTAGTAATTCTTTCCAATTTGCAGAGTAATTTGGACTTATCCAATCTGAGATTGTTTTAGATATTGATACTTTTATATGTTTCTATAGCAGGAAAGTTTAATCCTCTCCATTTCCATGGTCTAATATAACATCTGCGATGGTGCAGTGGTAGCGTTACTGCCTCACAGCAGTTCAATTCTTGGCTGGAGTGCGGGGAGTGCCTTCTGTGTGGAGTCTGCATGTCCTTCCCGCGGTTGGGTGGGCATTCGAAAGACATGGGTGTGCCTTCGTTGAAGGTTGAACATTGAGCTGGCACCTCGGCGTTCGTGAAAATCTACTGCCAATCATTAGCGGACCGGAGTTCCACTGTGGTGACCCCTAGCCAAGAAAAGCCGAAAGACAACAACATTTCCATGGTCTAATATGATGTATTAAAGCTATTCTGTTTCTTTTGGGTAACCATAAAAATTTTATTAGGCATGAATTTATATCTTTAAGTATATTCCTTTCGGGTAGCAGCTATATTGCCAAGGCTATATATAGGATATTAGGCAGTAAAACCATTTTATTAACTGTAGTCTGTCTTCAAATGTTATTATTTTGTTCCATTTATTGTATTATTATTGTAGTTTTTTGAGACTAATTCATTATTATCCTTGATATTTTAAGGTAGATTCTTGTTTCCTATGATGTGATCCCCCTTAGTCTTCACTTCTTTTTTTTACTTAAAAATAACAATTTTGATTTTGATTTATTGAAAGGAGTCCAAGTCATGTGAAATTTGTCAATTAATAAATTTAATTCTTCTAATGTCTCTTTTGTATTAGATAATGTTAGTAACATGTCATCAGCAAATAGCATTACTTTACAATTTTATTGTTCATAAACATCTATTCCTTTGATTTTTATATTGTTACGAATTGAATCTGCCAATATTTCAACAGCCAGAGCAAATAGAATTGGTGACATGGGATATCCTTGTTTAGTGCCTTTTGTTATATGCACAGACTCAAAGGTAAAAGGACCTAACTTGACATACACTAAATTATTTGTATATATATATATATATATATATATATATATATATATATATATATATATATATATATATATATATATTCTTTAGGAGATGAACAAAAGATGCAGGAAATTCAAATAGCATTTGGATTTTGAATAAATACTCCCAATTTAGGGAATCAAAGGCTTTCTCTATATCTAAGCCAATTATGAGTATTTCTTTATTTTTCTTTATTAACATAATCTATAAGATAAATTATCCTTTTAATATTGTCATATGTGTGTCTATGATATATAAATCCAGTTTGATCATTATTTATTGCTTTGGACAGTGGTATTTTCATTATGTTAGTTAATGTCAAATATCTTATAGTCATTATTTAATAATGATATAGGTCTATATGAGGTACAGAGGTTTGGGGATTTGTTTTCCTTTAGGATTGGTGTGATTAAGGAATATCTCCAAGAGGGTGGTATTAAAGCTTGTGACTGGATTTCTAATAGAGTTTTATGGAAGAGGGATAGTATCTTTGAAGGGAAAAGTTTATATATTTCCATAATTATGCCATCTATACCTGGAGCTTTATTATGTTTACCCTCTTTTATTGCATCTGTAATTTCTTTGTAGGATATGGTGCTTGCAGATCTAGTTTAAATTTTTCTGGTATTTTTTTTATATTAAAACATTTTTCATCTAGACTTAATTGATCATTATGTATATTTTGTTTTTGGAAATGTTCCATATAGTGATTTCTATAGGCATCAAGAATGTCACCTATATCCGAGACATTTTCCCTTTCTTTTCATGGAAGATGCTATTAATGTTATTAGCTTTTGATTGCATTTTGATTCTTGTGAATAAATTATGTAGATATTTGGGAGAAGTGACCAAGGTATTAATTTTTAGTTTTTCTTAAGGTAAACTAGTTTTATGTATTAGAATTTCATTGTATTTATTGTTTAATACTTCTACTTTCTTTTTCATCTCCAAATGATTTTGATTTTTTTCAGCCTTTTTAGCATTTACTGACAAAAGTTTAGATTGTAGATCTAATAATTCAGAATCCTATTCTCTGATTTTTTTTTTTATACCAAGTTAGGGTTTTACCATATATGGCTTTTAATGAGTCCCATATTATTTTATTTATCTCTGCGGTGTAATTAATATCTAATAAGAACTGTAATTCAGATAATAACCAGGGTTTGAACTCTTTAATTTTAGTTATATATGCTGGAATTCTGGGGTTAAAGATTAATGGTTTGCACCCATTTTGAAGTTTTAGTATCAATGAATTGTGGTCTGAAAAGGAGTAGGGAGTGATTGAGAAATTATGAGTGTAAGTCATGGGCAGCAAATATTTTATCTATTCTAGTTTGATGGGAAACTACTAAAATTTATTTTCTTTAAATTTGAAAGTATCTACAAGATTAAATGATTCTACCCACTTGTTTAAAGCTTTTGATACAGCAGATGTATGCAGCGGTCTTTTATTTGTAGTTTCAGAAATATCAAATATACAAGTAAAATCTCCTCCTAATAGTAAGTTGCCTTTATAATTCCTGGAAATGAAATCCAAGTACTTTTAACAGTTCCTGCTCCAATGCCTGGGAACCAGTATAGATTGGCTGAGGTCCATATTCTATTATATTTAACTATTACTAATGCCATAATGCCTTCTTTATCTTCATAGTTATAAATGATTTCTGATTTAATCACATTTGTTTTCCATAAAATTGTTACCCCCTTTTGTCTTTGTCTTATAAGTGGATTGTGCCAATATCATATATTCCTTAGGATTCCGTTTGTAACTGTCATTTGTTTTGAAATGAGTTTCTTGAAGGCAGTTTGTGCTTTGTTCAGTTTTAAATATTTCAGTAGATTTGATCTCTTGCTATGATTGTTTAAGCCACTGGTATTTAAAGATAATAAAGTCATGTATTTTTTGTTTTATTGTGACTATTAAACATTTTCCTCTGAGAACTATAAAGTATATGTTTGAGCTTTTAAAGGAAATTATCAGTTTTATACTTTGAGTGTTTACCAATAAAGTAATGTTTTGGTCAGGCAAACTAAAAATGTTTTTTTTTGTGAAATAACAAATTTAAATTAATAAATGTAAACAAAAGTAAAATCCACACTAGCCATGGAATGAAAATAATTCCTGATCTGATGGATAAACCTAAGTCCATCTAATTATCACTCGTACCTTGACAATCCAGAACATCTGACTCCATACATTGGATTATCATATGGAGAATATCTCTAATAGGAATAAGCAATATTTATATTATTTTGAACATATATAGTACTATTGCAGATGACAGGATTCTAATACAATATAAATGTCTACTTATTGTATAAGCAATTAATATTTACATGAAAGACAGATGACAATTCAATCATAGTAAAGTAGGATGTATCAGATATAAGACCTCAGTAAAACATTATAGCACACAGTTATTTAACATTTTCACCCTTACTGAAGTTTTTCAAAACTTATTACTTAATATAAATAGATGGTAATAACATTTATACCTAATGTTGATAATACAATGTATTTTACTGGATACATCAGAAGTTCTATTTCATTGTTTGCCAGCATTTAAGTAATTACTTTGTTTGTTGCTAACTTAAAGCATCAAGTTAGTTTTATGTGAACATTGATGAAAGTTGGTGCATTTAATTATTAGTACATCCCTCTTCCCCCCATTTTCTACACATAAGGGTTTTCATATTTGTTATTTCTTATTATAAAATGAGCGAAATTATAGGTTAAAAGCAACAAATTCACTTATTATGATTAATGATTACAAATTCCCTTTCCATATTCATAAATTGCCATTTTATGGCATATACTGAAAGTTTTTAGATTTAAATGGCAACATTCTAATTTGTATAATTAGCAAAGGTCAAACGGAGTGATTATTGTCAATTTAATACTATTTGTTCAGAATGTGATTGTTATATTCTGTGATATTTCTACTTCAGGCTTCTATTGTTTCCCTTGAACAACTCTGTCAGCTTGATGTCATGTATAAAACATTAGTTACCTTGGTAACAGCTTAAGTATTATGTATGGTCAAGATGGGCTACAAATTTGCAAGTCAAGGTAAAGCAATTATATGATTGTTATGCACATTTACTTATATGAGAAAATCATCATGCTTCCCCTTGATGTTCAATATAGTGTATGTCATTTATGACAAGTTAAAACAGCAGTGTTATTATACCCAAGCCCATGTTATTAAACTGAGTGGCTATTGTCAATTTAATACTATTTGTTCAGAATATCATTGTTAGATTCTGTGGCATTTCAAGTTCAGGCTTCTATTGTTTCTCTTGAACAATTGTGTCAGTTTGATGTTATGTATAAAACATTAATTACCTTGGTAACCACTTAAGTATTATATAGGGTCAAGATGGGTTACAAAAACTATAATTCAAGTTAAAGCAATTACATGACTTGTTATGCATATTTACTTATATAAGAAAATCATCATACTTCCCCTTGATGTTCAATGTAGTGTATGTCATTTATGACATGTTAAGACAGTAGTGTTATTATACACAAACCCATGTTATTAAATCCTGTCTTTAATATCTAAATTCAGCCAACTACTTCATCTTATATGACAATTATATATTTTATGTCTAGATCTACTAAAAATCATACATTACATAACTATTGTGCGTTTTGTTTTTTTTTGGCTGTTGCTTAGTTATTTGACAGACCACAAGCTGCAATGCTTATTCTTATTATTAGCTCCTTCCAAGCATGTTTATATAGTCCATAGACTTTAAATTATGAGACCCTTCTAGTTTCTTATTTGTTAGAAGTACATTTCCATCCTTACATACACACACATCAGTACTTCAAGCATGGACAACAATGCCCATCCAGTTTTGCCAGAATACCATTCACTAGTTCATGTGATGTGTTTCCAGGCTGTTCTTAAAATATCCAAACCAAGATTTGTCCTGTTCCATTTTACCAGCCTGTTCCATGCAGTGGCCACAATGCCAATGAAGCACTCAACACACCTTCAATTCCCACAGATTTTTCCATTAAGGAAATCTGATGACTCTCTAGCTCTTCCTGGCAACCCCAAACACCCCTAGAATCAGCTATCCCCAAATGCCAAACACGTTCGAGCAAGCTCACCTCTCAGACTACTGCAAAGGGTACTGCACAAGACCAAGTGCTCTTAGTCTTTCACAATAACTCAGACTTCCACTCTTATGCAAGTCCTTAATCTGTTTGGACCCAAATACATTTTAAATATAAAATTGCACTTTTTTTTAATCAAAAATCAACCTAATGAGCTAAACGAAGTGTTGAGAGACCATCAACATGTGTACATCCTGTTTAAAACAGCCCTTTTATTATATATATATTTTTTAAACCAAAAACTTCATTGCCGAGAATCATCTCAGAGGATCCTCAGAGCCATTAAGCATTATCGTCACTCTGTCTCCATTACCATAGCAACTTGGGATTGTCTGTTTCTGTTAGTGTGTCTGTGTACTGCATACCAGAGCCTCGCGATGCACCTGAAGCAAAGCTTCACTTCATTGCAACTTCAAGCCTAAATTCCCTCCCTTTCAGCGAGGCAGCAGCCAGGAAAAGAACGGAGAGCAGACAGATAAAAAAAAAAAAACTCCCAACAAGCCGCCACAACAAGAGATAACACATTCTTCCAGCCTTCCCACCTCTCACTCAACAGATGTATAAACAAACTATTCTCTTCCAAAATATCCGAAATCACAGTTTTACCTATCCCCTTCCCCTGGATCCAGGCTAAAACACCAAATGTCTCTTCCTAATACACAAGCATCAGTAAACCTCGATCACAAGCCGCAATCCACAGCTTCCTGGAGACAAAAAGGTTTAATATACAACAGCTGCATCCACACACACCATGTCAGGCTTAATCAAACAGCACTTGAAGCTATGATACCTGCCATAATTGACATTAACTATGTTTAGACAGAATAATAATGACGTTTGTACTAGCTGCCACACAGAGCTGCATCCACGCACACCATATCAGGATTCAAACAGCACTCATAGCTGTGATACCTGCCACAATTGATAACTATATTTAGACAGAATAATGATGACATTTGTACTAAGAGCTTGCTACCATTATTTAACCAGGATATACATGACATTGCTAAATCATACTTTAACTGAAGAAGGCATTAGTCTCCATGACAGCATTTTTTTTCAAAACACTCTGTTACTATTATATATGATGTTAATTTGTTACATTTGAGTCTGATCTCTGATGAATGGTACCTTGTTGAATTACTTAATTAATGACTTAAATTATTATAAGTAAAATCAATGAAAAATTAATAAGATAACTATTCATTGAGTTCAAGTAGGGGAACAGAAACTTCTATGTTTGTATTATATGTTGGTTTGTTTGGCTTATATAGAATGTAAACAGTAACCCATCTTGACCTACCTTTGTTTGTGAAGAATTACTGGACTCTGAACATTCTGAATAAATCACTACTGTTTCACAGTTGTTTATGAAACCCTCCTTTTTTAAAAATAAAAACAGATGACAAGTGATGCACCATATCAGTTGATACTTTGAGAGATGTAGTTGAAAGACTTATTTTTTTTGGGACAGCTATCCTGGAATTTTTTTTTTTTTTTTTTTCTTTCTAGCATCAGTCCAAGGATTTGTTTTTTTTTTTATTCTTTTAAGAGTAGGGGCCATCCATTCCATTTCTTCTGGGATAGACATTATGTTGTTGTTTTTGATGAATATAGTAGCTTCTTCTAAGTCATTAAAGGTTCTCATCTCATTGGCAAAAAGTATTTTTATCTTGGCTGGAAAGGCCAGGTGTGCTTTAATGTTGTTTTGTTTCAACAGTTTTATTATTTGCCAGACTTTTTTTTTCCTTTGTTCTAGTATTCTGGAAGAATAATCATTGTCAAACCTTATCAGGCTTTGATTGTATTTTAAGGGTGATTTTCTCCAAGCAGATTTTAATATTAGTTCCTTGTCCAGAAATTAAAGAAATTTTACAACTATGGATCTAGGTGGAGTATTTGTTGAGTTAGAAGCAGGTTTCCTCAATGCTCGATGCACCCTTTCGATTCCAAATGAAAGTCCCTTTTTCAAGTCTAAAAATTCAGGAAGCCAGGTTAAGAATGAAATAATATCTTCACCTCCAGTGTTTTCAGGCACACCAAAGAGCCTTATGTTGTTTCTCCTTTCCCTGTTTTCTAAGTCATCTACTTTGTTAGGCAGCCATGTATTCTGTTTAAGCAGAAATTCTTTTTGGAATTCTTCCTCTGAGTCTCCCTTCAATGTTATTTAGAGAAGTCTCTATATTTATTTTTGTATGGTGTTGCTGTAATAGTTCCTTAAGAGTATCAGTTTACAAAAGTATCTGTTGCTGATATTTTATGACACCATTTGCAAACACCACATCAAGTCATCCCATTCCTTCCATTTGCATTTTGCTTACAATTATTAGATAGCAAAGTTTTTTTAATTTTTCCCTTTTCGATACACTATACTAGGTTCAATCCCCATGTTATTCTTTATGTACACGTCTTCAAGTAATACTGCCCAGTTTGTGGTTAAAATATACTTTGTTACAACTATCCTCTGTATATGTAGTAATATGTAGTAACAAAAGCACTCCTATAATGTTTACTTTGTACTAACATATTATTGTCGCCTCTTACAGTATTATTTCCTTGATCATCATAAGATATTCCAATATGGTGTTTGGAACTGTTGTTGATATCGATGTTGACTGTATCTAACACCGTCGCAAAAGAAACCTTAATTTTTTCTGCCAATATTGGTTTGAAATGCCCTGTTCAGGATATGCTCCCCGAGAAAACATGTTTCTCGGATTTTCACATTCAGATAAAAAATCTTGTGTGGTGACCATACGTGCAGCTTGGAAGAGCTGTCCTTTCACCACTGATCTTTTTTGATGGTGGGGATGTGAACTTGTGTAATAGAGAAAACTATTACAATATGTTTAAGAATTTAATTTGAGGTTTTCTAAGTCATTTTAAAGCCATCCATCTTCAAAGATAGTTCCTGTAAGGTAGATGTCATCAATTGCGGTTCTTTTTTCCAAGTAGCATCTGGATGGGAATTCCTTGAGTTGTTCATATTCAGTGACTCAATATATCTCCAAGTTACTTGACAGGAAAAGTTTTGTATATCTCCACCAAAATTGATATTTATGTACTTTAGTAGTTTTTCTATAGATTTCTGACGTGTTAAACTTGAAAATAATAAAATTTTCCTATATTATTATACTAGTTTATGGAGCTTTCAAAATTCACTGCTCTCAGTTGGCCATCTAGGCTCCACCCCTTAGTATACTTCTGAGATTATATGGACTCACTGAATAAGATTTGCAGCTTTAAACTTGTGTCTGGTCTGTGAATGGGTATGTGTCAAATTGCAAGAAAGGGCTAGACAAGCTACAGTCTTCAGTGTAAGATACCTTAAACCCCCTGTAGTGGAGGCCCATGGGACAAAGGGAAATGACCCCTTAAGGACATACCAGTGTTTCAGCAACATGGTTTATAAATGCCCATTACTTTTTATGTCTTTATGGGTACATTCAGGCCTGTGCATATATAAATATGTTTTTAAACATTGTGGGTGCAAGTGTGTGCTCGTTCGTTCACAAGGTCACTATAGGAGTTCTCATGACACGCGTGTGTGTGTACATACATACATATACACGCATACATGTACAGATATGTATAATGTGTACATGTATTTTTACAGCAGTCAAAGGTTAATAAAACATGACTATTCTGCTTATATTGTGTCATTTTGCCACTTCTGTTTTTTTCTTTTAATTTTTAAATATGTGTTTATGAATGGTAGTATCCCACAGCATTATTTGAATTGGGAGGAGTCATGCAAATTTTTGTTCAGATTAATCTACTTTTCAGGAGCCTTTGTCTAGATTTTCAATATCTGTAGGTTGAGAAGTGTGACTCAAAGTCACACAGTAGACAAATGAAGGTTAAAGGAATCAAACCCAGTACCTTGGGCACTAGAATCTCCTTTAACAACACCTCAGAACTTTAGTATTCTGTCCCAACTGCTATACTTTTATCAGCCTTTCAATCCTGCAGAAAGATACTTCTATTTCTGGTCCCTAAACTGAAAGTGAATGTTTGCAAATCCCATCCAAGTTTGAAAAGACCCTAGAACTCTTTGGTGAAATAACATTTAGTACCAAAATGTGCTTCTTAAATGTCTTCAGCATTAATAAAATTTTCCTGTTTAAGAATTAACATTTTTTGTCAGGATTTCTACATTTTTGAACAGTAGCCACTTCTACTGTGTTAAAAAAACAAAAAAAAAAACTTGTCTTGCAGCATTCCACTATACACACTACAACTTTCATCAAAACAATTTTCTTTGGCCTTATAAGAATGACTTTAAAGAATGCTAGAAATTACATGTCATAGAAGAATGTGGGTGAAAGTAATTACAGCTAGTTATTTAAAGCAAACCTTTGACTTCACTTGCCCCGGTATACTAACTAATGTCATATCCAAGAAATGTTAAGCTAGTCTAGGAGGTGTTGCAGGCAAATAATGAGACCTAAGCTGTAACAATTAATTTGAGTTTGGAAGCAATTTCAGGTCTTCACTTCTACTCACAAATTAAAACTAAAGTTATTTTATATGCAAAAAATAAGTTTAATCTGCAAATTATTAGCCTGGGTAGATTAACTCTTGCTATACTGAAAAAAGTAATTGTTTTCTCCCTGAAGCAATGAAAATAATGCAGGGAATAAATTTGTGAATTTTTAAGAAAGGAAAGACAAACATCAAGGCACAGGTCACTCACCTTACAAAGAAAACGTTAAGATTGAAAGGACGCAACCTTTGCCACATGAGTGGAAGAAGTTAAACAACAAAGCAATGAAGCTGCTCGTACAGTACAAGCCATGTGATATCCTGATACAGGCAACAGTGGACGAATGATGGAATTTCAGTGGGTATGGCACTCCACGGTAGACTTAATGAAGGGATGACTCACAAAGAGGTCAAGTATTCTCTGCTTAATAGCACACATTTACACATTTCACCACTTATGTTTTCATTACTACACTTCAAAGCAGTACTTAACATCAAGTTACACTACACTGTGCAATTCCAATGCTTTTCTACTTATGTTCAGTGTTATACATAGTGCTAATGAAAAGGCTAAAAAAGAATCTAAAGATAACTAAACAGATTACATTTTACAGCTGACTACAAGTGTGTCATTGATGCTACATTTGTGTGATGACAGTTATTATTTAGTAACAAGCACTGTACTAAAGACCACCTGGATAACAAATGAACAAAACCTTAATTCCTGATGTCTTACATGCCAACTTTGTGTCATACTGGGATAGAAGCCTGATAGCATCCTCAGAGACCTGGGATCGACTATTAAATCTGTTTGCCACAGAAGCCACTTGGGGTTATAAGTGGACAGCCAAAATCGGCTCATCATCCTGGGAAGGAAGGGAGAAAGTCTTCTTACTGTCACACCTGGTAAACATCAGATGATCTAACAGCACAATTAAAAGGACAAAGATGGGGCTTTGGTATGCTACGAAGCAAGGTAGCAGTCTAAGACATAATTCTGAATGCGGGCATGTGCGTGCGCGTATGTGTGTGTAAATTAAAAGATACCCAACCAGTTAGAATGCTCATTCTCTAGTGGTCATCTGTTGCCTCCCTAAGCAGCCATACGGCCAGTAGGCCAAGGTTCCAAAAGACTATTAAGTTGCTGACAGGACATGATAATGGTCATGACAAAGGAGAGAAAAAACACACACAGCATCATGCACTGAGGATGTGCCTTCCAGTTATAAGCCTGCAGCACACAAGTCAACCAGCTCTGTCCTACAAAGGGCACATATTCAGGTGGCTAAACTGAGGCAAAGCCACAAATGCAGGACTCAGAAGTAATTCTGTGCAAGTAACTGTACCATTACCTTTGCAAACTTTTATGCAGTTTTGCATGAAATTATACAGCATTGTGCGATGCTAAAAAAGTGGATATGTATTATGAAAAAGTACACAAAAGCAAGAAGTGTAAAAAAAAATCACTGTTTCAGAAAGACGTACAAGTTACTGTATTTTTAAATAAAACAAGCTGCTAGAAAGTGCCATTTGGAAAATACAGTAGATACGCTAAGATGATGTTAAGAAGAAAGGGTGGTACATGTGGAAGGGACTAATGGATGCAAAGGGCAAACAAGGAAGAATAAGTGGGTAGTGGGAAGCAGTATTACAGAAATCTGTACTGTATGCTGCTGCATGGATGATGTGCACTGGAATGGAGAAAAGGAGAAAATGAGAAGCTCAGAGATGAGAGAAATCTGCACAACAGTATGTATGTATTGGTTAAGAGGATAACTGGCATGTGTAAGAGAATAGTAAAACAATAAAAACTGGATCTCAACACCAGAAATAAAAACTCACTTACTTTAATTCAAATACAAATAGCAAAGCTTTCGGGAATAATCCCTTCTTCAATACATACAAAACACAGTTCAAATACAGAGTTTTTAAACACAGCACATGATCCCATCGCCCAATAAGAGCTCAGCTTGATATGCAAATAACCCAAAATTTAAAGACACAGCAACACCTATGAAAAGAACATTCAAAAGCAACATAAAAAGCACAACAGATGCAGTCAATAGCAACATTCACTTCAGTTTCATTTGCTTTTGTTTTAATACAGGTTTTAAACTAACTGAATCATTTAATCCAGGTGCACGGTCAAGCCTGCAATTTTAAAAATCCACCTGTATTCAGCTATTTCAGTGGCATTTGCATCACCACCACCCCTTATGTTAAAAAAAATATCCTTAGTATGACTAAATTTAAACGCATGGTCTGTACCATTATCATGAATATGCGTAAATGAATTAGTAAGTACATTCCTTCTATTTTCTGGAAGATGTTCAGAAATTCTTTCCTTAAATTTTCTTAGATTTACCTGTATAAAAGCTAGTATATGTCATGCACACAGCTAAATAAACCAGATTTTCAGTGTTACAAGTAGAAAAGCAAGCAAATTCATAAATATGCTTTGTTCATGGATGTTAAAAAAAAAACAGAAGCATCAATGTGTTTACAAAAAAAAACAATTATAGCATGAAACACTAGCTTTCTTTTAATTCTAATGTATTGTTCCTTCTTTTAATGCATTTCCTTACAGCATATTTTCTGTTTCAGGTTAGGGCATTTCTTAAAAGTAAAACTGGGAGATGCACCTATTATTTTACACAGTTCTGGCACAGCAGTTAGTATGCCCCAATTTCTCCATATAATATCAGTAACACCAGTAGTATTAGCACTATATTTCATGATGTACCTAAACTTAAGTTGTTATTACAACTTTGGTTAATCTGTGGATGTTCTGATGAAAAAAGGTTGGCTCTACCATCTCTTTCATTAGTTACAGAGTTAGATGCTTTATTCAAAAGGCCTTCATCACAGCCTCTCATCTAGTTGCTCAAGACAGATCAGCTATTGAAGGAGTTTCTCCAATCTGCAGTCAAAACAGAAGCATAAATGTCCTGAAATTAAAGAAATGGACAAGTAACTGCTGAAATGATCAAGGGGATTATCTGACTTCAAAAGAGAATAATAGTCCGGGGGATTATATGATTTCAAAAGAGGGACTGCAGTGGAAGCAATGTAAATTCCAAGGAAGTTTCTCAGATGAAATTAAAGAAGTATACCTACCATAACATGCATGTTTAGGACCTGGTTAAGCTTCAGCTTCTAATGGGTCTCAAGGCCACCAGAACTCAGTCAGCTCACTGACAAACTTTAGAAGCCTTCCAAACTCATCCCCTTTGTCCATATTCCTACTTTACATGCCTTCCAAACTCATCCCCTTTGTCCATATTCCTACTTTACATGCCTTCCAAACTCATCCCCTTTGTCCATATTCCTACTTTACATGCCTTCCAAACTCATCCCCTTTGTCCATATTCCTACTTTACATGCCTTCCAAACTCATCCCCTTTGTCCATATTCCTACTTTACATGCCTTCCAAGCTCATCCTCTTTGTCCATATTCCTGAGAATAGAAGAACTCTTTTTCCATTTTTCCTTAAACTTACTGTAAGGCACAGCAACCAGAACTAAATAACTCTCACTCTCACTAAAAAAAAAACAAAAACATCCTGACCAAAGGAAGAGGTCAGGGAAGAAGGGTTGGCTGTAGAAAGATGGACTTGGTTTTACACATCTATCATTATGGCACATACATACATTTCACATGTGACCAGACCAGTCCATCTAAACAGAGGATACAGAAAGTATAGTTGTGTACACTTACCATAAATGTAGATGTTCGAGTGTATTCACTGTTGCAGTCATCACATTTGGTTTATCTGCTTGCAGTAGCCCTCAGTCGGCCTGATTATCAAAGTCTTGGGTCCTGCGTCGGTTGCTGTCTCATCTTCCATGACGTCAGGTAGTCAGGGGTATACAGCATGCTGCCGATGCCATTACATCAGTTTTTCTTGCCCAGATGTCAGGTGCCCCCCTAATGGGAAGCAATTAAATATATATATATATATATATATATATATATATATATATATATATATATATATATACACATACAAGGTTACACCTCCAACAAAAAAGCAAATACACCAAAAAGCTTTCAAGCATAGTAAATGAGAGTAAAGGTATAACCAAAAGAAGTCAGGGGGCTGGAGGGAGGGTAACCAGGACTGCAACACTGAATACACTCGAACATCTACATTTATGGTAGGTGTACACAACTGTACTATGTTCTTCGTGTTTCACTGTTGCAGTCAACACATTTGGGTAGATTCCCAAAGCTAAGGATGGGAGGAGGCATTCAGATAGCATTAGGACCGGCTATAAGGCCCTGCAAGACTGCAGTGGCAAAGCCAGCTCTGGATTTAGAGAAAATTGGTAAATGGTAATGCTTAGTGAAAGTATGTACAGAACTCAAGGTAGCAGCTTCAAGGATGTCCCTGGTAGGTACACCTCTGAGAAAGGCTGCAGGGGTAGATGCAGCTCTGGTTGAATGGGGTCTAATCCCCTGTGTGATAGGTTTCCCATTGTGCTTATAGCAGAAATTAATGCAATGGCCTATCCATTTATAAATGGTTTGCTTTGAAATAGCCTTCCCCTCTTCCCCTGCAGCAAATGCCACCAGCAGTTGCTCAGATTTCCTTTGACGTTTAATCCTATCCAAGTAGAATCTAAGTTGTCTGTGCACATCTAAGGAGTGCAGTATCCATTCCCCTTTGTTCTGTGGATTAGAAAAGAAGGCTGGCAAATGAATGGACTGATTAAGAGCCACACTGGATACCACCTTGGGCACGAAGGAGGGACTGGTCCTGAGGGACACCCTGTCTGCATAAAATATGATGAAAGGCTCCACTGCCATAAGGGCTTGTGGTTCAGATACCCTTCTTGCTGAAGTAACTGTTAAAAGGAAGGCTGTTTTCCAAGAAAGAAATTTTAACTCTGCACTTGCAACTGGCTCAAAAGGAGGAAGAGTGAATTTTTCCAATACAAAGTTAAGGTCCCAGGCTGGAGTTGGGGCTCTTCTGGGTGGTCTTAAATTTTTGGCCCCTCTGAGGAACTCCTTGAGCAGTGGATGAGAGAAGAGGGGTGGTTCTGTGTTGTAATGAGTTGAAATGGCTGAGGCGTGAATTTTGATGGAGGAAAAAGAAAGGCCCTTGTGAAGCATCTTAGTTAAATAGTGAAGAATCTGAGGTAAATTGGGTACTGCTGTGCCCATCTCTTGAGTTTGGTTCCAGGCACAGAATCTTTTCTATTTTTCAGCATAAGTTTCTAATACTAGGCATCCTTGCCTCCAAAATGACATCCAACACTTGTTTGCTGAGGGATGGTAACAGAGACGTAACAGAGAGATGGTAATTAGCCAGGCTGCCAGGGTCAGGGTTTGAAACTGAGGGTGAAGAATCTGGCTCTCCTGCTGCGTCAACAGGGTAGGTGTCATGGAGCCAGCAGTGACAGACTGCGCAAGAGGGGGTACCAGTGTTGGCATGGCCAGTCTGGTGTAAGCAATATCGTCCTTGGTTCGTCCTGTTTGATCTTTAGTAGTACTTTGGACAGGGCACTTTTCCATGTGGGCTATGCAAGGCGTGTGCTTATGTAGATAGTACGGGTGTTTTTGTACATCCAGTGACTGGAAGATTGTTTGATTTGAAAGGGAGAGCAACTTGTAGAACCACTGATGTGGTTTATTTGACTGAGTGTCAATCCAGCACAAGTTTTTATGTGGGCAAGACCAACTGTATGTTTAAAGTTAGGGTCTTGCAGCACCTCTCTTCGATTAGAAATGGAGACACACGCAATGCATTATATAGACACTTGGTAGCTCATCCTACACATAGCTTCAAGTTTAAAGTGATAGTGAATGTGAAGTTGAACAAAAGAGGGGGAGACATTAAACAGTTAACAGAGCTAGCTGAATCTAAATGGATAATTGAGTTAATGGCACACAGGAGTCCTGGGCTTAATGAAGTCATTCCTATGAGACCCGCCCTTAAGAACAGGCGGGTTTTTTATTGATTTTTACTGATTTTCTATTGGTTTGTATTTGTTTTAAAATGTTTGGTTTTGGGAGATGCTTTATCTGATGAAGGGCAAAGGCCCGAAAGCACTCATCACTTGTATGTCTATTTTTAATAAACAGAAGGAGTTGGTATTCGAGCAGTGTCCAGTCTTATTTGTTTTTGGATATTTACTATGGTTTATTTGACTGGACTTTGGTGAGGCACAGAACATTGTTTTGTTTTTCATAGTACTTTGGAGAGCAGAGGCAAAGGAGGAAAGGCATAAACTGATAGACTTTTCCAGCTGAAGGACAGAGCATCTACTTTCCAAGCTTGTTTGTGGGGAATCTTTGTGCAGAATATGTCCAATTGGTAGTTCTGGGGGGGGAGGCAAACAGGTCTGCATCCGGGCTCCCCCGTTTGTTTATCAACATGTTGAAAATCTTTGGTTCCAGTTTCCACTTGTGTGGGTCCATGAGTTTTCTGCTGAATTCGTCTGCCAGTGTATTTAGTTTTCCTGGCAGGAATTGAGCCTGTAGATGTAGTCGGTAGCTCAAGGCTGTGTTCCACAGAGCCATGGCTAGTCTGCAGAGGGGGTAAGAATGGGTACCCCCCTGCTTGTTTATGTACCACATAACAGTGGTGTTGTCCATCCTTACCATTAATTTTCCTGGAAGAATGTGGTCCTTAAAGGCTGTCAGAGCATTCTGTTCAGCTAACATTTCTTTTTGATTGATATGCAGGTGCATTTGACTTGGGTTCCATTTGCCCTGAATGAACTTCCCTGCCAGGTGAGCCCCCCATGCATAGTCTGATGCGTCTGTTGTTAGGGTGTGGGCAGCAGGGGGTAGAGTGAATGGTAGTCCCTTGTTTTGGTGGCAGGTCTCTGTCTACCAAAGGAACTCTTAACTGTAGGCAAGGTATGATAGGAATCATTGCTTTTAGATCCTGAGAATGTTGACACCATAGAATTTTTAGATACCATTGTAGTTTTCTCATATGCAGTCTTGCATATGGAATTAGTAGAATGCAGGAGGGTATGAACCCTAAGGCTTGCCGTATTTGCCTTGCAGATAGCAGGAGTTTTGTGTCTATTAGTTTGAAGTAAGTTGTCAAATTAGTTTCTTTGGCGTGGGGAAAGCCATCTGGGAAGCTGTGTTCAAGCTTGCTCCCAGGAATATAATTTGTTGACAGGGTACCAGATGTGATTTATTTTCATTTATGGTGTACCCCAGACAAGTTAGCACCTTTTGTACAAATGTCAGATGATTCAGAAGTATGTCCTGGCTTTCTGCCTGAATTAGACAATCGTCCAGGTATGGGTATATTTGAATATTTCTTTTCCTGCAGAATGCAATGACTGGAGTTAGGCACTTCGTGAATACCCTGGGCGCAGTAGATAAGCCAAAGGGCAGTGCAGAGAACTGATAGTGCATGTAGCCTGTTTTGAAGCATAGGTATCATCTTCTGCAAGATTCCCTGATTGGGATGTTCAGGTAGGCCTCTTAAATCCAGTGTTGCCAACCAGGCATCTTTGCCTAGCATAGGAAGTAACTGGTGATGAGTAAGCATCTTGAATTTTGGAATCACCAAAATGGTGTTTAATATAGAAAGGTCCAGGACAGGACGCCAATAGTTGTCTTTTCTGGGTACCAGGAAAAGTCTTGAGTAGAAACCTTGTCCCTTTTCCTCTTCTGGTACAGTTTGAATAGCCTTTATGCTTAAGAGAGAAAGTACTTGCTTTTGAGCCTCTGCTCACTGATTTGGGGGTAGATATGGCCAACCGTTTGGGGTTGGTAATGTGTGGAAGTGAAATCTGTATCCTTGGGAAACTATATTTAAAACCCATTTGTCCTGGGTAATGAGTTCCCAGTTTTTTGCTTACAGAGCAATCTTTCCCCCCTACAGGTGCAGTCAGTTGAGAAGTGCTTGAAAGTTTTAAAGTTAAGTCATTGAGACAGTTTACCATAGGGTGGAGTCTTACTACTCCCTGATTTGGAAGTGGGAGCCCCCCACTGTTTAGTCATGGTGTACCCTGGGACTGAAGCCTGGGTGTTCTGCTGGTTCTGGGTTTGGACTGAGAAGGCCTGGAAGAGGCAGGAAAAGATCAATTCTTAGAGGGCCAATGCCTACTAAATCTTGGAGGTTGTACTTGTAGAAAATCTTTAACAGTTTGCATAGATTCAGCTTTTTCCTCCATCTTTTTAAGAACTTCTGCTTTGTTGCCAAACAGGCGGTCCTGATTTAAGGGAGCATCCAGCAATTTAGCTTAAACATGATCTGGCAAAGATTGTTCCTTAAGCCAAGCATGCCTTCTAAGTACAGTCCCAGTGACAGCAGCCCTGCACATTGCAAAATATGGTTTCCAACCTGTTCAGCAGAATGCATTAAATCCTGTAAATCCTTACTTCCAGCACAGTCAGGAATCAACATCATTTTCTGTTTAAGCAATCCAATGATATGCTGCTGATACTTTAACATATGAAGCTGGCAGATTAAGGACCCAATGGCCAAAGTTGCAAAAGTGTATACTTTCTTACCCCATCTATCCAGCTCCCTGGAGTCTCTCTATCAGAGGGGGTAGGATTTTTGGCAGTAGTAGCCTTGATGCCCTTCGGTCCCTCTGAAATGGTCTCAGGATCTGCAGTAGGATTTTTAAAAAGGAACTTGTCAGAGTCAGGAACCCTGCAATATCTATCACGCTTTCTGGGAGCAGGAGGTAAAGAGTCAGGGGCCAAGCTGGATTCCGAAAAGGCATCATCAACAATGTCTAGTACAGGAGGGATAGCTAAAGGCCTGTGATGGGGTAGGAGTAAGAAATCCCTAAGCCTCTTTTTAGAATCAGAGTAATCCTGGCTTTCCCAGCAAAACTGCTTCCTAAGAGTATGCAGAGTTTCACCAAGAGAGAAATCCTCTGAGGTGAAGCAGAGGGAATAGAGTTCTCTGCATCAGAATCCTCGTAGGTAGATAAGGGTAAATCCAGATCATCAGAAGAAACAGAAATTTCAGAATCCTGGTCAGAAGTATCATAAGCAAATTCAGTCCTAGGTCTCTTAGAGGGGAAAGGTTGGCTTCCCCTGATTAAAGTAATAAGGTCTTCAGCCATTCTTATCTGTTTTTTAGGCATAAAGGCTTGACCATGCGGTCTGGGCATCGGTTTTCTAGGCATAGTTCGAGTTTTAGGCCTTGAAGAAAAAGATGGCATCAGTTTAATATGCAAGTCAGTAGGCCTGAATACACCCTCAGAAGCCGGTGCCTGCACAGCAGCTCCGGAGACATCCACAGGTTCCACAGTTGAAGCATCTCATGGCATACCGGACTCCGAATAGGTCTCAGTAGAGTCCTGCGAATCTGAAGTACCGGGTATCAGGGGCTGCAAAAGTGCCTCACTGAGTACCGGCGAACTGGCGACTGGCTTAGGAGAAGCGCCATCGGCAGCTTTGGACCTAGTCGGCCTGCCTCTGTCTTTATCTTTGTGTTTTTTCAGAACGTCAGTAGTCGGATGGCTTACCGAAGACATATCTGGATAACTGAACCGAGTACCAAAATATTTAGAAGTGTAAATATACCAACGACGAATAGTTTGTTGCTTAAATAAGGCACAAAACTGGCAATACTGCTGACAGTGATCAGTAGGACATCTACTATTATGGGAAGTTCCTACACAAGTGTACTATGTCTTTACTTGGATCACTGTTACAGTATTCCAATATTGATGGGTGATTCCCAGAGCTACATGCTGTTTTGGGTCGATGGATCAGAGTAGAAGAGCGGTCTTCCAATTCAAGCAGGACAGATCTAGCAAAGGAGGATCAACATCTGTAACATGTATCCACTCTGTAGTGTCTAGTAACGGTGTGGATAGATGACCAGTTGTCCACCTCCAAAATAAATCTGAATCACTACCTTTGAAGAAGGCTCCATACATGAGGAAACTGCTCTGGTGGAAATGGGCCTTCATGGGTGAAGTCAGGGACTTGCCATGGAAGGAGTAACAGAAGGAAATGGATTTTGAGATCCAGTTGGAGATGGTCTGTATGGAGACAGGGTTACCATCCTGGAAGATGACAAACAGCTAGCCAGTTTTCCTGAAAGCCTTTGCCTTGTCCAAGTAGAATCTTAGCTGTGTGTGCGCATCCAGGAAATGGAGGAGTCTTTCACCCCTTTTCTGTGCATTAGGGAAAGAAGGAAGGCAAATGGATGGTCTGGTTGAGTGGCAGTTCATTTACTACTTTTGGCACAGAAAAGGGAGTTAAGCCTTTTAAGGAGACCCTCCTTATGAAGTGTAAGGAAAGGAAAAATGGGCATTAGGGTTGAAGCTCTGAAACTCATCTGGCGGAGGTTACAGCAACCAGCAGAAATGTTTTCCAGGTAAGGAATTTTAACAAGGTGAAGGCTACTGATTCAAAAGAAGGCAAACTAAGCTTTGCCAAAACAAAGTTCAGATCCCAGAGAGGTGGAACAGCCCTCCGGGGGGGGGGGGGAGTGGGAGAAGCAATGCTGCTTGAACCAAAAGGGAGTCACTAGCAAGATGTTTGGTTTCTCCCTTTGGCTCTTCAGAAGAACATTTGGGATTGGGGAGGGGGCACAGTGTCTTTTTTCCAGGCCTGAAGACAAGGGGTCCTGGGGCAAGACAGCATGAGCTTTCTGTTTTTGGAGCATGCAGACAGATCTCTTTGAAGAATACTCCATCTGTGGACTATGTCCAGGAAGACCTGTCTGTCCAACAGCCATTCATGAGGGTGTTCCATGGATCTGCTTAGTGAGTCTGCGACAACAATGGTTTCTGCTATAAATTTGCTTTTATTGCTCAGTCCCATGCCAGCAGAGCTGCTTGGACTTGGGTGCCTCCCTGTTTATTGATGTACCACATGACTGTGAAGCTGTCTGTGAAAATTCGGAGGGGGGGCTGAATTCCAGAGGTGGAAGAACATCTGACAGGCTTAAATAAGGGCCTTTATTTCCTTCATATTGATGATGTCCCACTGGCCTTGATCTGTTGTGGGCCCCATCCATGCACCCCAAGCCAGATTTGAAGCACATGTAGGGAGATCCTGTGTGTGTATGCATGTGGGCAGAAGGGTAGCCCTGGATTGAGTTTAATCTGAGAGACCCACCATTGCAACTCTTCCTTAAGAAAAGGCAACAGAGGGATTTGGAAGTCCTATAAGTGACAATGTTGAGACCAAAGAGACTTCAAGTACCACTGGATCTTTCTCATGTGTAGTCTGGCAAATGGCACCATGGATATTGTGGCTGCCATGTAGCCCAGAACTCTTAAAATTTCTCTTGCTGAGGTTCAGTCCAGGGGACACATGGACTAGAAGTAGGTTGCCAGGGACAGCACCGTCTCCTCAGGGATAAAAAGCTGCCATTAAAAGGGTATTCAGTCTGCAACCTAAGAGGACAATTATAGGAAAAAGCGTATCAGGACCAGGACCAAATCCAGAATAAAATATATAATAGGTAAAAGACGTCCACTAAGCTGAAGTTAGGATAAAAAATATACTTTAATTAAAACTGTAAACCAACTTTTTATTGTTTTTACAGTTTTAATTAAAGTATATTTTTTTATCCTAACCTCAGCTTAGTGGACGTCTTTTTTCCTATGATGCAACTTAAGAAGACCAAATCCTAGAGGGGTTAAGTGAAGACTACCTGAGTTTGAGAGTGAAACTTAGTCTTTCCAGAAGTGACTTTGTGAAGTGAAGATGCAGCCACAGTGTGTCCTGGGAAAAGTCCTGGATAAATTCTGCATTCCCTGGGTTCTGCAAAAGGCAATGGCTGATGCAGTGCAGTTTGTGAATATTCTGGGAGAAGTAAAAAGACCAAAGCGTAAAGCAGACAACTGTAACTGTGATGAAAAAACAGAGAACCTGAGGAATTTCCTGAAAGTGGGGTGGAACAGGGATGTGCAAGTAAGCATCCTTCCAGTCTAAGGACACTACAAAAGTTTAGGGAAGGATAAAAGGAAACATAGTTTGCAAGGACAACATCTTAAAAATGGCAATTCCAGAAAGGTACTGAGGTAAGACAAGTCCAGTACGGGCCTCTAAATATTCCCCTTCCGGGAAACCAAGAAAAGACTTGAATAAACCCAGGCGTGGTACCAGTTCTATAGTCTCCTGGGAGAAAATATCCAGGTTGAGGGGTGGTAAGAGGGGAGTATGACTAGGCGGGGGTTCCTCCAAGACATTCTGTAGCCATATTGGATGATAGACAAAATCCATTTGTCTGAAATGACGGATTCAAAAGTTGGGAGAGACAGAGTGAGTCTTTTGGACGAGGGGGGGTTGTACCAGTGATGGACAGGGAGGCAAGAGATAGTTAGATAGAGGCTGGTTTATCTGGAAAAATGAGTTTCCAGATTTAGATTCTCTGATAGGCTTCCCTTAAATTTTTTTTGGATTGCTTTCTGCCCTTCTGGGGGGGGGGGGGGCTGTTTTTGCTCCTTACAGACAAAAGAACTGGGCTAGGAAGGATGATTACTTTGATATCAAGAGATTGATGACAGAAAAATCTGTTTAAAATCCTGCATTATTTTTTGGTTCTGGCTCAGATGCAGCAGGGCTACACAATCAGTAGATTTGTCTTGATATTCCCAAGAAGGGAATGAATGTGGGGCCAAGCAAAGCTGCGCCTAACAAAAGCCATTGGCTGCAGACCAGGAATAAACCTCAGTAGCATCACAGCTGCTTTTAATAGAATGTCTAGCTACTTGTGCAGCCTGACTGACAATGGGCATAAACTGTGCCTCATGTTTGGAGTCATTTTAATTAGTCATAGTTTTATTTAACTCCCCTAGAATGGACTGAAGGTATTTAGTCATCTGACTTTGATAATTTACGGCCCTAAAGACCAATGTGGCAAAGATGTGAATACTTTTACCAAATCAGTTCATGGTCTTACTAACTCTATCTGATGACACCACATTAGCTGCAGGTAAAAGATTAGTGGGCTTATCAGAGGAGATACAAAAGACTTTTGTAGACAAAGTTCATGTCCTCAGGGATTTTATAATACCTATACGGATTCTTGAGCGTTGGATGTTGTGAATCGTGGAAAGTAGATAAGGATGCAAAAGCATCCAGAAAGTCTTCTAAGACTGGGGGAACAGGCACATTTTTAGGAGCCCCTACTTCAAGCAAATCATAGTATGTCTTTGAACATCAGTGACTTGTCTAGATTCTCTTTCAAAATGCTGCATCACTCGAGTGAGTCTCCTCAAAGGATATTTCTTCTATGGGGGAGTAAGGGGACAAGGTGTCCTCATCATCTAAAGCAAGCTGTCCAGTGGTATGAATCTGAGATGAGTATGCTACGGAATCGTTGTCTGAATCAGATTCCCCTTCCTCAGATGAGGACTGGTGTTGACTCTTTAGAGGAGGAGGAGCTTGTGAAAGACTGGCAAGGAAGGAAAGAAGGGGGGGGGGTTCAAGACAAAATGGCCTTGTATAGGCCTTGTGAGAATTCAAGCCATTCTTTGTCTTGAGACATCTGAGTAGGAAAAAACATGCTTAGATTTTGTTTTGTTTTTTAAATGGAATATCCACCAAAACAAAGTGTGGTGGTCCTAACCCTGATCAACCTTGATTAAGGTGCCCAGTACCCCTTCCCTAACAAGGATTTGAGGTATGCCCTCTGTTCCCTCTGAGATGACCACCCTAGCTTCCCATCTCTATAGCTGTGGTAAGCTCAGTCTCATTGGACATGTGGGTAGCCGATGCAATACAGACCTTTGGGTGTGGGGGGGGGGGGGTCGCGATAGTAGGTATGGCAAGATGCCCATGTGCTGAGGTCATACGCTGGATGTATGTTGTGTCAGGATGGTTTTGGCTTTGGTACATCAGTCAGACTTCAGGTTACCTCACTTAACCCCATCAGTACTGCAATACTACATCAGTGATCTAAGGAAGGACATCCCTTGTTTCATACAGCCTTACGTGTGATACCAGACAGGTACTTCATAAACACCTGGGAGTAATGGATGAATAAAAATAGTTAACACTCTAAACAGATAATGACCATCCAAAAGCAAAGGAATCCTTTGAACTGTTGGGCTGTTTTTATGTGGAGGTGGCCTCCTTGAGAGGTATAAACACATTCACAATTCATTAACGTTACTTGGCCATTAAAAATGCATACAGCAAAAATGTGTAAACTACTAAGCCATTAACATGATCGTGTTTCTCATTCATAAAATCACAGAAGCCCCAGTATGTTCCACTATATAACACTTGTATTACACAGCTGAACACTGTAAGCCCATCGCCAAGCTACGGCATGACTGCATCTACTATTGTTTGCAGGTTCAAGGAGGGAGATGCCACATATCTCACTGCTTCCTCAGCACTAAACCACCTTCTTTGTCTGCAGGAAGACATCCCAAGCATGCTCAGATTTTTTCCATCTTCTTGCAGGCATATGGTACAACAGTTAGCTGACAGCATTGAAATGTGTGGCAATTAGCTGCATAAACAGCACATTTGTCAGTTTCTATGCATTACATGTGGGGTAGCATCCTAGACTGATCTACCCTATGATCATTGGCTCTTTGGGAAAGGAGGGACATAAGAAAGGGTACCCCTTGGTAACTGACAATACATTTGCAAATTCAGGAGGCAGTACAGAAGTGCTGCTGCACTGTAACTCTATGTATTAACATTACAAGAGATCAGAGGGGGAACCACTGACAACAAGCAATGTACTTTCATTACTGGGATTAGAAAGGGTGGCCTCGACAGCTGCCTCTCTTACGATCATCTTGTGGCAACTCTAGTCTGCTTATCACAACTAACAGCCAAAGGCATTTCATCAGGATCCAAAGAGCTCATCATTTCCTTGTATTCTCCACTGATCAGACCCACTATAAAGTACAGCAATCCATTTTGTATGCATCTTACTTGGCAAGTCAACAAACTTGAAAAGCTCCAGGGGTTCCTAACAAAAATATCTCTAGTCTTAAGAACCTTAGTTATCAGGCAAGACTGGAAGCCCTGTACCTGTACACTGTATCCTATAGATTTCTGAGAGGGATCTGTGCCTTGCTTACTGTGCCATTAGAGATCTAGTAGTCCTTGACCTCTTAGAGCTCAGTAAGTCAAATGGCTCAGCAAATACTAGAACCAGAGATCTAAATCTTCATTAGCAGATAAGCAGAATGTGAGAGAGAGATTCATCATCCAACACCTTCCACTTTTCTGGAATAAAGTTCCTTTGTAGGTTAAACAACCTGATTCAATATCTTCCTTCAGACTAAACCTAGATGACTGAATGGGTGCTTTCAAGTTTACCCTGGGACTAACTGAACTCTCTCACTGAGAAAAGAGGCAAAGCCTAAGAGTGGGTATTCATAAGACAGATACGTTTTTTTTTTTGAGTAAATGGCCTTGAAGCTGCTACGAAACCTGTAAGACGACTGACTGAAGGATGACTACAGGAAAGGACTCTTTGGGTACAACACTGGTTAAGGCAACGGAGATCTAGAATGGGCTTGTGGTTCCTGGCTTTGCTGGTTCTAATAAGAAACAGTATTGCCATCCAAGTCTCTCCTGGTTTAATGAGACTTGATGCATAACAGGCTTTGGCATCTTGTTCTTTGCCTGCTGCCACTGATAGGGAGGGACATCTCATAAGGGGTAGGTATTAATCTGGACAGAGACAAACATGATGACAGTTTGTATTAGATGACAACAGATACTGACATGAGTTGAGGGGATTCTTACCCTGACTGCTTCCTGTCAGAGGCAGTTGGCCAGGACATCAGGAGCACTACAATCCCCTCTGGGCTTGGCTATGGACTTCTGGATACCACCATTCACCTTGGCATCTGATCCAGAGATTTTACTGAAGTGTAGTGGGATTGCTTTCCTCGTTTCCAGTGAAGTCTTGCTACTGCTACTTTGGCTGAGAGTTGAGACTGAATGATCAAAAACGCATCCTCTGGATGAGTAAACTGTAGCAAACAGTCATAATGGCCACCTCTTCTGATGTATCCCCTTTAAATGTTTTCCGACTTCTGGGCTGAACAGTAGTGGGTCCTTGAATGAAACTTCTGGGAAGATCACCCTGCACCTTTGACTAATGAAGAGATATACAGTCAAACGTGCTGGTGAATGATAATACTAAGAAATTGCTGTTGATGTTGTTCCTTCTGCATTACATGCCACATGAACCATAATATTGGCAAGCATGGTCAACATGGACACCAGTGATTTCATTTGTTCTTTAAGGAACACTTTAGGAAACCCACTAACTACACATAGTGGCTCATCTAACAGTTTACTTAAAAAACTACATGTTAGTCAGAGTTCAATGTCATCAATGTCATGGTTTGGGTGTGGTTGTGAACACTTGCTTTCCAAATCACATCCCTGCACTTCATTTGGTCTGACTGCAGTATTAAACTGCATCTCAAAGCTGACACCAGAACATTAATACTGGATTCTGGAATCTCTGTCAAGATGGAGCAAACAACAGGGGACAGAAAATGTAAGCCACCTTTTAGGTACTGATGCCAAAGTACCACGGTTTGTGCCTGTGGTGATGTTGGAATCCCTCATGATGTCAAACAAGGAGGGAACCACACAGACTGCTGGGGTAGCCTGCAAACCTCTAACAATGTGCAAAGAGAAGAGGAGATTGGCTCTCCGCATACTCACACATTTGCTGCAACACCTGCACTGTGGGCTCCTCACATATTCACCTTTATCATTCGGCAAATCTCTTCAGATTTTGGTTCATCAAGTGGTTCATCAACTATGAAAAATCCCCCCACCTCTTTCATCAGCAAGGTCTTCTGCTTCAGGTTCTCTCTCTTCTTCCAGGTGCCTAGTCTACCAGAGATATTTTACTGGGATGGGAGATTACTTCTGGTCACATATTTCTGCAATTATTTTATTTCCAGAAGCACCCTTTTGGACTTGTAACACCAGAAGCTCAAATTATAATGGTGTGGCCAGAAGGGGAGCTAAGCTAATCTTCCAAAGAACAATCCTACTAACTGATGCCAGTGTAGATAGGTTATTATTCACATTACTTTTATTTGAAGTAGTTGTACTCGCTGACATTGATGATAGGGACCTTTGCTTCAATGAGATATGCATCACCACTCTCAGAACTGGGGTGGGTCTGTCCTGAAGACTGACTACCATAATGGTCTATGTAAAAGAATAAGATGTAATCAGCAGCATTTGCAGAATTAAAGCATGGCATGAAGACAGTGAAAAGCATAGCATTAGGGATCCAGGTGCTGGATGGTCTGGCACTGAGTGCACAAGTACTGGGTATATGGAGACTGACATCAACTACAGCTGAACTGGGTAAACCGATGTAGTCATACCTGGTGTCAAGTTAGAACTGACTTTACTGTCACCATACATAATGATGTTGGTAAAACTGCCACCAGTAAGGCAGATGCTGTTAGTGTCAGTGTTGGGGTACTCATGGAATGCTGGGTCTGTGCCTGTAATAATATAACTTGACTGAATTTTAGATATACTGCCTTTTGTTAAGCATGACAGTGGGAACCCAGACATCGTTGTAGGACTACAGCAAACGACAGCCTGATATCTGTAGCACTGACATTCATAGGTTCATGTGCTCATGGGTATGGTGAAGAACCTCAGTGTTTACTGACTATGAAGTAGTCTCATGCTTCAGATCCTAAGCTGGAATCTGCTGATGACCATGCAGTCATCCAATTCCTTCTTAAAAATTATGACTCGATGGGCTAAGCTTAATTGAGAACGGGAGTTTGGAGTTTATACCACAAGTCTGGGAGTCTTGAAAACATGAAGCTGTCACATTTCATGGTTTGGATGCTATGGATTTTTGTTAAGGCTGAGTGTTCTTGCCTGTACCTGGTCCTGGTGAAAAGCACTGGCAATGCAGAGAATTCTAGAAACACCCAGAGCCCCAACACATGATGGTCAGGGTAACTTTGGAAGGTAAACCTCACTCTGACCTGGATCCAGATGAAGTACAATCTTCAAATATTTTTAATAGCTGTTGCAAATGGTTTATAGCTGACCTAGAGGATTAATGGGACCACATAAAGGGAGGTGGGAAGGAGAAGTTCTACTTAGCTCCATTGAAGACTTCCCTGTAGCTGACAACTACAATTAAAGTAGAATGTTCAAACATATCTGTCCTCTTACTCTGATGAATCTTTTCCCATAGAAATTTGTAGGGAGATCCTATATGCTTGCAGAATTTGCACTCTTCTCACTCTTATGTTCTAAGGGCGGAGATTTGCACTCTGCAGTAGACTTGAGAAGAATACATTTAAGAGAGAAATTGTGTTTGGCTTTTTTCAGAGTCAGGAGTAAATTGCTAGATCCAGAGTTAGGGGATCTGACTGAAATGCACAAATTTTTGGAGGCCTCAAAGTCTGCAAGGCTTTCTTGTACCATTTCTTGGTAGTGTCATTAAAACTGATGAGCAATACACATCTGGCCATATGGTGATCTAGTCTGAACTAATATAAGCACTGTGTGTTTGGTTGGCAGAAGTGATCTGCCTACCAGAGTCATACTTAGTAGGGATAGTAGACACATACCTCTAGAATTGTATAGAATGCTCAGATTTCTACTTCATATTTTTGGTCTGTTCCTCATAAAATTTGTGGTTTGAAGTAAATAATTAACAAAAAAATTGAGTTTCAAATGTTGTATAATTCAAAAATGTATGTTAAAGCAAAATATATTATTCTATCAACTTAAGTTTAATAGCAGCATTTGCAATCTGTCCCCGACTCCCTAATGTTGGGCCTTTGCTCCCTACCCTATTACTTTTGGCTTTGTCCAGAATTCTTGTACTAACAGGTTCAAAGGTATGAGCTGGCATGCTTGAAGGTAAAGGCCTGGATGCAAGCACATGGGTGTGAATAAAACTCAAACTTTGGAAGGTAAACCTCACTCTGACAAAGTACAAAGCTAAACAACAGCTCTGGCATACAGAATTTTTTCCTACATAAAGAACCCCCCCCCCCCCACAAAAAAAAAAAAAAAAAAGACAGGAAGTTAACGATTTGTGAAAGTTTTTATTTGCCAACCTACATCATGCCAGGGAGGACCCGATTCCTGAGAGCTGTCTAATGGGTCTTTTCTTTTTCTAGCTCTTACTTTGTGTTTGCCAAAAGTTGCAGTTTTTGTTTTTAGTCTTCATTTTTTCAGCACCTGAAATCGTAATGTTGCAGTATTTCAATTCACCCTCCCATTCCCATTCTTTTCTGTTATACATATACAATTAGCATCTGTTTTTTACTGTTATATGCCTTCATTTTTCTTTTAGAACCCACTTCTACCATACAGATCTTTAATAATACTTTCAACTTACCAGTAGAGTTTCAGAAATCATTTTTTTATAGCCCTTCAGTTTTCCTGCAACCTGGGTTACCACTGCATTTTTCACTGCCCTTCCATTTACACATGCATTCGATATGACACTTTTTACAATGTTTTTCCTTAAGTCAACAGCAATCAACTTTAAGTGATGTTCTGTTACATCAAAAACATACTTGTCCTTTGGGGAGCTGATGGACACTATTAACTGTGCACTCAACTATAGCTTTCCACAGATGAAAAACCTCTCTCGGCCATTTCCACAGACAGTGCAGTACTTAATGTCTGAAGTGATATTAGCACTTTCTTCATAAGCAGCCTTTTTTGCATATTTTCACAATACAGGCTTTAAGTCTGTCTTGAAGTCTAGCAGCCAAATTCCCTCTAAAATGATCAAGTTCAGTGAGTTTATACAACTCTACCATATTATCTAATACTCTTACATTCCTTCTTTGATTTCACTTATGAAAGCTAAAACTTCCTATATGTCTTGAAATTAATTCTTGAAAGCTTCTATGGTGCTAAACTGCTCAAAAGCTTATGCACTATGGCACCATAAAATAATTAACAAACCAGCATGTTCTTTTTATCACCAACACCTTTTACTACACTGGAAAGCTACAGTCTCCCAATACAAGCTGATCCATCTTTTTTAGCAGCACCAAAATATTTTACATGATTAATGTAACCTGCTATTTTGCAACTGTATTTTGGTTCAAGTGTTTGTATCATATCGGTAGTTCTTTTTAACAATTCTACACCCTGCTTTTTGCTATTTGGTTACAGGGACTTACAGCCTCTCCTGGCAGGCAACTAGCATAAGGCAAGAGGCCAATTAGGTACATAATACCAGTCCACTGTGAATGCACACAATCATGCATGTACATCTATAGAGAATTTTGGGGAACACCAATTCATGTCTTTACTGTGCAGAAAGAAGCTTCAGATCCATTAAAAAAACATGTGGACAAAGGGAGGACATGAAAAGTCCTTACAGAATGTACCCCAGATGGTGTCTGAGGGACCAGTGCTAAACTGTCCCCCTTTACTCAGCTCTCATTAGCCCAGTCATTGATTACAATGCCTCCTTTGACATGTATATACTAGATACATAGCACATCTGGAACGCACACAGAGATATCTTACTAATGCCTAAACAACACATCTTAACACGGACTGAATCAAAGCCCTGTCACTACATTCGGTATCCTACAGACTGTTAAGAGGTGACCTGTGTCTGGCATATAAGGCATCTTCCGACACAATACTGATGGATTTACTGCACATCAGCAAGTCAAATGGAATCAAAATTACTTTGTCTAGGTATACAAACCTCTTCTACAACATCAACAGAATGGTTTGAAGGGACAGGTACATCTCCTATTGGATACCACTTGTCTGGAATAGACTCTGCAGCCACATAAAACATCCCTGTCAATATTCAAGTGCAACATGGATCTGTGAATAGATAACAGAGAATTTATCCTACAACTCCCCCTGTACTACTAATGCACAGAGGCAGCTCCTTAACTCTTTATCCCATGCATGTATCCCCTCAACAGCAAATATAAAACTTGTAAGAAATCACAAATAAAATGTGGTAAAAAATATAGGTATAAGAGCTCTAAGACAAGCACTTTTGGCTTGATGCCTTCCTCAGATCTACTAGAACATAAGAGACAGCTGCACTTTAATTGAAAAGTGCTCTGTTAACTTAAAGAAACAATGAGGCTAGAATTTCATCTCCTTAGTTTCTGCCCCCTCTCTTGGAAAATAGGACACTTAGGCATACAAGAGGTATGCCTTATTTCACTAATGGCACTAGGCAAGATGAAATTGAGAAAACAACAGGAAAAAGGGATTATGCTGGAGGATTAAGGTGTTTAACGATTTATAGCAATGATGCAAAACAGGTGTGTCAAGTTATAAGGAACAATTGGAAGATTCTCACAGCAGATGAGAATATCAAACGTTTCATTGGTGACAAACCCCAGTTTTGTTTTAAGAACTGAAGGAATCTGAAACTGATATTATGTCATGAGAAATCCAACAAAGGATCTACCTTAACTGCAACATGCCAAGGCACATTTCCTTGCAGAAGATGCAAAGTCTGTTCATACACACTGACTCTAGTAACTGTTTTGTACATCCGATTACTGGGAGAAGATATATGCTTGACACATATGCAGATTGCAACACCATAAACTTTATATACATTGTATGTTGTAATACATGCATTCATTTCTATGTTGGAAAAACTAACAGACTCCTCAAGGATAGAATTGATGTAAGGCTTCAAAATAAAACCAATGCCTTAATCCAGCTTTGTAATCAGTACTCAGATTGGAGAAAGAACGTTCTCCAGCAGGGTATTAATGTACAAGTAATGCCCACTGAAAAATGAGCGTAAAATAATGGCAGCCATTCCGTTTCCTCAGATCAAGCTGCCGTGGAGCTCGGACTGAGGAAACGGAATGGCTGCCATTATTTTACGCTCGCTAAGCAACGTTTTTGCTGTTTAGCAAGAGTTGTTGTCTTTTGTCTTTTCCCAGTTAGGGGTCGCCACAGCGGAACTCCGGTCCGCTAATGATTGGCAGTAGATTTTCAAGAACGCCGAGGTGCCAGCTCGACGTTCAACCTTCAACGAAGGCATGCCCATTTACGCATGTCTTTCGAATGTCCACCCAACCACGGGGAGGACATGCAGACTCCACACAGAAGGCACTCCCCGCACTCCAGCCGAGAATTGAACAGGAGAACCTCTTGCTGTGAGGCAACAATGCTACCGCTGCACCACCGCAGTAAAAGAAATAAATTTAAAAAAAGCATATGTGAGAGTAAGAGAGAGAGAGAGAGATTGATCGTGCAAAACAGAAAAATGTGTGTTTATGTTTCTGTCTGCATGTGTATGTGAATGTGTGCATGAAAGCAGAGAGACTGTGTGTGTGTGTGTGTGTGTGTGTGTGTGTGTGTGTGTGTGTGTGTGTGTGAGAGAGAGAGAGAGAGACGGAGATCGAGAGAGTAAGAGAGAATGCGAGAGCGAGTGATTTGTGAGTGAATGCATGTATATAAGCAGAGGAGACTGCCTGTGACAGAGATCGAGAGAGAGTGAGACTGAATGTGTATATGAAAGCAGAGGAGACTGTGTGTGTATATGTATGTGTGTAAAAGCAGAAGAGAGAGTGTGTGTGTGTGTGTGTGTGTGTGTGTGTGTGTGTGTGTGTGTGTGTGTGTGTGTGTGTGTGTGTGTGTGTGTGTGTGTGTGTGTGAGACAGAGAATGGGCTGTATATAAAATTGTTGTTTCACTTGCTTATTTTTTTAAGCACTATATTTTTTATATAAGTTTGATGTAAAATGCTTCCTCCAACACCATTAACATAGACTACAGCAAGTTTGAAACAGTAAGCGGAGGAACTCTTTTACATTAAAAATATATAAAAAATAATATAGTACTTAAAAAAAAATAAATAAGTAAAACAACAATTTTATAGACAGCCCATTCTCTAAACATAATATTGCCATCCAGGGTGTGTGTTAATGTGCAATGAATGTCCTTCCAGGGATGTAGAGGCCCTTAGCCTGCAGCGTTGGGCCTCATAACACCTCTGGGTGGGCATTAACACACACCCTATCAGGCATTATTGCTTGCATATCTCTGCTCATCCTGGTCATACAGTTTGTTTTATGGTGCTAGAAATTATAGAGAGTCTAAGAGGTGGTGATATAGTTAATAGAACTGAGATAAATGAACTAAGATGGATCTCAGACTTACAGATTGATAAAACACCAAGACTGAATGGAATGGCTCCTTTAAAATAACTATTAAAGGGGTGGAAATTAAGAAGATAAATCCTAATCTCATTGGTTCTTTAAGCTATCAGACCACTTCTCAATTGTTTAAGTGCAGCTGTCTCTTACATTCTACAAGATTTGAGGAAGGCATCAAGCCAAAAGTGCTTGTCTTGCAGCTCTTATACCTGTTTTTTTTTTACCACGTTTTATTTGTGATTTCTTACTAGTGTTACATTTGCTATTAAAGTTTACATATGATTTTAGTTGTATACTATCCTCTCCATGGTTGCAGAGTTTGATTTTTACATTTGATTTTGTTCAAGATGCATTCAGCAGTTTCTGGTGTGCTTTACTATATTGCTTATCACACAAGTTGTGAACATCCTTGCCAATTAAATGTGCTGCTTTACTAGCAGCGATGTTCGCAGTAGACATCTGTGGAGCAAGGATGTTCGCAGTAGACATCTGTGGAGCAGGGATGTTCGCAGTAGACATCTGTGGAGCAGGGATGTTGGCAGTAGACATCTGTGGAGCAAGGATGTTCGCAGTAGACATCTGTGGAGCAGGGATGTTCGCAGTAGACATCTGTGGAGCAGGGATGTTCGCAGTAGACATCTGTGGAGCAGGGATGTTCGCAGTAGACATCTGTGGAGCAAGGATGTTCGCAGTAGACATCTGTGGAGCAGGGATGTTCGCAGTAGACATCTGTGGAGCAAGGATGTTCGCAGTAGACATCTGTGGAGCAAGGATGTTCGCAGTAGACATCTGTGGAGCAAGGATGTTCGCAGTAGACATCTGTGGAGCAGGGATGTTCGCAGTAGACATCTGTGGAGCAGCGATGTTCGCAGTAGACATCTGTGGAGCAGCGATGTTCGCAGTAGACATCTGTGGAGCAGGGATGTTCGCAGTAGACATCTGTGGAGCAAGGATGTTCACAGTAGACATCTGTGGAGCAGGGATGCTCGCAGTAGACATATGTGGAGCAAGGATGCTCGCAGTAGACATCTGTGGAGCAGGGATGCTCGCAGTAGACATATGTGGTCAACAGGAGTTTAAAAATAGTAATCTGAAAACATGAAAAAAAAATTGTTCTACAGAACAGTGATTACTTCCATGGAGATGCAACCAGAATTAGAGGAACATACAATTTCACTACAGCAAGACATTTAAGATCTCACCTTTTAACAACATTAGTCTACAGCTAAATCGTTTGTAAACATTTTCCAATACTTTCAGAAAACTTGTCTCTACACAAAAATTATACTGGGTAAATTTCTCCTTAGATATTCATCAATTACCCCTTTTGTTATGCAAAAATCACCTGTATGCCTTAATTCTTCATGTGAATGTTACTTATGTGATCACTTTACTGTCATTTTGACAGTGACAAAGGTTCTATCCTGTCTACTATGTTACCTCACTTTGTCAGCAAGAATTTCTATCCCTCCTAAGTTGTTACGTCTGCTTTCTTTATTTATTCTGCCTCTGACATGTTGTTGCCTGGCACCGCAGACGTTGACCCCAAATACAATGGCAGGCTTCACTGCCAGTTTATTCTGTATTCGTAAAAACAGAGTACATTTGTATTATTGCTCAAATAATACACTAAGCCCTAACTGCTTCATCTGCTTCGATTTACTGTAAATTTACAATGGTGCATGTTCATGCGCACACATTAACACTACAGACACAGATATACTACAACAAACATATTTAACAATGTTACACCAGTAACAAAACCTCATCACAATGCTGCTTTGAGAAATGCATCAAATTCTGTCTCTGTTCAAAACATGAAGTAGAAAATCATGTTGCTGCTGCTGGAGGAACCAGGTTTCAGTTTACATACAGGTGCTAGTTCTATAAATGACAAAACACCACAATTATTTTACAACATTCCTTCACATTTCTCCCTGTTAGTCTAGGTGTACTACTTAACTCATTCCGTGTATTTAAAAATAGAAAATAAAGACCAAATTCACACATATCACTTAAAAAATAAAGACCAAAACAGGTTATAGCTGCTGAGCTAGGTTTTATTACGGAAATGTTTTACTGTGGAAATGCAACAAAAACATTACACAGGTAGAGGCCATCAAGCTGATCAAAGCATTACAGCCACTTATAACATAACGTACCTCTGAATCATATGCAGATATTTTCCAGTAAAACCCTTAAAAAAACAATACCATGTCCTCCCTGCCTTGTATACCAGCTGAAAAACAATCCATATAACTCCTGGGAACAGAATGTTTTCAAGAGAGGGAATAAATATTCCAACCCCTCCAAAAAAACTTCTTACTATAGAATCTGAGGAGAGGATTATAACATTTGCCAGTGTGTCACTGTGGTGACAAGGTATGTTCATGATTTAGCAGCATACAGCAAACACTTTCTGCTGACGTTCAGACAGGCATATACATATATGCAGTACTAATTTTAGAATACTTTCTGATACTCTTTCCTTCTTTGTAATGGATTTTTATACTGTAGACAAAGCCCTTAGTATTTTACTGCTTGCATTTTACACTGTGCAGATCTATATGCACCAAGGTTCACTTCCACGACAAGCCTTTCATCCTTCTGTCATTGCTTTACATAATTAAGGGAAACTTAAGGCAATTATTACAGAAAAACCCACAACAACAGTGTACAGGTCATGGCAAACACATATAAGATGAACATTTAGGTGACATCAGTGTATATATTGTACATAGTGCAAGACAGAATGTTTATTTAGGTAAACTTGAATGGTTGCAGTGTTGTAATGTCACATTTTCAACATGTTGTATACTATCTTTATGTAAATGTCTGTTTTACAGCTCATTAAGAGCAGCTTGATTATTAGACAATTCTGTACAATTGTTACCCTAACATTGATGATTTATGTTATGTATATCGTATTTGGACGATTGAAACTTGATATTCCAAGTAGCTTGTATGTATATTTTCTGTGTAATTCTTTTCTTGTATTTAAATAGAAGTGAAATGCAATAAAAATTACATTTGAAAAAATGATGTAGATAGAATAGGACTGACCCACACAGCAGGTACAGCACAGCTGCTGAAGAGACATTCTGCTACAAAATATAAAAACTTGAAACTGTTCCTGTTCCAAAAAGCATTAAGTGATACCATTCTTATTTTTAAGCATTAAGTGATACCATTCTTATTTTTAATGTGCTTATGTTAGTTTTAAGAGGCAGAAAAGGGTGATGGTCACAGCAGAGGATGTAACATGTAGATGGTAAACACATTTGGATTAGTCTGGGTCTGCAAAAGCACATCTTGACACACAGCACATGCGTCATCTACAAAAAGTCCACTTTTGTCACCTTCCAGTAAGACTGGGCAGAACACAACTGCTCTATATAAAGTCATTCTGGCCTGAAACTGCAATAAAGTAAACAGTTTATTACAAGGAAATGAAATCACACCCCTCAGCACTTCCGAAGCATCCAGGAATTTCCTTTAAAATATCCAAGCTCTACACAAGGACTGCTTGTTCAACAAACCTATAGCCTTTGACCTACCTACATAATGCACCACAATATTTATCAAGGATCACCAACAAAGGAGGATGTCACACAGCAGGCATCCTAGTACACAACTTGTGCAGTTATTACATTTTTACTTACTATTTTTATGTTGCCTTCTCTCACTGCTAGGTATTTAGATGATTTACATAAAGCAGGAGCTGTAATGCTGCATTTGTTCCTTCATCATCCACTTGAATAATAAACATTCTTCAAAAAACTGTAACAGCTGAACCTATGTAGTTTATGCATTTGTAGACCAGTAAAATATTGGCAGCATAGCATTTTTTCTGCCATTTTAAAGCAGTACTTTGAAAAGCCACAAGCTCTAGTTATGGTGCTGCAAGTTTCCCCCAATGGTTTTTTCCCCCTCTCTACAGATGTCTTGTTGCATTCCACAATGAATAAAGAAACATATTACTAAGTTAAAACTGCAGCTGGTCCATTCAGTCTATCGATGTATCCACCTCCGCAAACATATTCAATCCAGTCTGATCACTGTACTTGTCACCCCAAACACACAGTTCTGGCTGATCACTGTCACTGTACCGGTCACCCCAAGTCCTGGCTGATTACTGTTCCTGTCACTCCAAACACACATTCCTGGTTGATCATTGTACCTGTCAACCCAAATGTACTCCATCCTGGCAGACTACACTACTATCACCCCAAATGTACTCAGTCCAGGCAGCTCACTGCACCTTTCACCCCAAATGTGCTCAGTCCTGGCAGCTCACTGCACCTATTACCTCAGACAGATTCAGTCTACACCTCCAGACACATTCAGCCTAAACCTATCGCCACAAACACAGAGTCATGGACGATTACTGCCTGTACCTATTATGTTAAACACACTTCGCCTTGGCTTCTCACTGCACCTATCACCCCAAACATACTCCGTTCTGTCTATTCACCATTCCTATTATCCCCAAATACACTTAACTCCTGGCCGCTCATTGTACCTATCACCCCAAATACTCTTACTCCTGGATGATCACAAAAGCCATCATCACAAACACACACAGTCTAATCTGCAAGTCAATGCCTTTTATGCCAGTTTCGAAGGAAAAAATTAAACTGAAACAAGGTAAGCAAGAATAATTTACTATGGATGCTTAGATGAAACATGGGCGACAAATTTTCCTGTGCACAAGGGAATCAAATTCTAGAAAGGAGTGCTATCTCTATAACTCTCCTTAACCTTTTTACCACACTGTTCACTGTAGTATCCCTTTCCAACGCATGCAGACTAATCTACCATACACAATATGTGCTGCAGCGCTGACCTCTGTGGTGCACCTTACTAGGCAATTGTTTCACAGACAGCGTTCTCACTCAACTACTTTTTAATTAGCTTTAGAGCAAGTTATTTTAACTACTTGGTATCTGGTCTTTACATATAGATGTATACATACAGTGGATATAAAAAGTTTACACACCCCTGTTAAAATGCCAAGTTGTTGTGATATAACAAAAATGAGACCACAATAAATCATTTCAAAACTTTTCCCACCTTTAATGTGACCTATAACCTGTACAATTCAGTCTCACATAATACCATCGCAACCTCAAATCATACACATAAACACACAAAGACATACTCGGAGGCTCTGATCAAAAATCTACCAAAACAGCAGAGGCCACCAAAGCAGACACCCAAACAACTACCACCTCAAAACAAAACACCTGCAACACATAGACCACACAGTCAGAGTGTCAAGCAGTCACAGCCCTTAAGGCCAAACACAATGCCAGACACACTAGTCATTGGTGACTCCATAGTCAGACACACAGACGTCCCGCTCACCAGACTGAGTAAGGAGAAGGTCACAGTAAGCTGCCTGTTGGGTGCTAGAATCCGCCACATAACGCATGCACTCAGGTCTCTCAACAGCAGGTACAAGTACGATTCAATCATTGTCCATGCTGGTGTTAACGACCTGAGACGTACCTCCTTGGACTACATGAAAAGAGACACAGAGGAGCTCTCTGATTATGTAGCCCAAGCAGGTATGACCCTGACCTTGAGCAGTATCCTACCTTCACCAAGAATGATGCCACAATACAGAGATAAGATGATCAGCTTTAACAATTGGCTTAAACTCTGGTGTCATTCAAAGGGGATCCAATGTCTGTCTGCCTGGGATGACATGCTGGACAAGCCACGCTGCTCGCAAGGGACGGCTTGCACTTGTCACCCTGGGATTCGGATTTTGGCAAAGGCTCTTGCCACCCCCATAGTGCCTTTTTTAGGCAAGGCTCAAATTCTAAACCTACCACCCTAGAACAAAACAAAGAAAAAAAACTAAGGGTAATGCTGCTCAACGCCAGAAGTCTCAACCTCAAGATGCACGCACTCGAGGCCCTTCTCAGTATGGAGAACATCGATGTCTGTGCTGTGACAGAAACCTGGTTCAAGGCTCCTGAGAGCACCCCAGCACTATCAGGTTTTACCTCATATCATGCGTCCGCCCCAAAACCCAGACAATACCAAGAAAGGAGGAGGGGTATCCATATTCATCAAGGACACCCACACCTCAAGATTGGTGGCATCGCACGATGCATCGGAAACCATCCAGGTGCAATTAACCATAGGCAAGACTGCTCTGCAATTTGTAGCATGTTACAGGCCACCCTCGCAAACTCAGGAACCTCATATGGCCTTCCTGAAAACACTGGAGGGATAAATGTATCTCCGAACACCATCATACTAGGTGACTTCAACTACCCTAATATAGACTGGGAACACTACTCAAGCCCAAACACTCTAGCCCAAAAGTTCCTGGAATTCATAAACTCAAATGCCATGGAACAACTAGTCACCATCCCCACAAGAGGAGAGAACATACTTGATCTCATCATCACGAACATGGGAGCACAATGTTCAACGCCAGAAGTATACCCCTCACTGGTGAGATCTGATCACAAACTAATCTCGCTGGAGGTCCTCATCCCGCCCCCCCCCCAAATGAAAAAGACCACAGTAAAGAACTTCTCGAAAGCCGACTTCACACTTCTAAAGACTAGTGTGGTCTCCTTTAAGGCCCCTGAGCCGGTTAACATTACTCAAACCGCTGAATCACTTACAAATGCCTTCTACCAGCACCTGCAGGACTGCATGGATCAGGCAATCCCAAGCAAAACAAAGACTCTTTGTACCAAAGGCAAGCGTCCAGTCTGGTGGACCCCAGCCATAAACAAACTCTACAACAAGAGGAGAAAGCTACTACAAGATAGAGCAAAATCCTTAAAAGGTAAGACACCGCTGATCACTATAAGTAAAAAGCTGAGAGCTCTCATAAAATCATCCAAAGCTAATTTTGAGAAAAAAATAGCTAAGGACTCTAAAGACAACCATAAGGCATTTTTTAGCTATGTCAGAAACCTAGGAGGAAACTCCAAGATATGCTCAGAATTAGTTCAAAATGATGTGAAGATTACTGATCCTACACACATTGCCAACATACTGGCTGACAGGTTCAGTGCAAACTTCTCCCCCCCCTACCCCCCTAAAGGAGAGATATCTATACCAAATGATTGTAGCCCCCCAAACAACTCTAACGCCCAGGTGAGAACTGCTCTCTTCAAGGCAAAGAACACAGCATCCATGGGACCTGATGGTGTCCCCGGCTGTGTGCTCCATGAACTCAACGAGGAATTAAACCCACAGTTAGGACAGCTGTTTAATCTTAGTCTCGCCTCCGGATACGTACCCAGGGAGTGGCGCACAGTGACTGTGGTCCCACTCCACAAAGGCGGCGCCTCCACCGACCCTGGAAATTACCATCCCATTAGCTTGACAAGCCTTATCTGCAAAGCCATGGACAGGATCATAAATGATCTCATAAATAAAGACATAGGGAATTTGCAGACTTTGGATCCAACCCAGTTTGGCTTTGTCAAAGGCAGATCATGCCTTTTAAACTTGGTCGACTTTTTCGAAACAGTCACCAAGGCCATTGATGAGGGAAAGGCAGTCCATACAGCCTACCTAGACTTGGCGAAGGCTTTCGATACAATACCCCACTCGGGTATCATTGAAAAACTCATCAACTTAAATGTAAACCCATACATTACAAGATGGGTTGCAAACTGGCTGATCGACAGAACCCACAGGGTCAGAGTTGCTGGCGCCATGTCAGACTCAAAGCCTGTCACAAGTGGTGTCCCACAGGGCTCAGTCCTGGGCCCACTCTTGTTTGGCATCTACTTTTCTGAAGTACAAGCAAACACAGGAGGGTTATGGCTGACAAAGTTTGCAGATGACTGCAAACTGGGCGCCGTAATTGAAAACACATCCGACACAGATATCCTTCAGAAGGGTCTCACAGAAACGGACAACTGGTGCCAGAGCCATGGCCTTAAGTTAAATGCCAAGAAATGCATAGTCATACCCTTCGGGAAAAATAAGGTTACCCCTAGCTACCATATAGGTGGCAATCCCCTGAACACAGAAGAAGTTATTAGGGACCTGGGAACCCAGGTTGACAGTAGCCTTTCATTCGACACTCATATTGCTAAAGTAGTTAGGAAGACCTTCTACATTGCCCACCTTATCATGAAGGGATTCACATCCAGATCAAGGGAAGTCATAGTCTCCCTATACTCATCACTCATCAGACCAATGATAGAGTACAATGCCCCATTCGGAATGTATCTGACCCGACACTTGCAGCAGCTGGAGAGGCCACAAAAGTTCCTCACCAAAAGGATAAAGGGTCTCAAAAATCTGTCTTATGCTGCCCGACTGAAAGAACTCCAGTTATATTCCGTTGCATACCGCCTGCTCAGAGGTGACCTATGCCTGACATACAAGGCCATGTCAAACCCAGATTTGATGAACATGCTTCATCTCAAAAAATCCAGATCCCTCAGAGCCACAAGGGCGGGAGACTTAAACCTCGACACGGTTATTAATAGGACGTGCTGGAGGGATAGATTCATCACCCAAAGACTCCCTATGCTGTGGAACAAAATCCCGGTTTATGTGAGGCAGAGCACCTCACTGGCCTTGTTCAAGAGGAATCTTGACCAATGGATGGGAGATCGCAGATACACCCCAGGGGTTACCTCAGTGTCACTGCTCGACAGAGGCACAGCTAAATAATGGGCATAGTTTCTCCAAACTAAAGGGGTGGCGTAAGCCACAAAACTATGGGCTAGGCTTATAAATGCCCTCAGGCAGATAGCCTAGTATGAACCTATGAACCTATGAAAAACAAACAAATCTGTTAGGGTAAAAATATAAAAAAAATTAAAAAACATACAATACGCTGGTTGCATAAGTGTGCACATCCTTTAATTAATACTTTGTTGTGTGTACACAACCTTAAACTAATACTTTGTTGAAGCACCTTTTGATTTAATTACAGTATTCAGTCTTCTTGGGTACACACCTGCCATCAATTAAAGAGACTCTGATTAACCCCCAATAAAGTTTAGCTGTCCTAGTAGGTTTTCCTGACATTTCCTCAGTTGCCTGCTGCAGCAAAAGTCATGGTTCGCAGAGAGCTTACAAACCATCAAAGTGATCTCGAGAAGGGTACAAAAAAATTTCCACAGCATTGGATATACCATGGAACACAGTGAAGACAGTCATCAAAAAGTGGAGAAAATATGGGACAACAGTGACGTTGCAAAGAGCTGGATGTCCCTCCAAAATTGATGAAAGAACAAGATGAAAACTGGTCAGGGAGGCTGCCAAGGGACCTACAGCAACACTGAAGGAGCTGCAGGAATTTTTGGCAAGTACTGGTTGTGTACTAGTTGTGTACTACATGTGACAACAGTCTCCATATGTCTGGACTATGGGGTAGGGTTGCAAGACAGAAGCCTTTTCCTACACAGAAAAATATCCAGGCCTGGCTTAAATTTGCAAAACAATACATCAAGTCTCCCAAAAGCATGTGGGAAAATGTGTTATGGTCTGATGAGACCAAGGTTGAACTTTTTGGCCACAATTCCAAAAGGTACATTTCGCACAAAAACAACTCTGCATCACCAAAAGAACACCATCCCCACGGTGAAGCATGATGATGGTAGTATCATGCTTTGGGGTTGCTTTTCTTCAGCTGGAACTGGGGCTGTAGTCAAGGTGGATGGAGTTATGAACAGTTCCAAATGCTAGTCACTTTTGCCCCAAAACCTTCAGGTGTCTCCTAGAAAACTGAAGATGAAGAATTTCACCTTTCAACATGACAATGTCCCCAAGCATACATCCAAATCAACAAAAGAATGGCTTCACCAGAAGAAAATTAAGTTTTGGAATGGCCAGCCACAGCCCAGACCTAAATCCAATAGAAAATCTGTGGGGTGGCCTGAACAGGGTTGTCCACAAGAGATGTCCTCGCAATCTGACAAATTTGGAATGCTTTTGCAAGGAAGAGTGGGCAAATATTGCCAAGTCAAGATGTGTCATGCTGATAGACTCTTACCCAAGAAGACTGAATGCTGTAATTAAATCAAAAGATGCTTCAACAAAGTATTAGTTTAAGGGTGCACACACAATGTATTAGTTTAAGGGTGTGCACACTTATGCAACCAGCTTATTGTACATTTTTTATTTTTTTATATTTTTCCCCTAACAGATTTGTTTGTTTTTCAATTGAATCGTACAGGTTATAGGTCACATTAAAGGTGGAAAAAGTTTTGAAATGATTTATTGTGGTCTCTTTTTTTATATCACAAAAACCTGGCATTTTAACAGGGGTGAGTAAACTTTTTATATCCACTGCAATTGTTGTCGCTTTCTCAAAACTGCTGGATCTTGGGGAATGTGAAAGGTGGCGACTGAAGAGAGGAAAGTGGAATGTTTGTGCTCAAGAATGTTTCAAGTTTGGACTGGTCCTGAAGTGTACAGAAAAGATCATAAATAAATTTGATTGAAAGCGTTTTTGAGCTGTACTGTATCAGTATATGTAACAATGCTGTGTGCAAAGATAAGTGATAGTAAAAGATGCTTTTCAATTAAACAACTGCCTCCAGCTTTTAATGACAGAAGGCTCTATATAAAAGCTTGACAGCTGCTAGAAATGTACAGATAAGTTACTGATTTGGAGAAGAAAAGACAAGCTCTGGCAGTTATCTTTTCATTTTCAGGCTGAACTAAAATCACATAGATAAAAAAAGGAAGAAATAAAACACCGAAAACCAGAGTTTAAGTTGGCGCTTTCGTTTACTATTTCAGCAAACGTCTTCAGACAACTGACAAGAAAATTATCACCATTTAAACAGACAATTTCAATTATGACATCATGGAACATTATTTCGGTGTTTTATTTCTTCCTTTTTTTATCTAGTATAATAGTTTGCAGTTTTGTTTGGTTCTATTGAACTAAAATCACAGCTTTGGAGATACCTGAAAAAGAATAGAGTCAAAATAGAGGAACAGACAAACTGACTGAAATACCTGAAAGTAGAGCAAAGATATAACCACCTAAGGGTCTGACACAACTCTTCCTGGTGCAGCACAGGCCCGTCATGTAAACAGAGGATACCTATTTGCCCACATCACATAGGGGGGCTTCTGGTGGACTGAGTCCCACCATATAATGGGGAGTCTTGTGTGGCAATGACAGTGTCCAGGACTGGCAACATGGGTTTAGCAATCCAAAGCCACTGATGGTAGCCCTCATTACGATGTGGGTTGAAGAATCTACATGTAAAGGGAGGGTACAGGGTACCCTCACAGTGACACAGGTGCTTATGTCAGCAATCAGGGGACACAGTACAGCCTTTGCTAAGATGCCAACAAAGACTACTTTGGCTGTCTAGTCCACTTTTGCCCTTACACAAGGGAGTCCCCAAGCACTGAGGGAACTATTGGGTCATAGACCAATGAGGACAGGCTTCATAGACAGCAGTTATGGAAGGAAAAACAACAACCCAGGAAAAATATTAACAAGCAAAACTGTGGAAGAGTTTACACAAAACTGCTTTACGCTTTGCTTATCAAAATATGGTAAATTAACACAATTTAACAACAGACGGCATCACTTCTTTTCCAGAATGCCAGGTAGCTTCCAGCTATAGCCAGAACCTCATTACTGATTGCTAAATACTTTAACTTTTGATTAACTGTCTCAAGAACATGGTCTCTTGCTCACAAACAAGCTACAGATGTCAATTGTTACTATACTTTTTCAGATATGTGAATGATGGTGCACTCGCTTAAAAAAAAAAAAAAAAAAAAGTCCTTACAACTCCTTAGTGGTTAAGATCGTTTAGTGAGGTAGCAGAAAAAACGGAACAAGTTTCTTATTTACATAAGAAATGAATTAAAGCTGAAATAGACTGAGACTAAACTGAGCAAATACCTCCCAGATGGTATAACAAAATGTTACAGAGATAATGGCTAACTCTACAAATGGTTCAAAGGCCACCTGCCAATACTTTAATACTGACCACACTCCATACTTTCAGCCTGGGTTAAAGATCTGCTGAAACTGTTCATAGTCTCTGCTCTGGAAATACTACTGATTTCTGCATGGAATCAAAACTAACGCATCGACAAATTATACTAAAATGTAGTAACTTAGTACTCTGAAAGTAAAAGCGATCAATAAACTGATATAGAACTCTAAGAGGTGGACATACAATGGTCCCACACTGCTTAATTACCAGTTTAAAGTAGTGTGTCCTTTTACTTGTACGGTACTTGCTGGTTTCACTTACAAAATGTAAGTATAAATCAATTCATTGCTTTTATTAAATGTATAAATACTGTAAAATTGAGTTCTAATTTTAATAAATAAATTTTGAACTGGAAAACAGCATGGCTTGAAATACTGCCTCTCTACTTTTATACTGTACTTGTATATAATCATCTGGATTTTAATTTTAAATATATAATTACATCTGTGTTTTCTTTTCAGGGTTTACGTTTATCCTTATTATTGTTTGATATTGTGATTTCTTAAAATGATAGCCGCGGTGGTGCAGCGAGCACTGTCGCCTCACAGCAAGAGGTTCTCCCATTCGATTCTCGGCTGGAGCGCCTTCTGTGTGGAGTCTGCATGTCCTCCCCACGGTCGAGTGGCGTTCGAAAGACATGCATGAATGGGCGTGCCTTCATTGAAGGTTGGGCGTTGAGCTGGCACCTCAGCACCATGAAAATCTACTGCCAATCATTAGCGGACCGGAGTTCCACTGTGGCGACCTCTAACTGGGAAAAGCTGAAGGAACAACAACATTGTGATTTCTTAAAATGTGCACCCTTTCGGGTGGTGCATAACTTATAAACATTTGTGTTATGGGTATATGCTGTTGAAAAAAAATTAAAAACATTAAAAGCACGCAATGACAAAGCTTTTGAACGATACATGGGTTCATAGAAGACAGGCTAGCAGCCCTAGAGTCTTTATAAGCCTAGCCATGTTAATCCTGGGTTGTCCCAACTGTCCTTGGTTAGATGGACATACTTTACAGATAAGCACCGAATACCCCAGTCCACGAGGGAACATGGGTGCAACTCCCAGGGTGAATTTGCAGTCACCCATCCATTTGTCTAGGTTGTGCTTGAATACGGTCATTGAGGAGCTCTGCTTCACATGAATTGGAAGTTTATTCCAGAGCAGCGGCAATCAATGGGGGACAAACCTCTCTCTCCAGCATGTTTTGTTAATGTCACTGACAAGGCTGAAATCCCTAGAGTGAATGACTCTAATGCCATTTGATTTGCGAATGTGCAGCATTTTCATCAGGTCAGGGTCAGAGGCTACCCTGTAGCCCAGACACAAGTCAATTCTTAGTAGCCTATATGACACAGAAAGTACAGTTGTGTACCTACCATAAATGCAGATGTTCGAGTGTATTCACTGTTGCAGTCATTACTCTTGGGTTATCCTGCTGGCAGACGGCCCGTGGTCGGCCAGAATTCCAAAGTCTAGGTCCGGCGTCAGTTGCTGTCGCCTCTTCCCTGACGTTAGTGCGCCAGGGGTATAAAAGATGCAGCAGACGCCATTTTCTTCAATTTTTCTTGCCCCAAATGTCAGGTGCCCCCAAAATAGGCTAAAAAATTATGCCAGTAATTATGCATGCAGTAAATAGACATTTCCTTCATCTACAAGCAAATAAACCACATAGGTTGTATAAGATAGAGAAGTATAGGTAAGTCCCAGCAAAGAGGGGGATGGAGGGTGGGTAACGAGGACTGCAACAGGGAATACACTCGAACATCTACATTTATGGTAGGTACACAACTGTACTATGTACATCGTGTTTCACTGTTGCAGTCATTACTCTTGGGTTGAATCCCAAAGCTAAGACTGGGTGGCTGATCCTAAAGAGGATTAGGAGAGGCTATAAGGCCTTGCAAAACTGCTGTGGCGAAGCCTGCTCTGGATTTAGAGTAGAGAGGTAAATGGTAGTGCATTGTAAAAGTGTGCACTGAACTCCAAGTTGCAGCCTCTAAAAGGTCTTTGGTTGGTACTCCTCTGAGAAAGGCTGCTGAAGTGGCTGCTGCCCTGGTAGAATGAGGTCTAATGGTCTTGGGCACTGATTTGCCATGTTGTGAGTAGCAGAAACTAATGCAGTGGCCTATACATTTTGAAATAGTCTGTTTTGAGATAGGCTTTCCTTGAGATGCTGCAGCATATGCCACTAGAAGTTGATCAGTTTTTCTGAATGCTTTAGTTCTGTCCAAGTAGAAGCGTAGTTGTCTGTGTATGTCCATAGAATGCATAAGTCTCTCACCCTTATTCTGTGGGTTTGGATAAAAGGTAGGTAGATGAATAGTTTGGTTGAGGGCCACACTGCACACTACTATAGGCATAAATGTAGGGTTCGTTCTTAGAGAAACCCTGTCTGGGGGGAAAATGATGAAAGGTTCCACAGCCATGAGTGCCTTTAACTCTGAAACTCGTCTTGCAGATGTTATTGGTAGGAGCAGAGCTGTTTTCCAAGATAAAAACTTTATATCAGCTGTATTGGCTGGCTCAAAAGGCGGCAGTGTGAGTTGTTCCAAGACATAATTGAGGTCCCATGCAGGTATTGGGGCTCTCCTTGGAGGTCTTATGTTTTTTGCTCCTCTGAGGTACTGCCTTATCAATGGATGGGAAAAAACAGGAGGTTCCGTGCTGAAATGGCTGAGGCATGGATTTTGATTGATGAAAAGGATAGGCCTTTGTTCAGTATCTCAGTTAGGTATTGTAAAATCTGAGGAATATTTGGTGCAGATGTGTCAAATCCTTGTGCCTGGTTCCAAGCACAGGATCTTTTCCATTTGTCTGCATAAGATTTTCTGGTACTGGGCCTCCTGGCCTCCAAAATAACATCCATCACTGCTTTACAGAGAGGAGTGTTTTGAATGGTTACATTATCTGCCATGCTGCCAGACTTAGGGTCCTGAGTTGGCTGTGCAGAATCTGATTGTTTCGCTGGGTCAGTAAGTGAGGGATAAGAGGCAGTGTCCAGGATGGGCCTTGAGATGTGTTTTAGGATTGGGTACCAGTGCTGGCGTGGCCAGTCTGGGGCAATCAGGATCATTCTTGGCTTCTCTTGTCTGACCTTTAGGAGTACCTTGGGGAGGAGAGGCAGAGGAGGAAAGGCATATACTGTTAGACTTTTCCAGCTGAATGACAGAGCATCCACTTTCCATTCTTGCTTGTGATAAGTCCTTGTGCAGAATTTTCTGTAGTTGGCAGTTGTGAGGGGAGGCAAATAGATCTATGTCTGGGCATCACCATTCCTTTGTTATCATGCTGAAGACTAGTGGATCCAGTTTCCATTCGTGGGGGTCCATAAGGTTTCTACTTAGTTCGTCTGCCAGAATATTGTTCTTTCCTGGCAGGAATTGTGCTTGTAGGTGTACTTGATAAGTCAATGCTGTGTTCCATAAAGTCATGGCTTGTCTGCAGAGGGGGTAGGAAGGTGTGCCTCCCTGCTTGTTTATGTACCACATGACTGTAGTGTCCGTCCTTATCAGTAGTTGTCCTGGATGGAGTAAATCCTTGAAAGCTGTCAGGGCATTGTGAACAGCTAGCATCTCTTTTTGATTGATATGTAGATGCATTAGGCTTGTGGGCCATGTGCCCTGAATACATTTTCCTGCCATGTGTGCTCCCCAGGCATAGTCCGATGCATCTGTTGTTATTGTCTGCCTGGCTGTGGGTAGAGTGAAAAGCTGTCCCTTGTTGAGGTGACAGGCATGAGCCCACCATCGAAACTCCTGTTGCAGGCAAGGAATGAGGGTAATTAATGTTTCCAGGTTTTGACAATGTTGAGTCCAGACACTTTTTAGGTACCATTGAAGTTTCCTCATATGCAGTCTGGCATATGGAATTAGCAGTATGCAGGATGCCATGAAGCCCAAAGCCTGCAGAATTTTTCTTGCAGATAACTGGGTCTTTGTTGCCAACATTTTGAAGTAAGAAGTTAGCTGTCTTTGTCTGGCGTGAGATAAGCCATCTGGGCAGTTGTATTTAAGCTTGCACCTAGGAATATTATCTCTTGAGAGGGTACTAGTTTTGATTTCTTTTCATTTATTGTGTACCCTAGGTAAATTAATAATATTTTTATGAATGCCAGATGCTTTAGTAGAGTGTCCTTGTTCTCTGCTTGTATAAGGCAGTCGTCCACGTAGGGATAAATTTGAATTCCTCTTTGTCTGCAAAATGCAATTACTGGTGCCAGGCATTTTGTGAAGACCCTGGGCGCAGGAGATAAGCCAAAGGGCAGTGCAGAGAATTGGTAGTGCATTGAGTCAGCTATGAATCTGAGGTATCTTCTGCAAGATTGTCTGATTGGTATATGCAGGTATGCCTCTTTTAAGTCCAAAGTTACAAGCCAAGCCTTCTTGCCCAGCATGGGCAGAAGCTGTTGCAGAGTTAACATTTTGAATTTTGGAACGTCCAGAAACGTGTTTAGAACAGACAGGTCCAGTATTGGTCTCCAGGTTTTGTCCTTTCTGGGGACTAAGAAAAGTCTTGAGTAAAATCCTTGTCCCTGCTCTTGCTGTGGTACTTGCTGAATGGCCCTGATTTGCATAAGACTCAAAACTTGTTTTTGTGCCTCTGCCCATTGATTGTGTGGCAGGTTTGGCATACCTTTTGCCTTTGGCAGGGTGTGAAAATGGAACTTGTAGCCCTGGGACACTATATTCAATACCAATTTGTCCTGGGTGATCATGTGCCAATTTTGAGAGAAAAGTGCTAGTATTCCCCCTAAGGGGGCTGCAAGAAGGTAAGTGCTTGGTGCTGGCAGAGGCAAGTCATTGGGACTGTTTCCTGTATGGCTGTGCTTTGTCTTGTTTTGGCCTGTATGAGCCCTGGGGCTGGGATCTGCCTCTGGGACGTCTGTATCTGCCTCTTTGTGGCCTGTCTGAAACTGCAAAGGACCAATTCTTTGTAGACCAGTTCCTGCTAAATTTTGGTGGCTGAACCTGTAAGAAATCCTTTACTGTTTGCATAGATTTCGCTTTGTCATCCATTTTCTTCAGAACCTGCATAGATTTCTCTTTGTCCTCCATTTTCTACAGAACCTCCCCTGCTTTAACACCAAATAAAGTATGCTGTAATGGAGCATCTAATAATTTTGCTTTAACATGATCAGGCAGATTTTGTTCCTTTAACCAAGCGTGCCTCCTAATGACAGAACCCATAACTGCGGCCCTGCAGAAGGCCTCCAGAGAGTCAAAACCTCATTGCAATGTATGCTTTCCCACTTGTTCAGTTCCATGCAATAAATCCTGTATTTCCTTATTTTCTGTACAATCAGAATTAGTCAACATTTTCTGTTTCAACAGTGACATTAAGTATTGCTGATATTTAATCATATGAAATTGACAATTTAAAGCCCTCACAGCCAAAGTAGCAGAAGTGTAAACCTTTTTTCCCCATCTGTCTAGTGCCCTTGAGTCCCTGTCAGAAGGAACAGGGTTTTTAGCAGTAGCGGCCTTAACCCCCTTGGGACCCTGAGAAATAGTTTCTGGGTCAGCAGAAGGGTTTTTATAAAGAAATTTATGAGAATCAGGAACCCTGTAATATCTGTCTGGCTTAGCAGGGGCTGAAGGTAAGGAATCTGGAGAAAGGCCGGACTCTGAGAAAACATCATCTACAATGTCTAGCACATGAGGAATAGCAAGAGGCCTGTGCTGAGGAAGTAAAAGGAAATCTCTGAGCCTTTTCTTTGATTCTGAATAATCTTAGCTCTCTCAGTGGAAGTGTTCCCTCATGGTATGCAGGGTTTCCCCAAAGGAAAAATCCTCAGGAGGAGAGGCTGAAGGAATGGATTCTTCAGCATCAGAATCCTCATAGGAAGGAAGAGTATTCCTGTACAGAAGAGGAATCAGAGGAAATGGAAACCTGATCTGAAGAGTCATAGTCTGTCTCTTGCCTAGGCCTTTTGTTAGGAGGGGGATGGGAACCCCTGATCAAGGTAATAAGGTCTTTGGCCATTCTGAGCATCTGTTTTTTAGGCATGGAAGTCTGTTCTGAAGAATACTGTACTTGTTTCTTTGTCTTTAAAGTTGCTGTAGTCTTTGCTTTTGAAGCTGAAGTAGGCTTTACATGTAACTGTGTAGGTCTGAAAACACCCTCAGAAGCCGATGCCTGCTCAGCGGCTCCGGACCCATCTGAGGGAAAGATTTCCGAGTGTCCAATACCTTGAGTATCCAAAGGCCTAGCTGGCTCCACGTGGGAGTCGTCAGCGGCCTGTGGCTCTGAGGTAGCAGGTGTCAGGGGCTGCGAAAGCACCTCGGTGAGAACCGGCGAACCGGCGACTGGCTTAGCGGAAGCCTCGTCCTCGGTTTTGGATCTCGGATGCCTGTCCTCTTTTTCCTTGCATTTTTTAGAAACTCTGGTTGTCGGTTGTTCTGACGGCATTATGTAATTGAATTTTCGGCCAAAATAATGATAAGCAAAATCAAAGCGATGCTTAATAGTGCGTTTGTTGAATCTAGCACAAAAACGACAGCTAGCAACGTTATGATCAGGGCCTAGGCAAGGAATACAGTAAGAGTGATAATCCTTATGAGGTATTTGCTTCCCACAAGAAATACAATTGTTAACTTTTTCTGACATCGGTCTGGAGCAAGAAAAAAGATTCCCCAACGGGGTACTTAGCTTTAATGAAGACTTCAGATCTGAAATTAGTCTGCGAAAATCTCAGGAGTCAGCCGACCGGCACTTGCGAAAGTACAGTTTTGTACCTACCATAAATGTAGATGTTCGAGTGCTCAAACAGCTGCAGTCATTACAGATAGGTTATCCTGCCGTCAGGCGGGTCCTCGGTCGGCCGAATTCCAAAGTCTAGGTCCGGCGTCGGTTGTCATCGCTTCTTCCCTGACGTCAGTGCGTCAGGGGTATAAAAGAGGCAGCCGACGCCATTTTCTTCAGTTTTTCTTGCCCCAGATGTCAGGTGCCCCCAGAAGGAAGGCAAAACATAATATTATGCAAACATGCAATGTAGATAAATCAAAAAAAACAGTAGTTGCAAGCAAATACACCATAAAAGAATACCCCGAGTAGGTTATATGATAAAGGTGTTTGTCATAAGGCCTGCCCTAAGAGGGGATGGAGGGAGGGTAACCTGGACTGCAGCTGTATGAGCACTCTAACATCTACATTTATGGTAGGTACAAAACTGTACTATGTTCATCGTGCATACAGCTGCAGTCATTACAGATGGGTAGAATCCCAAAGCTAAGTAAGGGTGGTAGGCACTAAGTGGAACTAGGAGGGGCTAGGATGCCCTGCAGGACTGCTGTGGCAAAGCCCGCTCTAGATTTTGAGTATAGTGGAAGGTGGTAGTGCTTGGAGAAAGTGTGCACTGAACTACAAGTAGCTGCTTCTAAAATGTCCTTGGTAGGGACCCCCCTGAGGAAAGCTGTAGAGGTAGCTGTAGCCCTGGTGGAGTGGGATCTGATGTATACAGGCACAGATTTTCCATGAAATGAATAACAAAAGCGTATGCAGTGGGCTATCCATTTTTAAATTGTCTGTTTGGAAATAGTCCTTCGTTGAGCACCTGTAGCATAGGACACAAAGAGCTGCTCAGATTTCCTGAATGACTTTGTTCTGTCCAAGTAATAACAAAGTTGTCTGTGAATGTCCAAGGAATGTAGTAGTCTCTCCCCTTTGTTCTGTGGATTTGGATAAAAGGTAGGTAAATGAATAGTCTGATTCAAAGCTACACTGGATACTACCTTTGGCATGAAGGTAGGGTTGGTTCGTAAGGAAACTCTGTCCTGATGGAAAATGATGAATGGTTGCACAGCCATGAGGGCCTGTAGCTCCGAAACCCTGCGTGCTGAGGTAATAGCCAGAAGAAAGGCTGTTTTCCACGACAAGTATTGTAGCTCTGTTGAAGAAGCCGGCTCAAAGGGAGGCAGTGTCAGCTTTTCCAATACGAAGTTGAGGTCCCAAGCTGGGACTGGTGGTTTCCGTGGGGGTTTTATATTTTTTGCCTCCTCTGAGGAACTGCCTTAATAGAGGATGTGAGAATAAAGGAGGATCTGTATTGTATTGTGCAGAAATGGCTGAAGCGTGGATCTTGATGGAGGAGAAGGAAAGGCCACTGTTTAACATCTCAGCTAGGTACTGTAAAATTTGAGGTATATTTATTACCCAAGGATTCTGGCCCTTTTCTTGATTCCAGGAACAAAATTGTTTCCATTTGGCGGAGTAGGCTTTTCTAGTAGAGGGTCTTCTGGCCTCCAAGATGACATCCAGTGCCTACTTGGAGAGGAGAGTCTGTTGGGAAATTAAGGTATTCTCCATGCAGCTAGATTTAGGGTTTTGAGCTGGCTGTTAAGGGTTTTGTAGTTGTGCTGGGACAACAGAAGAGGAACCAGAGGTAGGATCCATGGTGGTGAGTGTGTCAGGCTCTTTAGGAGAGGATGCCAGTGCTGTCGTGGCCAGTCTGGAGCAATGAGAATCATTTGTGGCCTCTCTGCTCTGGCTTTTAATAGAACTTTGGTCAGTAGAGGAAGAGGCGGGAAGGCATAGACTGTCAATGTTGTCCAATTGAAAGAGAGAGCGTCCACTGATGATAGGTCCTTGAACAGAATTTTTCCAACTGGTAATTTCTGTGGGTAGCAAATAGATCCATGTCTGGCTGTCCCCATGCCCGAGTTATCTTTGAGAAGACTTGAGGATGCAACTTCCATTCGTGTGGGTCTGTCATATTTCTGCTTAAGTTGTCTGCCAGTGTGTTTTCCTTCCCTGGCAGGAATTGTGCCTGTAGTTGAATTTGTAATTCTAGTGCTGTGTTCCACAGGGTCATGGCTTGCCTGCACAGGGAGTATGAATGTGTTCCCCCCTGTTTATGTACCACATGACGGTGGTGTTGTCTGTCCTTATCAATAGCTGGCCTGGATGGAGTAGGTCTTTGAAGGTCATAAGAGCATTTTGCACGGCTAGCATTTCCTTTTGGTTGATGTGTAGGTGCTTCTCTTTTTGGGACCATTTTCCCTGAATGTACTTATCTGCCATGTGTGCTCCCCAGGCGTAGTCTGAGGTGTCCGTTGTGATGATTTGAGTTGCTTGAGGTAAACAGAAAGGGAGACCTGTGTTTCTTTGGCATGCTTGAGCCCACCACAAAAATTCCTTTTGAAGGCATGGAATGAGTGGTATAATTGTTTCCAAGCTGTGGCTGTGTTGAGACCATAAGTTTTTTAGGTACCATTGTAGTTTCCTCATATGCAGCTTTGCACATGGTAGTAGTAGAATGCAAGATGCCATGTATCCCAGAGCCTGCAGGACTTTCCTTGCAGTTAGTCTGGTGAAAGTTGCCATTTTGTTGAAGTATTGAGACAGTTGCCCTTGTTTGACTGGCGTGAGGTAGGCCATCTGGGTGGTTGTATTTAAGCTGGCACCCAGGAAAATTATTTGTTGAGAAGGTATTAGTTTTGATTTCTTTTTGTTCACTGTGTATCCCAGGTAGTTTAACAGTTTTATTACAAACGCCAGATGCTGCAACAGAATGTCCTTGCTGTCCGCTTGGATCAGGCAGTCGTCCAGATATGGGTAGATTTGTATTCCTTGCTGTCTGCAGAAGGCAATTACTGATGCCAGGCATTTCGTAAACACTCTGGGCGCAGTAGATAAGCCAAAGGGCAATGCAGAGAATTGGTAATGGGTTGAACCTGCAAGAAATCTGAGGTATCTTCTGCAATCTTGTCTGATAGGGACATGCAGGTATGCGTCCTTGAGGTCCAACGTTACCAGCCAAGACTCCTTGCCCAGCATGGGAAGAAGCTGCTGTAATGTGAGCATCTTGAATTTTGGCACTTGTAGATATGTGTTTAGGATGGATAGGTCTAAGATGGGTCTCCAATCTTTGTCCTTCCTTGGTACCAGAAATAGTCTGGAATAAAAACCTTGACCTTGTTCTTTTGCAGGTACCTCTTGAATTGCTTTCATATCCATGAGAGCGGAAATTTGTCTTTGTGCCTCTGCCCATTGATTTTGTGGCAGGTTTGGCAAGCCTCTCATTTTTGGGAGGGTGTGAAAGTGGAACCTGTAGCCTCTGTCTATAATGTCCAGAATCCATTTGTCTTTTGTAACAATGTGCCAGTTTTTTGAAAATAATGCCAGTTTTCCACCCAAAGGTGCTGCCATTATAGCTTTGTTTGGCAGGCGTAGGAGGAAGTCATTGTGTCTGTTTTCTAAATGACTGTGATCTATCTTCTCCACCTCTTGGGGTTGGTGCTTGCCACTGTCTAGCTCTGTAAGATCCTTGAGGTTGTCCTCTACCCCTTGGGCGCCTGTATCTGCCCCTTTGAGGTCTGTCCGTGGCTGGAAAGGACCAATTTTTTGAAGGCCAGTTTCTGCTGAAGCGTGGAGGTTGCACCTGCAAGAAATCTTTCACTGTTTGCATAGATTTCGCTTTTTCCTCCATTTTCTTTAGTACCTCCTCAGCTTTAACACCAAACAATACATCTTTTTGAAGTGGTGCATCTAATAACTGTGCTTTGACATGATCTGGTAAGGTTTGCTCTTTGAGCCAAGCATGCCTACGTATGACAGACCCCGTGACAGCAGCTCTACATGAGGCCTCTAAAGCATCAAAACCACACTGCAAGGTATGTTTACCCACTTGCTCTGCTCCATGCAACAAATCCTGCAACTCTTTCAAATCTGGTTGTTCTGTTTGTGTCATTTTGCTTTTCAGCTGAGATAACAAAAACTGTTGGTACTTTAACATATGAAATTGACAGTTTAATGCCCTCATGGTTAAAGTGGCAGATGTATACACCTTTTTCCCCCCACCTTTCTAATGCTCTGGAATCTCTCTCTGAAGGTAAAGGGTTTTTAGCAGTAGAGGCCTTTATTCCCTTGGGACCCTGTGAAATTGTTTCTGGGTCAGCAGTATGGCTTTTATAAAGGAACTGGTGAGAATCAGGAACCCGGTAATACCTGTCTGGTTTAACAGGGGCTGGAGGTAAAGAATCTGGATTAAGACTGGCTTCTGCGTACACATCATCCAAAATATCTAAAACAGGAGGGATAGCCAGGGGCCTATGCTGGGGGAGCAGTAGAAATTCCCTGAGCCTTTTCTTGGAATCTGAGTAATCTTGGCCTTCCCAGTGGAAGTGCTCCCTCAATGTATGCAGGGTTTCCCCAAAAGAGTAGTCCTCGGGAGGGGGAGACCGAGGGAATAGACTCCTCAGCATCAGAGTCTTCAAAAGGGGAATAGGCATAATCCTGGTCCTCAGAATGGTCTGAGGTAATAGAAGCCTGGTCTGAGGAAGAGTAGTCTTCCTCCAGTCTGGGTCTTTTGTCAGAGGGGGGTTGAGAACCCCTGATGAGAGCTATCAAATCCTCAGGCATTTTGAGCATCTGTTTTTTAGGCATGGGGCCTTGAGAGGAGGTCTGAGGACCCTGTTTTTTAGTTTTCATGGCAGCTTTAGATTTAGTGAAGGATTTAACAGAGAAGGTGGTAGGCCTGAAGACGCCTTCAGAAATGGCAGGCCTCACTAAATTTTCAGTTTCCCCGCCAAGAGTGGCGTCGGTATCTGCAGTGGGAATGGAGACCGAGGAGCCTGTGACCTCAGGTACTGAAGTCACCGGTAAAATAGTTTCATCGGTAGTCAAGGGCTGCGTAGGAGCCTCGCTGAGAACCGGTAGTCGGCCTAAGCGTGGTCTCAGTAAAGACCTCAGATGTCGGTCCTTGTCTTTGCGTCTTTTGCTTAAAATTGGCGCCGGTGTATCCGACGACATGATAGAATTCAATTTTTTGCCAAAATAATGAAGGGCGAACACCGCCCGGCGCTTAATAGTGCACTTGTTGAACCTAGCACAAAAACGACAGGCCGAGACGTCGTGGTCTGGCCCTAAGCAAGGTATACAGAAACAGTGAAAATCCTTATGCGGTATTTGCTTCCCACAAGAAATGCAATTATTAACTTTGTCTGACATCGGTCTGAGGCAAGAAAAGTTTCCCCAACGGGGTACTTAGCTTTAAAGAAGACATCGGCTGAAATACTTTCGTAAATCTCAGGAGCTGGCCGACCGGCACTTGCGAACTGCTTCTGCTTCGGGCACCGCGCGGCAAGAAAGACTGAGGAAAATGGCGTCGGCTGCCTCTTTTATACCCCTGACGCACTGACGTCAGGGAAGAAGCGGCGACAACCAACGCCGGACCTAGACTTTGGAATTCGGCCGACCGAGGACCCGCCTAACGGCAGGATAACCCATCTGTAATGACTGCAGCTGTATGCATAATGAACATCTGCTTTTGCTTCGGACACCGCGCGGCATGAAAGACTAAAGAAAATGGCGTCGGCTGCATCTTTTATACCCTTGGCGCACTGACGTCAGGGAAGAGGCGACAGCAACTGACGCCGGACCTAGACTTTGGAATTCTGGCCGACCACAGGCCGCCTGTCAGCAGGATAACCCAAGAGTAACGACTGCAACAGTGAAACACGATGAGCATCACAGTGACAGGGCTTTCAGTTTAACCACATACATCATGGTTTGGAGGCCCTGTATCTTCTTAGTGAGAAACCTCTGGGGTCACTCCAGTTGCTGCAGGTGTCTGGTGAACTGCATACAGAAGGGGGCACTGTACTCTATTAATGATCTGATTATGCTCAAGTAAAGTGGGGTTACAACATACTTAGACCTGGATGCAATGCCTTTACTTATGAGAGGCGCAATGTACAAGGCTTTCCCTACGTCAAAGTTCAGATTGTTGTCGACCTGTGTTTCCAGATCTTACACCACTGGGTTTGATCTTAGATGAATCAATGTTGTAATAGTGCACTTTTTTGCATTTAGTTTTAGAGCAGGACTTTGGCACCAGTCATTTGTTTGTGTTAGCCCCTCCTGTAATATGTTAACTTTAATGGGGGATTCAATGATTGCACCTAGTTTACAATCATCAGCAAACTTAGTAAGCCAAAGGCCGTCTACTTTAGCCTGGACTTCCGAGAAATAGATTCCAAATAGTAAAGGGCCCAGTACAGATCCTTGAGGTATGCCACTGGTGATGGGTCTACTGGTACAGGTGGAGTCACCAGTTTTGACAGTATATGTTCTGTTGGTGAGCCAATTGCTACCTATCTAGCGATGTAAGGGTTAGCACCTAGCTTTGAGAATTTTTCAATGATACCCAAGTGGGGAATTGTGTCAAAGACTTTGGTTAGGTATGCACCGTCTTACCTTCATCCAGGGCTTTGGTGACTTTTTCAAAGAAGTCTACCAGGTTCAATAAGCATGAACCTTAAAGCCAAACTGGATTGGGTCTAGAGTTTGAAGGTTGCCTATGTCCTTGTTGATAAGGTCCATGATCGTTTCCATGGCCTTGCAGATGAGGCTGGATAGACTTGCAGGTCTACATTTCCCAGGGTTGGTTGATGGCTTCCCTTTAAGCAAGGGAATTACTGTTGCTGTTCTCCATTCTGCTAATACAAAGCCAGTTCTCAGGCTATGGTTAAAAAGAACAGCAAGTAGGTCAGCTAGGTCCTGTTTTAGATTGCTTAGTAAGCAACCTGGAATATTATTTGGTCCAATTGAGGCCATGTTTTTGGCCTTGAAGAGAGCAGATATTACTTGATCTCTAGAGATACTATGTAGAGAACTGGTGTCAGGTGTGCTATGGGGTATGGCTGGTTGGGATAGGGGGTGAAGTTTGCACCAAGACGGTTAGCTAGAAGGTTGGCAATTTCCTCCAGTACACTGTGAGCTGTACAATCTACTACCAATTCGGCATATAGCTGGGCACTCCATTTTAGATTTCAGATGTAGTTAAAGGACTTTATACGACATCTTATTTGCTTGTTCAATCTGTGGAGGGAATTCTTCCTCTGCAGAGGCAGTTGCCCCTTGTTCTTTTACATCAGTTTCTTCTGTTTATACTAGATGTCTACCAAGGTGGCTTGTTTTTTCAGGAGGGCCTAGTTTTAATCCGGTCAGGTACAGCTGAGTATCTACAGTTGCTAAGATGATTATACAGGGCATTTGTGTACATCTCTGCATAGGAATTATTATTGCCTGCGATTGCAGGGGGTACAAAACTTTTTATACCATCACTTAGAAGACTGTAGTTTGCTTTGAAGAAGTTTCTTAGTTTTTTTGCTCTTTTGGAGTTGTGGGGTCCAATAGTTACTTTGAATGAGAGTGACTTATGGTCTCACCTTCCCAGGGAGTGCATAGCACAGGGGGCAGTGCAGTGACCACCCATGTTGGTGAGTACTGTGTCAAGGACATTAGAGCCCCTTGTGGGGATGCAGACTATCTGTTCCAGAGCATTTGCACTGAAAGTCCAGGAACCTCTGGGCGACCATGTTTGCGCTTGTGTAAGTTACCCAATCGATGGAGGGATAACTGAAATCTCCCAGGACTAAGGTGTTGGCCTGTATGATGAGTGACTCGAGTTAAGTCCAGGTAGGCGTTGTGCTTTTACTGATTCATGGAGGGGGACCTATAGCTAGCAATGATGTGGTAGGGTATTTTGTCTATAGTTAATCAGGCATGGAGTAGTTTGCGAGAGCCGTACTGTTTTACCAATCTGGAGGTGTACTTGGCTTTAATGACTATGGAAATACCTCCACTTTGGGTCTTTCACGCTCATTCTGAGGTCTGAACATGTGGAAGGCATTGTAGCACTGCACAGCTGGGGTGCTCTCTGCAGCCTTGAACCATGTTTCATTGACTGCACAGACACCAGCATCTTCCAAAGTGAGGAGTGCTTCCAGGAGTGCAGTTTCGTGTTCAGACTCTTAGCATTAAGCAGTATAACTGTGAATTTGAGTCAAGTGGATTTTGCTATTTCGGAAATGTTGCCATTGACTAAAAAGGCACTACGGGGGAGGCAAGCACCTTAGCCAGTATCTGAAAGCCTAGGGGAGACATGCAGACCACCTCTGGCAAAGCAGAGTAGCCTGTCGACCATGTCTTCCCAGGCTGACAAATACTGGATCCCCCTAGAATGACACCAGAAGCTAAACCAATTGTTGGAAGTCAATTTTTTTTGTTTACATTGTGGCATCACACTGGGTGAAGGTAGAATGCTGCTTAGGGCTAGGGTCATACCTGCCTGGCACACAATTTGTGAGTTCAGTCAGGTCTCTCTTCATATAGTCCAGGGAGGTACATCTCAAGTCATTCACCCTAACATGGACTACAACAGAGTCATAACGGTACTTGCTGAGTGACCTGACCACGTGTGACCCGACGGATCCTGGAATCTGATAGGCAGCTGACCGTGATCTTCTTGTCCAGCCTGGCGAGGAGGACATCTGTGTGTCTCACTATGGAGTCTCCTATGACCAAACCATTAGGTTTTGAGGTGTTTTGCCTTAGGGGCTTAGTTGGTGAGACACTGATATGTGTGTTATGTGCAGTGGTTTCTATACATGTTGAGGTGTGCAGATAATTTGCACTTGGGAGGTCTCTGACCTTTTGGCAGGCTTCTAGTGAGTACCTCCGCATATGTTGGTTTCTATTTTTATGTGTAAGTCTTTATTAACAATTTGTCTATCTGTCTTGATTATGTTATTCTCCCCGGGCCTCTACTGAAAATGGACATATATCCAGCTAGACTAGCCCGGTCAACAAATGTAAAATAAATAAATAAAATAAATGTGCTGTGTCCTGAACTTGTGTGAGAGGTGAAGTCCTTGAGCTGATGTCTTGTTTTTTTGTTACATGAGAGGATTGTTTCTAAATTGACAGTGTAATTGCATCTCACACACATGGCATTTGTTTGTTTCAGGACTAAGTGGTTGTTAGTATACAAGAGGAAATTACTACATTGCCTCAGGATGCCCAGGTCAATCAGGCTGGTTGGAGAAATGGTGGGAAAATGACCATCCATAATGGCAGGTTTATACAGTAGTACTGTTGGGGAATGGCAACGTTACATCAATTTACGATGTAAGAATAACAGAGGGGCTTATTCTGTTGATGGTTTACAGTGAAGAGCTGTGGCGATGGCACTCACTGTGCGGATGAGTTGCTTGCAGAGCAACAAAGGATTTGGGAAGGTTCTACTGAGAGATATCTAGGGAAAATTAAAATTTCCAGCAATTTGTATCTATACAGGGCAGCGCTAACCCCTGTTGTGCAATGTGCAGCTACGTGCAAATGCAAGGCTTAAATACAGGCAAAATCAACAGTTTTAAGACAAACTACCAATGGGAAAGTCCCAAACTGAGCCTTTCTCTGGCAATCCCCAGTTGCAATGGAACCTGAACTACACACTTCTGCCACAAGGGTGAAGGGAGGCCCTCTTACTGTAAGTAGGGTTTCCACCTATCCAGTATTTTTCTGGACTATCCGGATTCTCCAGTAGTCCAGAAAACACTATACAAACTCTGGTATTCAGTTTAGAAGTGTGGGCAGAATGCCAGAGTTTGTTAAAAAGCAAACTCTTTTTTTTTTAAAGAAAAAACATCTCTAAACTGATGCGGCGGAGTCTGAGATACTGTACAACAACAAAAAAAAAAGATAGCATATAGATTAGGTGCGCATAAATGTACTAAAAGGGATATTCATTCTGCCTTGATGTATGCATTCAGAATATAAAATGGGAGTGGATGTGGGTAGAGATGGGTTGGGCCTGGGAGGAGTTACGGGTAGTGCAGGAGGCATGGCTTCATTCTATTTTCTGCATCGCAAGAGGTGGTAACCCTAAATTTAAGATGGCTGGTTTAGTGCACAGTGATAACCAAACAGTTTAAATTAAGCAAGCTAGCCTATGCTACATAAAGCAACAGTACAGAATTTCAAAGTGCAGAAAAATGTAAACACATTCAACAAAAATGATGCACTCTAGATCTCTGGCCAAGTCACCAAACTGTGAGCAGAGCCGGTTAACTAAGGTGAACAATATTAATTATGTGTAAAAATTTAAGACAGACCACTCATTTAAATTAATTGTGTTATTTCCTAGTCTTACTTCCAATTTTTGCATGGAACTGACTAGCACAAGGGAATGGCTAAAATTCTGTGCTACTCATGTGTATGTTAGTTTTGATAACAAAAGTAGGAGTTCAGCCTCATTTTATACCTATTTTACAAGCAGTATGCTGTCAGTACTTGACACTTAAATTCTTTTAAGTTAATTTTTACTACATTGTATAGTGTCATTATGGTCTTTGTGCCTAATGGCCTAGGTTATGCCTGAAAAGGATCACTCGACCACTTTACTATGCTGATAAAATAAATAGAAAAATATTTAGTCTTCAGGACAGCCACTCGCAGACACCAAAATATGTGTTACTTAATCCTGGGGCATCTGCTGTCAGTGACACTGCTCGCGTACACACACACTGCTCGTGGAGTAGAATGTTCACAGGGTTATATTAGTTAAAGGGGGTGGGTTTGGTAGAATGGTTAAGGTCTTCACCTCATAGACACAAGGTACAGGATGAGATTCTAATCTGGAGTTATTGGCTAAGCTTAAAATGTCCCTTTAGTAACCTATGAACTAAAACAATAGAGTGGTCAAGTTTGGGTATAACAGAACTGTACACTCCACAATGAGAGCAATGCTTCCAGTGAAAACTGCTCAGCCACAGTAGCAATTCCAGCAGATAATCCAACGTTACAAATTAAGACTGTTTGGAAAGAGCTGCAGCTACGCTGGAGCTGAAATGTTATAAAGTATAACTGTACAAACAGCCATACTTGAATTAACTTAATGGTATTAGAAAGAGCTGCAGCTATGCTGGAGCTGAAATATTATAAAGTATAACTGTACAAACAGCCATACTTGAATTAACTTAATGGTATTACTGCACTGATTTTCTTGAAAAGGAAAAAAAAAGATGGTACAGCTGAAAGTGAGATTCTAATGGTCAAAAATACATGCAAAATGCAAAGTTTAAACTTCGCAGACAGCTCAGCTAGATATGCTTTTGCTAACAAACTGCTCTTTGTTGGTTAGCTTTGGCTGCACAAATCTGAATGCACATATTTGTTTTAGGAAAAAAAATTTGACTAATTAAGATGCACAAGTAAAAGCAGGCCTAACCCCATGTCAGCAGTGACACTATCACTGGCTATAAAACACAGTGAATCTGTCACCAAGGGTCTGAGTCATTTAGGGCTGAATGTATGGTACCTTCGCCTAATTTACCACTTTATCAACTTTTGTGCAGGAAGCAATCTGACAAAGAAATCCTCTGAAACTGTAAACAAAAAAAAAGAGTTTACTCTGTTGAGGATCAGTGTTCAGGGTTCCCTACTTAAGGGTTGTATGGTGACAACAGAGAGATGACAACTTTATTGTTGAGGTTCTTAGCCATATTTAAGACAACAACTGCCCAGAGCACATGGAATGATAGTACTTCTGTTAATCATGTGGCTTGCCAACTTGACACAAAACATCACTGACAGAGGATCGCACTTCTACATTGTTGATGTTTTAATATGTTGGGATTTGATTTTTCGTAGATACTGAGCTTTGGCTTGGAGAAGGTGAAAAAGATGAGTCTTACATCTCCCTTTTTTCAGATGTTTGTGCAACCTCATAGTTACTATATATAAAGGGAATGTAAGAGGGTTTACTCCTCCCTCCCAAAAATAACAGTCATGTAGTACATGGCAACATAACCTTAGCAATGATTTGGGTGTTCACTAAAAGCCATTGTGTTTTAGTTGTGATCAATTGTGTCTTAACTAAGCAACACATAATCACAGTGAATCCATAACATAACCATAGGAAAGAGACAACCAAAAGTTCACAAAAATATAACTAAAGATAAAAGCAGAATACCATGTATGAATGGGAAACTGTTGTTATCTAGGAAGAACTCTGTGCATAATATACATTGTTATTGCCCATATCCTTCTAGAAAGAGCATTTACTGAAGCAAAATACTCAATACAATTTTCCAAGCCTTATAAATGCAGTTATGGAAATTACAAGGTTGGGGACAATACATACTATAAAAAAGTAGCGTGTATACAGTGGAAAGGCCCTGTTGCTGTAAGTTAGCACCATGAGACAAGAAGTTATGTGTGTGTAAAAATATTATACTTTATGCTACCACACACTAAGTGGTCAATTATACCCAAATTAGTATAGTGTATTGAATGTATCCCTTCTGCTGCACCCATTTTAAAGCTCATCCCAGAGTTGTATATGCAGTAGAGTAAACTTCAATTTGTTCAATGTCCCCTACTGCTGGACCCAGGTTAGAGCCCATCTCAGAGGTCTGATGGGTAATGATTCAATCATTGTGTTTGCGATGGCTTGCAGTTCGGTAAACTGTGCTGGAATAATCGGACACAGGGTAGAAAGACTTTGTAAACAGTGGTCATGTAAAGTACGGCTGTGTACACTTACCATAAATGTAGATGTTAGAGTGTATTCACAGTCATCACATTTGGGTTATTTGCTTGCAGTAATCCTCAGTCGGCCTGATTAACAAAGTCTTGGGTCCTGCGTCGGTTGCTGTCTCTTTTTCCGTGACATCAGGTTGTCAGGGATATAAAACATGCAGCCGACACCATTACATCAGTTTTTCTTGCCCCAGATGTCAGGTGCCCCCCTAATGGGAAGCAATTAAATCTATAAATATGCAAAGTTATACCGCCAACAAAAAAAACAAATACACCAAAAAGCTTTTAAGCATAGTAAAGGAGAGTAGAGGTATAGGCAAAAGAAGTCAGGGGGCTGGAGGGAGGGTAACCAGGACTGCAACAGTGAATACACTTGAACATCTACATTTATGGTAAGTGTACACAACTGTACTATGTCCTTCGTGACTCACTGCTGCAGTCATCACATTTGGGTAGATTCCCAAAGCTAAGGATGGGAGGGGGAATTTAGATAGTATTAGGACCAGCTATAAGGCCCTGCAAGACTGCAGTGGCAAAGCCAGCTCTGGATTTAGAGAAAATTGGCAAATGGTAATGCTTGGTGAAAGTATGTACAGAACTCCAGGTAGCAGCTTCTAGGATGTCTCTGGTAGGGACGACTCTGAGAAAGGCTGTAGAGGTGGATGCAGCCCTGGTTGAGTGGGGTCTGATCCCTTGTGGGAAAGGTTTTCCATGGTGCTTATAGCAGAAATGAATGCAATGGCCTATCCATTTAGAAATGGTTTGCTTTGAAATAGCCTTCCCCTCTGTCCCTGCAGCAAATGCCACCAGCAGTTGTTCAGATTTCCTTTGAGGTTTAGTCCTGTCCAAGTAGAATCTAAGCTGTCAGTGCACATCTAAGGAGTGCAGTATCCAGTCCCCTTTGTTCTGTGGATTAGGAAAGAAGGTTGGCAAATAAATTGACTGATTAAGGGCCACAGTGGATACCACCTTGGGCATGAAAGAAGGACTGGTTCTGAGAAACACCCTGTCCGCATGAAAGATAATGAAAGGCTCCACTGCCATAAGGGCCTGTTAGTTCAGATACCCTTCTTGCTGAAGTGATTGCTAAAAGGAAAGCTGTTTCCCAAGAAAGGAACTTTAAATCTGCAGTAGCAGCTGGCTCGAAAGGAGGAAGAGTGAGTTTCTCCAATACAAATTAAGTTCCCAGGCTGGAGTTGGAGCTCTTCTGGGTGGTCTTAAATTTTTGGCCCCTCTGAGGAACTGCTTGAGCAGTGGATGAGAGAAGAGGGGAGGTTCTGTGTTATAATGAGCTGAAATGGCTGAGGCATGAATTTTGATGGAGGAAAAAGACAGGCCCTTGTGAAGCATCTCAGTTAAGTACTGCAGAAACTGAGGTAAATTGGGCGCTGCTGTGCTCATCCCTTGAGACTGGTTCCAGGCACAGAATCTTTCCCATTTTTCAGCATACGATTTTCTAGTACTAGGCCTCCTTGCTTATAAAATGATATCCATCTCTGGTTTACTGAGGGATGGTAAAGGATTGATTAGTCTAATTAGCCAGGCTGCTAGGTTCAGTGTTTGAAGCTGAGGGTGCATAATCTGGTTCTCCTGCTAAGACAACAGGGTAGGAGTCTGAGGCAGGTGCCATGGGGCCAGCAGTGACACACTGTGCAAGAAGGGGTACCGGTGTTGGCGTAGCCAGTCTGGTGCAATCAAAATCATCCTTGGTTTGTTCTGTTTGATCTTTAGTAGTACTTTGGAGAGCAGAGGCAGAGGAGGAAAGGCATAAACTGATAGTTTTTTTCCAGCTGAAGGACAGAGCATCCACTTTCCAAGCTTTTTGTGATGAGTCCTTGTGCAAAATTTGTCCAACTGATAGTTCTTGAGGGAGACAAACAGGTCTATATCTGGGCTCCCCCATTTGCTTGTCAACATGTTGAAAATCCTTGTTTCCAGTTTCCACTCGTGTGGGTCCATGAGGTTTCTGCTTAGTCCATCTGCCAGTGTATTTAGTTTTTCTGGCAGGAAATGAGCTTGTAGATGCACTTGGTAGCTCAAGGCTGTGTTCCACAATGCCATGGCTAGTCTGCAGAAGGGGTAAGAATGCGTACCCCTTGCTTATGTACTACATAACAGTGGTGTTGTCCATCTTTACCATTAATTGGCCTGGAAGAATGTGGTCCTTGAAGGCTGTCAGAGCATTCTGTACAGCTAACATTTCTTTTTGATTGATATGCAGGTGCATTTGACTTGGGTTCAATTTGCCCTGAATGCACTTCCCTGCCAGGTGCATCTCCCCATGCATAGTCTGATACGTCTGTTAGGGTTTGGGCAGCAGGGGGTAGTGTGAATGGTAGTCCCTTGTTTTGATGGCAGGCCTCTGCCCACCAAAGGAACTCTAGGCGTAGGCAAGGTATGACAGGAATCATTGCTTCTAGATCCTGAGAATGTTGACACCATAGGCTTTTTAGATACCACTGTAGTTTCCTCATATGCAGTCTTGCATATGGAATTAGAAGAATGCAGGAGGCCATGAACCCCAAGGCTTGTAGTCTTTGCCTTGCAGATAGCAGGGTTTTTGTGGCCATTTGTTTGAAGTAGGTTGTCACATGAATTTGTTTCTTTGGCGTGAGGAAAGCCATCTGGGAAGTTGTATTCAAGCTTACTCCCAGGAATATAATTTGTTGACAGGGTACCCGGTGTGATTTCTTTTCATTTATGGTGTACCCTAGACAAGTTAGCACCCTTTGTACAAAGGCCAGATGATTCAAAAGTATGTCCTGGCTTTCTGCCTGAATTAGACAATCGTCCAGGTATCGGTATATTTGAATATTTCTTTGCCTGCAAAATGCAATGACTGGAGCTAGGCATTCTGTGAATACCCTGGGCGCAGTAGATAAGCCAAAGGGCAGTACAGAGAACTGATAGTGCGTGTAGCCTGCTTTGAAGCATAGGTATCTTCTGCAAGATTCCCTGATTGGGATGTGCAGGTATGCTTCCTTTGAATTTAGTGTTGCCAACCAGGCATCTTTGCCTAGCATAGGAAGTAACTGGTGAAGAGTCAGCATCTTGATTTTGGAATCACCAAAAAGGTGTTTAGAGTAGACAGGTCCAGGATAGGACGCCATGAATTGTCTTTTCTGGGTACCAGGGAAAAGTCTCGTGTAGAAACCTTGTCCCTTTTCCTCTTTTGGTACCAACTGGATAGCCCCTATGCTTAACAGAGAGAGTACTTACCTTTGGGCCTCTGCCAACTGATTTGGGGGTAGATTTGGCCAACCACTTGGTGTTGGTAACGTGTGGAAGTGAAATCTTTTTCCCTGGGACACTATATTTAAAACTCATTTGTCCTGGGTAATGAGTTCCCAGTTCTTTGCATGAAGAGCCATCTTTCCCCCCAAAGGGGCAGTCAGTTGAAAAGTGCTTGGAAGTTTTAAAAAGAAGTAATTGAAACAGTTTATCATGGGGGGAGTTTTATTACTCCCAGATTTGGAAGTGGAGGTCCCCCACTGCTTAGTCATGTGCATACCCTGGGAATGAAGCCTGGGTGCTCTGCTGGATCTGGGTTTGGACTGAGAAGGTCTGGAAGAGGCAGGAAAGGACCAATTCTTAGAAGGCCAATGCCTACTAAATCTTGGAGGGTGTACTTGCAAAAAAATCTTTAACAGTTTGCATAGATTTAGCTTTTTCCTTCATCTTTTTAAGAACTTCTTCTGCCTTGTTGCCAAACAGGCGGTCCTGATTCAAGGGAGCATCCAGTAATTTAGCTTTAGCATGATCTGGCATGGATTGCTCCTTAAGCCAAACATGCCTTCTAAGTACAGATGCAGTTGCAGCAGCCCTGCAAGACGCCTCTAGTGAATCAAAACCACATTGCAAATGATGTTTTTCCAACTTGTTCAGGAGAATGCATTAAATCCTGTAAATCCTTATTTTCAGCACAATCAGGAATCAACATAATCTTCTGTTTAAGCAATCCAATAATATGCTGCTGATAGTTTAACATATGAAACTGGCAGTTTAAGGCCCTAATGGCCAAAGTTGCAGAAGTGTATACCTCCTTACCCCATCTATCCAGCACCCTGGAGACTCTATCAGAGAGGGGTAGGATTTTTGGCAGTAGTAACTTTAATGCCCTTGGGTCCATGTGAAATGGTCTCAGGATCCGCAGTAGGATTTTTGAAAAGGAACTTGTGAGAGTCAGGAACACTGTAATATCTATCAGGTTTTCTGGGAGCAGGAGGTAGAGAGTCAGGGGCCAAGCTAGATTCCAAAAAGGCATCATCAACAATGTCTAGTACAGGAGGTATGGCTAAAGGCCTGTGCTGGGGCAGGAGTAAGAAATCCCTAAACCTCTTTTTAGAATCAGAGAAATCCTGACTTTCCTAACGAAAATGTTCCCTGAGAGTATGCAAGGTCTCACCAAAAGAGAAATCCTCTGGGGGGAAGCAGAGGGAATAGAGTCCTCAGCATCAGAATCCTCATAGGTAGATAAGGGTAAATCCTGGTCATCAGAGGAAACAGAAATTTCAGAATCCTGGTCAGAAGTATCATAAGCAAACTCAGTCCTAGGTCTCAGAGGGGGAAGGGTAGCTTCCCCTGATTAAAGTAATAGGTTCTTCAGCCATTCTTATCATTTATTTTTTAGGCATAGAGGCCTGACCATGCGGTCTGGGTGTCAGTTTCCTAGGCATGGTTCGAGTTTTAGGCCTTGAAGAAGGAGATGGCGTTGGTTTAATATGCAAGTCAGCAGGGCTGAATACACCCTTAGAATCTGGTGCCTGCACAGCGGCTCTGGACCCATCCAAGGTAGAGACATCCGCAGTTGAAGCATCTCGCGGCATACCGGACTCCAAATGGGTCTCAGTAGAGGCCTGCGAATCTGAAGTAGCGGGTATCAGGGGCAGCGAATGTGCCTCACTGAGTACCGGTGAACTGGTGACTGGCTAAGGAGAAGTGTCGTCAGCAGCTTTGGACCTAGACGGCCTGTCTCTGTCTTTATCTTTGCATTTTTTCGGAATATCGGCAGTCGGATGGCTTACCGAAGATGTATCAGGATAATTGAACCGAGCACCAAAACATTTACAAGCAAAAATATACTGATGGATAGTTCGTGGTTTAAATAAGGCACAAAACCGACAGCGAGGTACATCGTGGTCAGGGCCTAGGCAAGGAATACAGTACGAATAAAACTCTTTATGAGGTATTTGCTTTTCACAAAAAATGCAATTATTTACTTTTACTGACATCCGTTTAGAGCAAGAAAAAGATTCCCCAATGGGGTACTTAGTTTGTTGTTATAGACTTCAGTTCTGAAACTCGAAAACGAAAATTTCAGGAGTCGGCCAACCGGCACTTGCGAACCACTTCTGCTTCGGGCACCATACGGCAAGAAACACTGATATAATGGCGTCTGCTGCATGTTTTATACCCCTGATGACCTGACGTCATGGAAGAAGAGACAGCAACCAACGCGGGATCCAAGACATTGTTAATCAGGTCGACTGAGGGCTACTGCAAGCAGACAACCCAAATGTGATGACTACAACGGGGAAACACGAAGAACATCAGACATTCAAGTGAAGCACAATTAATTAATGGGTACGGAATGTACTCATGAAGAAGCAGATGACACACAGTGTCCATGTCCCTCTGCATTGAATGAATACTGGCATCTGAATTCATGGTAGGCTGTCAAACAGGTGGACAGAGAAAAGCTGCATCCAAACAAAGTAGAAACCACTGGATGTCCAGGAAAGGCAAAAGGTAAACACTGAAATTGATACCATGTCCAGCACACCAAATCAGAGGAATATGCTGGGATCATAAGATCAGCCAATTAATCAAGGGTTGAAAATCATTGTGCTGAATTAGCTGTCTGTAAGTACGGTGATCTAGATAAAAGGTGTTGCTGAAGTAAGGATACCTCTGCATGAAGCAAAACAAAGGGGACTACACAACTGGAAAACTGCAATCTATGAACAGTTCAAAGACATCTTTCCATGAGGCAGGTATGTACTCTGAAAGGCACCTATTAACAGTTTTAGTCATTGCTCACAGCTAGAGGTTTCCAAGAACTGGAGATTTCAGTACGTCTTAAATATACCCCCCCATACACATGCTCCTCAGAATCATTAAAACTGCTTGTCGTCTTCTCTTTTGGCTGTTCCCGTTAGGGGTCGCCACAGCGCATCATTTGTTCCATTTCTTCTTGTCCTCTGCATCTTGCTCTGTCACACCACCACCTGCATGTCCTCTCTCACCACATCCATAAAACTAATCTCAGGCCTTCCTCTTGCCTGGCAGCTCCATCCTTAGCATCCTTTTCCCAATATACCTAGCATCCCTCCTCAGCACATGTCCAGACCAACATGCAATCTCACCTCTCTGGCTTTGTCTCCAAACTGTCCAACCTGAGCTGACCCTCTAATATACTGATCCCTAATCCTGTCCATGCTTGTCACACCCAGTGCAAATCCTAACGTCTTTAACTCTGCCACATCCAGCTCTGACTCTTGCCTTTTTGTCAATGCCACAGTCTCCAACCCATATAACATCATCGCTTATAGAATTGAGCTATATCATGACATCTAAATTCAAAGTCCCCCTCCATGAAGCAAAATGTGAGGGACCATTTAGGAACTAAAAATTGCCAAACACATCACTTTGTTCAACAGAGTCTAAAACAGAATGATTAATCTCTCAGGCCATCTTTTACTGGCATAATAAATACAACCAGAGGAGGTGGGCTGCTTGCCTCCGATGTGGACAGCTTCATTTTATAGGGCTTAGATTTTGCAACATCTGTGATTTTTCCACCTAAAAAATGCTCTTCAGACTGGGATAGAAAAGCATGATAGTTTTTGCTTTACTGGTATGTAATTTAGTTTTGCCAGTGACTGCATATCTCAGTTCCTCTGGTGATTAACAGCGGTCTACTGGAGCGGAATGAGATATCATACTACAACTCTCCGGCACACATTGTCCTGCCTCACCCAGAACTAATGACTCTACTGAGAATGACAGAATGCTTTTGTTGCAGACTGCTTCCAATTTGGAATAGTTTTCAGTGTTTGCAGTCTAGAGTTTAGGTTCCTAGTTCAGACTAGATTTCAGTGTTTTTAGCATTTTACTAGAAGACTGTGTCAAAAACGTTCTAGCCCTGTCTTCCGTCACTGACACAGAGGCTGCCTAACTAAAAATAAAAAAAAAAGTCAAACCGTCTGGATTACAAGATAAAACCATGTCTGATATCTGTAATTTGCTGCCAGGCATAAATTATGCTAATGCACATAAAATATAAAGTGCTGCAGGAAAGGAAACCAGAGGAAGTGAATCTGAAAATTCACCATCTGTAAAAGTGCCCCTTTAAAATTAGTGAAGTTCGGTGATGCATCAATTGGAAATCTGCTTTTCGGAGAATCCCAAAAGTAGGCATTTCATTGTAATCATAGGTGAACAAAGAAAATTCTTAATGATCTGCTGGCAATCAGAAAGAAATGAGAGCTCAGCATAGTACACTACCAATGCATAATGGTAGATTGTGTAGAATGTGTACATCTGGTTATAAAGATGGACATGCACACAAGTTCCTCAAAATATCTCCAAGCCAGCAGCCTGAAGGGAACTGAGAGAGAAAAACTGGTCAGTTAGAAGTGGCACAGCTTGAACAAGTAGAGAAGTTCTCCTAAGAGAAGGACATACGTGCAATCTGTAGAGAAGTGAGCAGAGGGGAAGGAATACTGCAACAGTGGTCAGAAGTACATCTACTGTTATAACAAGATCTTACACAACTATAGTACATCTTGATTGAAATCACTGTTGCAGTATTCATAACAAATGGGTGATTCCCTGAGCTGAAGTGAGAAGAGAAAAGTGGGGTGAATGGTTAGTGTGAAGATGAACTGTCCAGGAGACCAGAAAGGACCAATTTGGCAAAGGCATCCTTGGATCTGGAGAAAGCATTCATTTTCCAGTCCTTGGTGAAGGCGTGCACAGAAGACTACATGTAAGCATCCAAGATGGACCTGGAATCAACATCCTTGTGGAAAGCACCACAAAAAGCAACTGCCTAGGTGGAATGTTCTTTAGGGCAATTAGGCAAGGACTCACCAAGTTGCACGTAGCAGAAAGAGATGGCCTTCAATATCCATGATGCAACAGTTTACTTAGAGGCTGGCTGACCCAAGCTGGCATCCATGAAAAAAAAACAAAAAGTTGGTCAGTCTTTCTGAAAGACTTTGTTTTGTACAGGTACAATGTCAGCTGTCTGTGAATGTCTACAGAGTGTAAGAGTCTTTCCCACTACTTAGAAGGTTGGGAAAGAAAGTAGGAAGTTGGAGAGCCAGATTTTGGGACAGCTCATTCACTTCCATAGGTATGAAAGATGGATTAGCCCTAAGAGTTATCTGGTCAGTGTAGAAAATAAAAAAGCGAGGAATGGCCATGAGTGCCTGGAGTTCAAACACTCTGCGAGAAGAGCTTAGAGACAGCAGAAGAGCACTTTTCCACTTGCAGAATTTTAGGACAGCAGATGCTGCTGGCTCAAAAGGGAGGGGGGGGGGATAAGGATCTGCAAAATAAATTTAAGATCCCATGGCAGAATAACGATTTTCTTAGAGGCTTAAGGTGTAAGACTCATTTCAGGAAGCATTTAACCTCTGTCCTAAACATGAGAGGAGGAAGACCGAGAGGCAAAAAGGCATTGATGGCTTTAATGGATGAGTAGGCCAACCAGAAAAAAGAAGGTCACAGAGGTACTGAAATACAGTGGGGACCTCAGATAAAAATGGCTCCAGTCTGTGCTAGTGGCACCACAAACAGAAAGTCTTTTCCATTTGACATTGTATGATTTTCTGGTGTTAGGTTTCTTGGCTTCCCATAAAACCTGTGCCGCATACTCAGGGAATACATGTATTTTAGGGATCAAAACACGATCATCCACAGAGTGAGGCTGAGATAAAATAGGTTGGGACTGTAAAAGCTGACCTTTCTGTTGAATGATTAGGTCTGACTGTATCGGAATTTTCCAGTAGTTTCCTTTGGACATGTGAAACAGGATGAGAAACCAGCACTGTCTTGGCCAGAAGGGGGCCAGGATTAGGAGTTTTGGAGTGTCCTTTTGGATTTTTAGTATGAATCTTGGAAGAAGTGGCAGTTGAAGGTAGGCATATAGGAAATTTCCTGTCTACTGATATGAGAAAGTGTTAGTTCTGCAGGCTAAGAGAGATGGGCTCCTGGTGTAGAACAGAAGGAGCTGGTGATGTTCTGGAGATGCAGAAAAGTCTATCTGTGGGGTTCTCTAGTGGTGTGTGATTGTTTTGATGACCAGTCTGTTCAAAGCCCATTTGTGGGGGTCCTTGAGGTCCCTGCTTAGAATCCGCCAACACATTCTCTTGAGAGGGAATGTACGCTGCTGTGAAGATCATGTTCAACGGACTGTCCATCTGCCAATCCTTCTGTGCCAACCTGCACAGGATCATGTACCTCCTTGCTTGTTTATATACCACATCACTGTGGTGTTATCTGTGTACACCAGGACTGTGCCTGGTTTACACAGGTGTTGCAAAGTCTGCAGAGCTTGCAGAAGAACTCTCATTCATTTCAGGTTAATATGCCCCTTCAGGAGAGGAAAGGGCCATTTATCCTGTACTTTGTGAGGGTCCTGTCCAGGCCCCTCAAGACCTGCCTGAGACATCTGTGTGATGAATTTGGTTGCGAGTGGCTAGGGTGAAAGGAAGACATGGAATGAGTGTGACCTGTTTCTCCCACCAAAGAAATTCCTTCTTGGTTCAGGGCAACAGAAGGATCAGAGTATTCAAGAAGGTGCGAGTGTTGAGACCACATGGATTTCAGGTACCACTGAATTTCCTCATATGCATTCTGGCCAGGGGAATCAATGGAGTGGAAGCAGTTATGAATCAGAGAGCCCTGAGGATCTCCCTTGCAGTGCAGTGAGTCACTGAGTACAGGAAATGGAAGAATCTTACCTGACTGAGGACTTTTTCTTGGGGAAGAAAGGCCTGCATTCTGCTCATGTTTAATCTGCAACCCAGGAAGATTAGGTCATGAGTGGGAGTGAGATGATATTTTTTGAAATTACTGGAAAATTCCAGAATGATTAGGATCCATACCATGAAGTGTAGATGCTTGAGGAGGGTGTCTCTGAATATAGCCTGAATCAACAATTCATCCAGGTAGGGGAAAATCTGAACTCCGAGTGCGGCAGAAAGATGCCACTGGGGCTAGACACTTAGTAAAAACACTTGGAGTTGTGGAAATACCACAGGACAAAGCAGTAAACTGAAAATTTTACAAACCAGAAATGAACTAGAGAAGAACCTGAGGAATTTCCTGCAAGGACAACAAATGGGAATGCAAAGATAAGCATCCTTGAGATGCAGGGATAAGAGAAAGGCCTGAGGAAGAATGAAAGGCAGGAGGGTGTGGAGAGACAACTTTTTGAAAGTGGATACTTTCAGGAAAGTGTTTAGCAGGGACAGATCCAGGATGGGCCTCCATTGTCCTTCCTTCCTTCCTTGATACAAGAAAGATTCCTGAATAAAAACGTTTTCCTATAAAGGACAAAGGTACTTCTTCTATGGTGCCCTGTGGTAATAAGTCCTGAATAATGGAACAGAGCAAAGGGAGCTTGTTGAATGGTGGAGAAGGAAGTAGTTTTAGAGAGGGGATGCTTTCCCACAACATGGCATAGCCTTCTTTGATAACAGTCAGGACCTACTTGTCTGTAGTTACTGCTTCCTAGAAAGGTAGGGAGACAGAGTGCCGTTTGGACAGAGGAGTAGAGAGATTCCTTCTGTGGTTTGTTACAAATTTTTTCCTTGGTATTTCTCTTTGTTTGTGAGAGGGCCAAGGGTTCCTCTTAGCAAAGGAAGTAGATTTGACTGGGTAATTCCCATGGTATCTAGAAATTGTAGAGAGAAGAATCCGCCTGCAGTCTGTCATACTCTTGCCTTTTTCTTCTAGAGCTTTGAAAAGACCGTCAGCCTGTGGTTCAAGCAAGAGTTTATTATGCAAAGGGGAATCTAAGACATTAGATTTGAAGTTGTCAGGAATGTGCTGACCCTGTAGCCATGCATACAGTCTTGATAACTGAACCTGTGGCAGCAACTGTGAACATCGCATCCACTGTATCACAGCTGCATTTGATGCTGTCTGGCTATTTGTGTAGCTTGGAACAGAAGGGTCTATATTTACTGCTTAGAATCTGCTCTCTGAGGGTCTGCCATGACCCTATGCAGAGACTGTAGCACAGAGAGCAGATATTTAGTCATGTCTGGTATTTAATAGCTGTGAATGATAGATAAAGTAGAGGTGGTATAAACTTTCTTATCCCACCTATCTATGGCCCTACAGTCCTTGTCTGAGGAGAGGGTATTAGCAGAGGGAAGCAGCTTGGATAGCTTATATGAGGCAAGAGGGACTAGACTGCAGTGGGATCAGCCACAGGATTTTTATACAAGTATTTTAGCTAATCAGGAACCTTATAAAATATGTCTGGTCTTTTAATTAGCTGAGGGCTGAGAATCGGGTATTAAAAACTAGAGTGAAAGGTATCCTGTTATGCCTCCAGGACTTGGGGTAACTGGTGAAGGCACACCTCTCTGCAGAAGGCTGTAATATCTTTTTTGCACCTCCAGGATTTGCTCTGATTGCAATTCAAAGTGTCTTAATCATCTACCGAATCGTTTCTCCAAAGGAAGTCTCCTTTAAGGGAGGATCAGGAGAGAGGGAGTCCCCTTCCTCCAAAGAGAGTTGTTCTGGAGAGTGCAGATGTGAAGAGTAATCCAGGGAAGGATGAGAGTCTAGTTCTGAATCCCCCTCAGAGGAGGAAGAACAGTGTAAAGAAGTCTTTTGTGGTGTGGCTTGAGGTAGCTGGGTCACAAAAGGAGGCGTCAGGTACATGAAAGCTTTAAATACACCCTGACAGAAATCAATCCATTATTTTTCCCTAGAAGCTGTAGAGGACGTCACATGTAAGCTTTCTGTTTTTCTTTTTGGGTGTGATGTCTGCCTGTATGAGTCTCAGGGGTTCAGAGCCTTGTTGCATTTCAGTCAGCATAACGGGAACCTCTTCCCATACAGGAATCTGAGGAATTCCACGTGGGCTCTGTGAAATAAGATGTGGTTCATCCGAAGTCTCTGCAGTCTTCAAGTCTTCAGGGGCCATACCAGCCTCCAATGGGATCTCAATAGCATGCACCTGAAAGGTAATCTTATGTACCATGGGTTCAACCACCTCAGCGGGTTAAGTATGAGTCAGAGATGTTGGACTGAAAATCATCTCCATGTCTCTTGAGTTTCTTCTTAAGGGGAGAGGTGACATTGGATGCAGAGGAGTCTGCCATCTTAGACTGAGCTAAATCTTTCATTTGCTGGGTTTAAGGAAGGTATTACGGGTGTAAACTCTTGAGCTTAGGGTTTTAGGAACAAAACTCAAAGATGGAGCAGGATTTGTAGTCATGTTTCGGGTCTAGGCAAAAAAGGCACTTAGTGAACAAGTTGTATGGAATCTGCCTACTGCACTTGCACTTAACCCTCCTAGCTGGCATTTAACAAATTTACAACAAAATCTAAGTAGTAAGAAAGGAAGGTTACTGAATGGGAGCACTTAACGGACAATGAACAATGAAGCAACAGTACCAACAAGCAAACGTGGATCAGTCCGACAGATGTACAACCTGCATTCAAGCTGGTAGCAATATAGTCTGGGAACTCATGCATCTATCAACCTTTATACCCCAATGCAGACAAGCTGAGGTCATGTGTTGGATGTACACCATTGGGAAGGGCAAGCTTTGGTAACCTGGCCAGACATCAGCAGAAAAAAAAATTCTGTTATGAATACTGCAACAGCATTTGCCCTTCTTAGTCTACTAAATTTGTTTCAACAAAAAGAATGCACCTACAGGTAAGCAGTTTAAAATGTTTATTTTTGTGAGAATATTAACCCCAACCTGTAGTTAGCAGTAGGAATATGTTAGTAAACTAGTTGGACCAGTGTTATCCCCTTTTTCTACTCAAAGTTATTAAACTGGGATAATTACTTAAGAAGGGAGGAGTTATTACTTTTGGGACATGTACAAACTGTACAGTTTGTGTGTACTTGGCTTTCTATGACATTTTTTACCCTCTATCAAACCGCATACTCAAATTCAAGTCTATTAAGGTGCTACATTAAAGCACTACCACAATAAAAACAAATAAATGCACACACAAATCATCTCTCCACACAGTGCGCTAATAACATTGAGGAACTATATTATAAAAGACTGTAAGCAATGCAAAAAGGTAAGCCTTCAGGGAACTCTTGAAGACAGACAGCATGGCAGACTCATAGAAGAAGGTTCCAGAGGTAAGGAGCTTAACAGGTAAAAGGAACCACTACCATGTTTTCAAACTGTAAGAGCCTTCCACAAACTCTTAACTGAACAGCACAAGGACCTAGAAGGGATGTATGGAGCCAGAAGCTTTTTCAGGAACAGTGCGCAGTTAAACACATTGACATTAGATCTTTACTGGTATGTCGAGATAAACAGGTAACCAGTATAGACTTCACAAGGTCAGAATACTGTGATAGTAACTAGAAGTCAAATGTAAGCAGCACAGAGAGAATTCTGCCCAGTCTTTACTCTGTCAAGTTCTATGTAGCAGCCTTGTTAAGAGTCGTCACGGCAGTTGATATGAGAGGAGACCAAGGCATGCAAAACCACAAGAAGACCCTAAGAAGAGATGTATTTGCTGAGGCCTATGCTCCTTAAATGGAAACCTGATGATCTTATAAGAGATGATTCCTGGTTCCCAACTGTCAATCTATCATCAAAAAACACCAAGATTTTTAACCTTATCACCACTGTAAATAATGCTGAATTTCACCCAGCCATTAGTTCCACGTTTCTTAAGGTGAAATGATATGCCACAACCACTGTTGTGGAGTACCAGTGTTAAGGATGATTAAAATTCATCCAGTTTTGAATGCATACTCCAGATCCTTATCAACTGAATTCAAAACAAACATTCTGTGTTGAGAAATTCAAAGACACAGTTCCATATCGATCAGTGGTATGGAAGACCTCTATCCGTTCGCTTCATAGTAGTTTATAGCGGAGGAAGAGCAAAGGAGCCAAAATCAAACTGCATGCAACACCACAGGTACCTACATGTGGTATTTAGACCAGATACTACTCACACGGGATATCTACGCAGGCAGAAGACAAACCACTCCAGAACAAAATGCAAGACACCACAGTATATCCATAAGTGATCCAAAAGAATTTAACATTCCAAATGCAGAGGATAGCTTAGTAATAACCAGGACTGAAAAATAACCCTGATCCCTCACTATTAAAAGATAACTCATAACTCAAGTGAGGCCTGTTTTAGTACTACATGTAGCACAAAATCTGCACTGGAAAGTGTCACTAACTCAGTACTCCTCCAAGACTGAACCAAGCTGTAAATAAATATTATTCTCAACAGTCTTACCAATAAACATTGGGTTACAGAGGGGGTGGGCAGTTATTAAGGTCATTTGGATCAAGAGAAGACTTAAGATCAAGGACTCAAGGTCAGAAAGATCAGCTTTAAAATAGTTGGCAAAGACTCACCACATATGTTCCAGTACATCAAGACAGGTAAAAATTAATCTTGTTGGACTAGTGTCCAATCTGCAGTTGACAGGCTACATTCCAAAAGCAAAGGTGCTGAATTCAGAGTAATCTAATGACAAACTCAGGCTAAGGTCAAAGTAGGCTCTCTGTACAGACATCATAGTCTCCCCTAGTACTTATCATGGGAAAGGAAACCTTCCTCATTGATGCCAGTTAGCTGCAAAGAATCAAGTGGCTAACTCACATTCATTAGAAGAAAGGATGGACTTCTTGGTCTGTTTACTTCCACAAATACTCTGGCTGGTTTAATTCAGCAAATGTCTCCCAAGAGAGGAACACTGCCCTTTTATGAAATACCTCTTCCTACCAGTTCAAGATTGGGGACCTGTAAAATCAATCACTGCAAAAAACAAACTCAAATCAAACATGGTGGTAATCTAACCATGAGAGAGGTTCCACCACCAAGCCAAAGATGGGCACACCAATTTGGAACACCAGAGGAGACCCCTTGAGTAAAACCCATATCCCCTCATAAGACAGAAATTTGTGGAAAACAGCCGCAGATGCATCTTCAACCCAGATTTTAAAATCATACAATATTAACAAGTTTGGAGACCCCAACACTGAGTAGACAAGAAACTTTGTGAAGTCGTGTAAGAATGTTCTCATTCTACTAACTAGATCAAAAGCAGATCAGGTAAAACACACAGCTTGTTTAGGCTCACATTACACACTCCAAGGAACTGCCAGCCACAACTTTAACAGCGGTCTACTAGAATGGAATGAGATATCATATTACAACTCTCCTCCACACATTGTCCTGCCTCTCCCAGAACTAATGACTCTATTGAGAATGATTAGGGAATCAGTGTAACAGAATGCTTTTGCTGGAGACTCTTTCCAATTTAGAAGAGTTTTCAGTGTTTGCAGTCTAGAGTTTAGGTTTCCAGTTCAGATTGAGACACTCTAAATTGGCCCTAGGTGAGAGTGCGTGCGTGTGCGCCTTCTGTGGAAGGTTGGGCGCAGGGCTGGCAACTCGACACCATAAAACTCCACTGCCAATCATGAGCGGACAGGTGATCTGCTGTGGCGACCCCTAACCAGGAAAAGCCGAAAGAAGTCTGAAGTTCATAGAAAAAGGGTTTTAAGTAATTTGTTTCTCATTAAAAGTGTTTCTGTATTGCATTTTTTTCCTGCTGTGTGTGTATGTCTAATACCAAGTATCGCTTTCAGTGTACAAGCAATAACACCATTTTTTAGCCTGTGAGACTCTTTCTTCTCTACCTTTTGTCCATGCAATACGGAACATAAATCCTTGCAAACCACATCAGGTGGGCTGCCCTGGTCTGCCTCTGCTATGACTTAATCATAACCTTCGTTCCACCTGTGATGGTAAAACATCTGACAATGTACATTAGCTGTGGTTCTCCAGATTCCTGGTCTTAACCACACACAAATACTGCTTTTTAACATGTACATAACCTCTCACAGACTGCTCTATCAGCTCATTTACAGCACTTGGGTTAGGGGGAAGAGATGGTCCATGCTGTTTAATGAGGGTTCACAACAAATGATCACATAGGAAAACAGAGAGCTCAGGTAAGCTCAGTAATCTTTATAGGACATAAAAATGCATGGTTTTAAGATAGTTCTCACCTGGAAAGAACACATTGATTATAACCACCCCTCTTTTACTATTTATATAATGGCCTCAAACACACATTTCTTTCCTTGTTCGTCTTTGCACTCAGAAAGAGCTGCTTAAACTAGAGTTCAGAGTTCAGTCTTATCTAGAATAAAAACATTTATAAATTGCACAAAAACACATATGCAGTAGACACAGCTGTAAACAATACACACTTTTATAACAATCGCAAAACAGAAAAGCAGCCATCAGGCAAAAACACTGAACCAAATGTGAATATGAAATTTTGTACTTTTAAATCTGAAGTTCAGTTTATTTCGCTACACTGAAATCAAATCCATATAAAAACACAATGACAAATTTCCGGATTCAAGTTAAGCTACAAAACATTATATGTTAATTTTACTGCCTTGTGAGTTACACTTAGTGAGATGTTATTTTTTTTTCTATTTTTTTCAGCCCGACAACATACAGGACATGACAAGACAATCACTAGTACACAGTATAGTAATATTCCCCACTGTTTCAAAGTAGTTGAATTTAAATTCTGCTAGACTTGTACAGTCTTTGCAGAAGAGACAACAGATCGGGAACAAATCTCTTTCAGCTGCTACCCGCTAAGCCCAGAGAGACACCAGTAGGAGCAAATCTGCATACTCACAACATGAAGTAGATCACATTTTAGTTACCTGCTCTAGAACCATACATTTAAAACCATTCCCTATGCACTCTAGTTTACCTGTGCCCTTTTTAAAATTCTCATACTGCCCGATTACTTCTGGATCATTTGATATAACCCAGAATTGCATCTGACTTTTTTATTCCCCTAACTCCAAACACGTTTCTCTGACCGCCTGCCAGAGACACCATCCACTGTACAACTTCACAATGAATGCACAAGTTGCTACATGTCTAGCCTTTCTATCTAGACCTGATAGCACCATTCTCATTCACTTATCACGTTATGATGCAGGCATTTGCATAACCAGAAATTCAGCCTTCTTCCACCTCTCCACAATGTCATCTAAGAGCTACAAAAAGTGGCTGTTCTTAGTATCGAACCATACTACAAGCAGCAGTATCCTTCTGACCTTTACTCCACACTTGAAGCACATAGAAAACATCAGTGAAATCTACTGATTATGATCCTCTACAACGGACATAGCTGGGAATTCTGTGTGCCCAGTATAAGTGATGGCTGGTCACAGCCCAGCAGACAAAACAGTACACACAAAGTCATAGTTTCTCCAAGCTTTCAGTATCCAATATATCTGACAGTTTCTAGAATCTGTACTGCAGATAACAAAAGGTGTAACGCTGACAGCCAAGTTACAGTGGCCTGTCTGCACCACCCAAGAGGAAAGTAAACAAAGAAAATACTCTAGGTGTTTCCACTTAAGTGCAGCAATTTCATTCTCAGCCAGGGCCATTTGTTTGCTAACATAATAATTCAGCATCTTGCTTTCTGTCAGGCCTTTTAGCAATACAGTTTTAATGACATGAAAACTATAAAAATTTGCATAACGGACAAATGAATTTTAGCACTTACTTCAAGCTACACAGCTGATAATGAAGCAATCGTTTGATAACAGTGAAATGGCAAAGTCCATATGAAATGTTAATCTTACTTCAATTTAAGCAGTTAAGGACCAGGCTACAAAAGTGATGGCCCCTTGTACATTGAGAAATCGCTTATCTGACTAAAACAGAGGAGAAGATCTTTTTAACTAACTGAAAAAATAAATTGCTATGACATTTCCCAGGACAGATTCGGTCTCTCTCTCTCTCTTTCTGTAGCTCTGCAAGTTCCAAGAGTGCCACAAAAACCTACACTCCTCAGTGAAACCTTTTAAGGCAAAAGACTGAAACCTTTTAGGGCAAAAGACTAGAGTTGCTACAGGAAAAGTACAGCTGTGTACACTTACCATAAATGTAGATGTTTGAGTGTATTCACTGCTGCAGTTATCACATTTGGGTTATCTACTTGCAGTAGCCCTCAGTTGGCCTGATTAACAAAGTTTTGGGTCCTGCGTCGGTTGTTGTCTCTTCTTCCGTGGCGTCAGGTAGTTAGGGGTATAAAACATGCAGCCGACACCATTACATCAGTTTTTCTTGCCCCAGATGTCAGGTGCCCCCTTAATGGGAAGCAATAAAATTATATATATATATATATACACACACACACACACACACACACACACACACACACACACACACACACACACAAGGATATACCTCCAAAAAAGCAAATACACCAAAAAGCTTTTAAGTATAGTAAAGGAGAGCAGCAGTATAGCCAAAAAAGGTCAGGGGGCTGGAGGGAGGGTAACCAGGACTGCAACAGTGAATACACTCTAACATCTACAACTGTACTATGTTCTTCATGTTTCACTGTTGCAGTCATCACATTTGGGTAGATTCCCAAAGCTAAGGATAGGAGGAGGAATTTAGATAGCATTAGGACCAGCTATAAGGCCCTGCAAGACTGCAGTGGCAAAGCCAGCTCTGGATTTAGAGAAAATTGGCAAATGGTAATGCTTGGTGAAAGTATGTACAGAACTCCAGGTAGCAGCTTCTAGGATGTCTCTGGCAGGGACGACTCTGAGAAAGGCTGTAGAGGTGGATGCAACCCTGGTGGAGTGTGGTCTGATCCCCTGGGGGATAGGTTTTCTATGGTGCTTATGCAGAAATGTATGCAATGGCTTATCCATTTAGAAATGGTTTGCTTTGAAACAGCTTTCCTCTCTGTCCCTGCAGCAAATGCCACCAGCAGTTGTTCAGATTTTCTTCGAGGTTTAGTCCTGTCCAATTAGAATCTAAGTTGTCTGTGCACATCTAAGGAATGCAGAATCTATTCCTCTTTGTTCTGTGGATTGGGAAAGAAGGTTGGCAAATGAATTGACTGATTAAGAGCCACACTGGATACCACCTTGGGCATGAAGGATGGATTGGTTCTGAGGGACACCCTGTCCGCATGAAAGATGATGAAAGGTTCCACTGCCATAAGGGCCTGTAATTCAGATACCCTTCTAGCTGAAGTGATTGCTAAAAGGAAAGCTCTTTTCCAAGAAAGAAATTTTAAGTCTGCAGTAGCAGCTGGCTCGAAAGGAGGAAGAGTGAATTTCTCCAATACAAAGTTAAGGTCCCAGGTAGGAGTTGGGACTCTTCTGGGTGGTCTTAAATTTTTGGCCCCTCTGAGGAACTGCTTGAGCAGTGGATGAGAGAAGAGGGCAGGTTATGTGTTATAATGAGCTGAAATGGCTGAGGCGTGAACTTTGATGGAGGAAAAAGAAAGGCCCTTGTGAAGCATCTTAGTTAAGTATTGTAGAATCTGAGGTAAGTTGGGCGCTGCTGTGCTCATCCCTTGAGACTGGTTCCAAGCACAGAATCTTTTCCATTTTTCAGCATAAGATTTTCTAGTACTAGGCCTCCTTGCCTCTAAAATGATATCCATCACTGGTTTACTGAGGGATGGTAAAGGAGTGTTTAGGTAATTAGCCAGGCTGCTAGGTTCAGGGTTTGAAGCTGAGGGTGCAGAATCTGGTTCTCCTGCTGAGACAACAGGGTAGGGGTCTGAGGCAGGTGCCACGGGGCCAACAGTGACACACTGCGCAAGAGGGGGTACCAGTGTTGGTGTGGCCAGTCTGGTGCAATCAATATCATCCTTGGTTTGTCCTGTTTGATCTTTTGTAGTACTTTGGAGAGGAGAGGCAGAGGAGGAAAGGCATAAACTGATAGTTTTTTCCAGCTGAAGGACAGAGCATCCACTTTCCAAGCTTGTTTATGGAGAGTCCTTGTGCAAAATTTGTCTAATTCGTAGTTCTGGGGGGAGGCAAACAGGTCTATATCTGGGCTCCCCCATTTATTTGTCAACATGTTGAAAGTCTTTGGTTCCAGTTTCCAATTGTGTGGTTCCATGAGGTTTCTGCTTAGTCCGTCTGCCAGTGTATTTAGTTTTCCTGGCAGGAACTGAGCTTCTAGATGCATTTGGTAGCTTATGGCTGTGTTCCACAGTACCATGGCTAGTCTGCAGAGGGGGTAAGAATGGGTACCCCCCCCCCGCTTGTTTATGTACCACAAACCAGTGGTGGTGTCCTTCTTTACCATTAATTGCCCTGGAAGAATGAGGTCCTTGAAGGATGTCAGAGCATTCTGTACAGCTAACATTTCTTTTTGATTGATATGCAGGTGCATTTGACTTGGGTTCCATTTGCCCTGAATGCACTTCCCTGCCAGGTGAGCCCCCCCATGCATAGTCTGATGTGTCTGTTGTTAGGGTTTGGGCAGCAGGGGGTAGAGTGAATGGTAGTCCCTTGTTTTGGTGGAAGGCCTCTGCCCACCAAAGGAACTCTAACTGTAGGCAAGGTATGATAGGAATCATTGCTTCTAGATCCTGAGTATGTTGACACCATAGGCTTTTTAGATACCATTGTAGTTTCCTCATATGCAGTCTTGCATATGGAATCAGAAGAATGCAGGAGGCCATGAACCCTAAGGCTTGTAGTATTTGCCTTGCAGATAGCAGGGTTTTTGTGGCCACTAGTCTGAAGTAGGTTGTCAAATGAATTTGTTTCTCTGGCATGAGGAAAGCCATCTGGGAAGTTGTATTCAAGCTTGCTCCCAGGAATATAATTTTTTGACAGGGTACCAGGTGTGATTTACTTTCTCATTTATGGTGTAGCCCAGGCAAGTTAGCATGATTCAAAAGTATGTCCTGGCTTTCTGCTTGAATTAGACAATCATCCAGGTATGGGTATATCTGAATATTTCTTTGCCTGCAAAATGCAATAACTGGAGCTGAGCACTTTCTGAATACCCTGGGCACAGTAGATAAGCCAAAGGGCAGTGCAGAGAACTGATAGTGCATGTATCCTGCTTTGAAGCGGAGGTATCTTCTGCAAGATTCCCTGATTGAGATGTGCAGGTATGCTTCCTTTAAATCGAGTGTTGCCAACCAGGCATCTTTGCCTAGCATAGGAAACAACTGGTGAAGAGTTGGCATCTTGAATTTTAGAATCACCAAAAAGTTGTTTAAAGTAGACAGGTCCAGGATAGGACGCCATGAATTGTCTTTTCTGGGTACCAGGAAAAGTCTTGAGTAGAAACCTTGTCCCTCTTCCTCTTCTGGTTCAGTTTGAATAGCCTTTATGCTTAAGAGAGAGAGAGCACTTGCTTTTGAGCCTCTGCCCACTGATTTGGGGGTAGATCTGGCCAACTGTTTGGGGTTGGTAACATGTGGAAGTGAAATCTGTATCCTTGGGAAACTATCTTTAAAACCCATTTGTCCTGGTAATGAGTTCCCAGTTTTTTGCTTGCAGAGCAATCTTTCCCCCCAAAGGGGCAGTCAGTTGAGAAGTGCTTGCAAGTTTTAAAGTTAAGTTATTGGGACAGTTTACCATAGGGGGAGTTTTACTACTCCCAGATTTGGAAGTGGGGGCCCCCCACTGCTTAGCCCTGTGTTACCCTGGGACTGAAGCCTGTGTGTTCTGCTGGATCTGGGTTTGGACTGAGAAGGCCTGGAAGAGGCAGGAAAGGACCAATTCTTACAGGGCCAATGCCTACTAAATCTTGGAAGTTGTACCTGTAAAAAATCTTTAACAGTTTGCATAGATTTAGCTTTTTCCTCCATCTTTTTAAGAACTTCTTCTGCCTTATTGCCAAACAAGCGGTCCTGATTTAAGGGAGCATCCAGTAATTTAGCTTTAACGTGATCTGGCAAGGATTGCTCCTTAAGAGGATTTTTGGCAGTAGTAGCTTTTATGTCCTTGGGTCCCTGTGAAATGGTCTCAGGATCCGCAGTAGAATTTTTGAAAAGGAACTTGTGAGAGTCAGGAACCCTGTAATATCTATCAGGATTTTTGGGAGCAGGAGGTAGAGAGTCAGGGGCCAAGCTAGATTCCAAAAAGGCATCATCAACAATGTCTAGTACAAGAGGGATAGCTAAAGGCCTGTGCTGGGGCAGGAGTAAGAAATCCCTAAGCCTCTTTTTAGAATCAGAGAAAGCCTGACTTTCCTAATGAAAATGCTCCCTAAGGGTATGCAGGGTTTCACCAGAAGAGAAATCCTCTTGGGGGGAAGCAGAGGGAATAGAGTCCTCAGCATCAGAATCCTCATAAGTAGATAAGGGTAAATCCTGGTCATCAGAGGAAACAGAAATTTCAGAATCCTGGTCAGAAGTATCATAAGCAAACACAGTCCTAGGTCTCTTAGAGGGGGAAGGTTGGCTTCCCCTGATTAAAGTAATAAGGTCTTCAGCCATTCTTATCATTTGTTTTTTAGGCATAGAGGCCTGACCATGCCATCTGGGTGTCGGTTTTCTAGGCATGTTTCGAGTTTTAGGCCTTGAAGAAGGAGATGGCGTCGGTTTAATATGCAAGTCAGTAGCCCTGAATACACCCTCAGAAGCCAGTGCCTGCACAGTGGCTCCGGACCCATCCAAGGTAGAGACATCCACAGGTTCCTCAGTTGAAGCATCTCACGGCATACCGGACTCCGAATGGGTCTCAGTAGAGGCCTGCGAATCTGAAGTAGTGGGTATAAGGGGCTGCAAAAGCGCCTCACTGAGTACCGCCGAACTGGCAAATGGCTTAGGAGAAGCATCGTCGGCAGCTTTGCACCTAGGCGGCCTGTCTCTGTCTTTATCTTTGCATTTTTTTGGAATGTTGGTAGTCGGATGGCTTACCGAAGACATATCTGGATAATTGAACCGAGCGCCAAAATATTTAGAAGCGAAAATATACAGATGACGGATAGTTCGTTGTTTAAATAAGGCACAAAACCGACAGTGAGGTACATCATGGTCAGGGCCCAGGGAAGGAATACAGCACGAATGAAAATCTTTATGAGGTATTTGCTTTCCACAAGAAATGCAATTATTTACTTTTACAGACATCGGATTAGAGCAAGAAAAAGTTTCCCCAACGGGGTACTTAGCTTTTAGTTGAAGACTTTGGTTCTGAAACTGGAAAATGAAAATTTCAGGAGTCGGCCAACCGGCACTTGCGAACTGCTACTGCTTTGGGCATCGCACTTCAAGAAAGACTGATGTAATGGCGTTGGCTGCATGTTTTATACCCCTGACTACCTGACGTCATGGAAGGAGAGACAGGAACCGACGCAGGACCCAAGACTTTGTTAATAAGGCCGACTGAGGGCTACTGCAAGCAGATAACCCAAATGTGATGACTGCAACAGTGAAACACGAAGAACATCTGACTAACACGTACAGATCAGGGTATTTAGATATCCAAGCTCTCATGTCAATGCAAAATGATCTTCACTGAAAAGCCAGTATAACTTTAGCATTCAATACTTTGGAGCAAAAGACTGCATATATGGGACAGCAAGACACAGAATAAAAATGTATCAACATGCCAGATGTCACTTATAGGCTATGACACTTCTGGGGGAAGAGAGGATACTGATCTTACCAAGAAATGCAAACATATATTGCAAGGAAGTGAAGCTCTACATTAAAGTCCCAGCAGATCACAAGTAAGGCTTCTCGGAGTCTGCAGTACCTCTAGGGGAAAAAAGTTTTAAGTAGACAAGCAGACAAGCAAGAATTTGTATAGTATAAAATCACATATCATGACATTTTCATAGTCACTCTTGATCCTGTCCTAAAAGCTGTTCGGTTGCCTCATTGAAAACACTTCATAAATGGTTCCATCCAACTCTTCATAAATGGTTCCATCCAACTCTCAATTTCCAATCAAAATGTAGCATTGTTTATCAGTGAAAAGCACAACTGCACAGAGATCCATCAAACATGAAACTTGTATTTTAAAGTAAAAATTACTCAGAAACAGAACAGTCACAGGTACACCTTTCTTCAAATATAACACGACAATGCTGTCATAAAAAGACATTTTCTTACCTAGAGTAACTATATAACTACAACATGCCATGACTGACTTGTGTATGGAGGATGGAGTTTCAGCTTTTTGTAGCAATGTACTCATTTTATGAAAACAAAGAGCATCCAGATTCTTTTCTATGTCTCAGAATACTATCATTTCACCACCTACATTCCTCACACTAATTCCAGAAATGAATACAGAATTGTACTATAGAACAAGAGCAGGGAATTGGTAGCACACCAGGAAGATGAATGCATCTGGTGGGAGAGCAGATGGAACTATTCAGCAAACACTGGAGAAGTGCAGTGAGGAAACTATGGATAGATATGTATTATGTAACCTGTGATGGTGGACACCATCAAAGTTTATTGTTGCTGATAAAGAGGGAAACTGCTGCAGTAGAGAGGAGACGGAACAAAGCACATGGCAAGAAGCCATGAGGAGATGGAGATGATGCCCAAATGGACACAAGGAGAAGCAGAGAAGGAAGGCCTTATAGACGAGGGTCCACTTAAAACAAGAGGAAAGTACACTTATGTAAATTCTTCCCATAACAGTAGATGTCCTTCTCTTCACTGTAGCAGTATTCTTCACATTAGGGATCTCCTCTCAAGGATAGCCCAATGTCTGTCTAGTAAACCAAAGCCTTTAGATGTTGTATGCGCCGTATGGCACACATATGCTCCCCATACAGAATGTAGGGCAAAAAGTGACATACAGATGCAGTTACTAAGGACAGAATTGTACCAGTAGAGAACAGTCTCCACAGGACAAAGGAGGCTATGCACATCCAGAAGGAGAAAATGCAGATAGAAAAGGGGGACCCTCAGCCAGGAGGGTAACCAAATCAAAGCCCAAAGGAAAAATGGGGACGGAGGGAGGGACCAAATACTGCAACAGTGAAGAGGAGGACATCAGCTGTTATGGTAAGATTTTACCTAACCCTATCATGTCCTTCTATATCACTGTTGCAGTTCTCCGCAACTTAGGGAGAGTACAAAAGCTCAAGAAAAGGAGTGGGAGGTGGAAAGCTGGAAAGAGCCCTCAACAAACCCATGGAGGATGACTCTAGCAAAACATGCTCTGGCCCTAGAAAACATATCCATAGCATGGAAACATGTACAGAAACAAAAAATTCTTAACAGACGCAGCAAGAATAGCCATACTAGAACCCACCTTCTCTCCTCACTTTTATATGCATTCCCCATACTTACCAACCTCAAAAACTCAAAACTAAGTAAATTAGAATCATGTTATAATAAGACTGCCAAATTTGCAACTGATTCCACACATTCAACCCATCACTGTCAATGCCTAAAAATCTTTCTTGGTTGGAACTACCTCATATTATGAACTATAACCAGTTAATAATGGCTCACAAAATAATGCACAATCATGACAATATACCTTCCCTAAAAAATCTTCTACAACCCTTCTCTAACAGTCATACTTTTCGATCAGCTAACAAAAACTTACTCCACGTAGCGAAAGTATCCAATGCAGCATGCAACTCTCTTTACTCTAACTTTCTTGCTAAAAATGTGGAATACCATTCCACATAGCGTAAGATCCATAAGCAATCTTAATCATTTCAAAATATCTCTCAAAAGACACTTATTTGAATTCTGGCTTTGCACACGTAACACTCCAAGTTAATTATTAACTTAGCACTACTTATACAATTTGGCTGTATGTACTAACTCTGTTAACATATCCCTTCTAACAACACTACTTCTCTATAAGTAGTTACATTCCTAGCTGCAACTCTCACCACAGAAGTATTACTAGCTATGCACTACTTTGCCTAAGTGATTCTCCCTGCTTAACTTCCTAACTGTTATGTTCCTCCACATATATAAATTCAACCATATATTTGTCTATAGTCAAGTGATATAAGTCTTGCTCTACTTGATACTATGTATATATTTTTGTTTTTACATTTTTATCCTGTAAATGTGTTAACACTCATTTTTTGTCAATTTTGTTTATAATTTCTATTACTTGTTGTAATAATTTGTATGTAAACAGACTGGAGCTTTTCTCCCCGGGTCTCCGCTGAATATGGGCACTGTCCCAATCAGACCATCCCAGTAAACAAACGTAAAATAAAATAAATAAATATCCAACTTATAATGCTCAGTAAAGGTATGCACTAAACACCAAGTAGCAGCTTCAAGGATGGAATTAGTGTCCAAACCCTTGAAGAAACCACCAGAAGACACAACAGCCCTAGTGGAATGAGCTCTAACTGAAGAGGACAGACAGTTGCCATGAAAAGAACAAAAGGAAATGGGCCAAGATATCCAGGAGGAGATGGTTAGCTTAGAAACAGGCAAACCCAATGCCTAGGATGACAGAAACAAAATCCATGTGAGACTTATGAATGGCCTTAGTTTTATCCAAATAGCTGAGCTGTTTGTGCACATCCAAGGTATGCAGGACCCTCTTCACTAGCAGACTGTGGAAAAGGAAAAAAGGAAGGGAATGGTACTGTTTGATTCAAGGACTACTCATTAACAACTTTAGCATACTCACTCTCTGTGAAAAAACAAAAAAAGAGGAATGGTCATGAGGGCTGGAAGCTCAGAAACCCTCCTAGTAGAAGTAACAGCAAGTAATAAGACAGTCTTTCAAGTACAGTGTTGCAGAGAAGCTGAAATTGCAGGCTCAAAAGGATCTAGGGTCAATTTTTCCAAAACAAAATTAAGGTCCCAAGGAGGAGGAGGAATAGGTTTCTTTGGGAGGGGGGGGCTAAGATGCAAGATGCATTTAAGAAACTGCTTAACTTCAAAATGAGAAGCCAAAGGAGGATTTAAGGACAGACAGGCAGAAAAAGCTGATAAATGGGCCTTCACAGAGGAACAGGCCAAGCCAGACTGAAACAACTCACACAAGTAGAAGAGAACCAGGAGGACCCCCACTGAAAAAGGGTCCTGGCTATGAACATGGCACCAAACAGAAAACCTTTTCCATTTGGACATACAAGACTTCCTAGTTGAAGGCCTTCTTGCCTCCTGTAAATTCCTGAGCACGTCCTCAAAAAAAAACAGGTACCTAAAAAGGAACAAAATCCTATCACCCACAGTGTCAGCTGGAGAGTGAACAAATCAGAATGGATCAGTGACCCCCCCCGTCCTGTGTGAGGAGGTCCAATCAGTGAGGTAACTTGTGGTGATTGCCCCTGCCCAGATGCATTAAGAGGGGGAACCAGTGGTGTTTTGGCCCAAATAGAGTCACTAGCAAGATTTTTGGTGAGTCCAGTTGAATTTTCTGGAGGACTCTTGGAAGGGGAGGAAAGGGTACAGAGAAACACTCCCTTCCTAGTAAGAAAAAGGGCATCAGTCTTCCATGCCAGAAGGCATGGCACTCCAGAACAGAAAAGAGGTAGCTGTCTGTTCAGAGGGAAGGCAAAAAGATCTACCTGCGAAATATCCTACCAATGGACTATGTCCAGAAACAAGTCTTTTGTGAAGCATCCATTCATGAGCCTGTGTTTTGGACCTACTCAAGGAGTCTGTCACTAGATTGTGCTCTGAAGGAATATACACTGCCTATGGAGTTAGCCAGCCTGCAAATAAGGTAAGACTTTATATCCCTCTGCTTGTAGACATACCACATTACTACGGTATTTTTGTAAACCTTCAGGGGCCCTAGACGGAGCATGGGGTGAAAAGCCTGAAGGACCAGAATCAGAGCTCTCATCTCTTTGATGTTTATATAGTCTGACTTCTTATGGGAAGACCAGGGAGACCCTGAAACTTCAGCTGACTACAGGAGAAGCCCCCCACTCCACACCTGAGGCATCAGTGAACAGTTATCAAGAAGGAACCGCAGGCTGAAAGGGCAGGCCTGGGTTGAGGGTAAGTTGCAGAATCCACCACTCAAATTCCTGTTTGAGACAAAGAAGGAGAGGCACTCAGAAATGCAGAGGGTTTGGCAATGCTGAAGCCAAACTAACTCGAGGCACCACTGAAGCTTCCACATACGCAGTCTGGCAAGATAGAGCAACTGGAACAGAAGAGGACATAAACCCTAGGACCCAAAGTAACTCTCTGGCTGGAATGGCAGGCAGGGGAAGAAGAGACTGGAAGAAAGCTGTCAAGGATAAAACCTTTGGAGGTGGAAGAGAGGCCAACACTGGCGCTGTTTGACTTCTGCAGCACAGATAGACATGACCCTTTGAGGAATTCAGGACAGACTTTTGGAAGCTGATGGTGAGCCTCAGACTTTGAAGGAGAGATATGGTAAACTCTAGGGACTGCAATAGGCACTGGGAGAAGATGCCCGAATCAACAGGTCATCTTAAATAATGAAAAATCTGAATGCTCTGGAGCCTGCAAAAGACAATCACAGGAGCTAGGCATTTTGTGGATACCCATGGGGCAGTAGAGAGGATAAAAGGCAAAGTAGAGAACTCTAAACAAGAGGAAGAAACAGTCATAAAAACTTCTTGAAGAGAGGGTGAAAAGGAATATGAAGGTCAGCATCCTTCAGATTCAAGGACACCAAAAAAGCCTGGAACAAAAACAGAGGAAACAGAGTTTGAAGAGAAAGCATCCGAAAAGAAGGAACCTTGAGAAAAATGTTGAGCAAGGAGGGATCCAAAATAGGCCTCCATGTGCCCCCTTTCAAAGAGCTAGGAACATTCTGGAGTAAAATCCCTTTCCCACTTGGGAAGGAGGAACAGGTTGAATAGTGCCTTGGTCTACCAGGTACCCAAGAACGTCTGAAATGTGAGGAAGCTGCTCTAGAGGTTGTTGAAGAATCCCTGAAAAAGGAAGGACAGATTTCCACACCATGAAGCAACCCTGACTGACAATAGACAGAACCCAGGAATCTGAGGTGATGAGTTGCCAGTTTTGAAGACAAAGGGAGAGAGGAAAGGCAAAGGGACCCTGGCTAAGGTCTGGGGGCTGAGGCAAAATGTCAAAGAAAAGCAGGCTTGTCAGAAGAAAGCGGCTACTGAGTCACAAGAGACTGGGAAGATTCTGCAGGAGGACCTCGCCTACCACCCTTCCCGCCTTTTGTGGCCTGATAAGGCCATCAGCAAACAAAAGCAGACCTAGTAGATAGTTCCTCTAGAACTCAGGGATAGTGGACACAAAAACATGTTTAAGGTTCTGAAAAACTTTAAATTTTTCTTGAAGAGACCTAAATATATCACCAACAGCAGTCCCAAAGAGATTCTTATTATCCAATGCAGCATTCAGCATCTTGACCTTAAAGTCTTCAGGTAATGACTACAGATGAAGCCAACAGTTGCACTTCAAGACAGACCCAAAGATAGCAACTCTAGAAAAGGCATCAACAGCATCACAGCTGCACTAGTTAGGGGACTGCTGAGACACCTGAGAGGTAGAACCCAAAATAAAGCAGAAGCCTTCCCTTCAGAATCAGGGAGGTCAGAAACAACTTGACAAACCTGGGCAATCAAGGCCAGAGCATACATTGTTCATGTAGGGCTAGTATTGATGGCCCTAAAGGCTAAAGCAAAGGTAGCATAAACATTACCAATCCTGACCATTGCCCTACTATTCTTAACCGAAGGCAGAAGCTTGGAAGAGGGCAAAAGCTTAGAAAGCTTGTCAGAGGAGACTGATAACACAGCAGGGTCAGTAGAAGTACACAAACAGGAATCAACTATCCTCAGGAACTTTTTAGAACCAGTCAGGTTTCTTTGGAGCAGGGGGCTGAGAATCAGGAGTCTTAGAGGCAGCTATAACGGTGTATAACAAAGCAGCCAATGCAGGAGATACTGCAGAAGGTTTAGGAGTGTCCAAATGAAGCAATTCATAGATACACCTGAGAAGAATCTCACTTAAAATATCCCATCATTCTGGCTACTGTGTTCCCAGAAGAAAATTCATCCAAAGGAGACTCAGGGCTAATGCACTCCTCTTCATTAGAGACATAAGCCAAAGGAGAATGCATTTCGGAGGAGTAAGAAAAGACTCTTCATCAGACTCTGAATCCTAATCCTAGGAATCAGGTTCCCTAGGTGTCTTGGAAGGAGTACGAGTCCAAGGGGGAGAAGGGACAAAAGCTCCTTGGGGAGGGTTTCAGGGCCATTAAAGCATTAACTCTTGCTATTCATTTTGAGTGTCCTTAGGGAATACAGAAGAATGTTTAGTCTTTTTTTTTTTTCTTGGTACGTACGTCAACCCTAACAAACACCAGATGTTCCAAACCCTAACAGTAACCTGTTCTGCTGCATGCAATAATTCCTGTAATTCTTTATTTTCCACACAATCAGAAATCAACATCATTTTCTGTTTCAATAAGCCCATAACATGCTGTTGATATTTAAGCATATGAAACTGGCAGTTTAAGGCCCTAACTGCCAAGGTTGCAGATGTATAACCTTTCCCAATCTATCCAGCACCCTGGAATCTCTATCAGAGGGGGTAGGATTTTTGGCTGTAGAGGCCTTTGGGACCCTGTGAGATAGTTTCAGGATCAGCAGCAGGATTTTTGAATAGAAATTTGTGGGAGTCAAGAACCCTGTAATGTCTGTCTGGCTTACTAGGAGCCATGCTTGATTCCGAAAACACATAATCAACAATGTCTAATACAGGAGGGTACAGCCAAAGGCCTATGCTGAGGAAGAAGAAGGAAATCCCTAAGCCGCTTTTTTGATTCAGAGAAATCCTGACTCTCCCAATGAAAATGTTCCCTTAAAGTATGAAAGGTTTCTCCAAAAGAATAATCCTGAAGAGGAGATGCAGATGGGATGGATTCTTCTGCATCTGAATCCTCATAGGGTGGTACAGAAAATTCCTGATCAGAAAAGGAATCAGAAGAAACAGAAATCTGATCTGAAGATTCATAATCAGTGTCTTGCCTAGGCCTCTTAGCAGGGGAGGGGGGGGGGGTTGGGAACCCCTGATCAAGGAAATTAAGTTCTCAGCCATTTTGATCATCTGTTTTTTAGGCATAGGGGTCGGAGCACGTGGCTCATGCATCGGTTTTTTAGACTTAGAGGATGTTTTTGATCTTGTTTTTGAAGCTGGCATCGGTTTTATGTAAAAATGTTGAGGCCTGAAAACACCCTCAGAAGCCGGTGCCTGCTCAGCGACTCCAGACCCATCCAAGGGAGAGACATCCGCAAGTTCAATACTCTGAGAATCTCGCGGCATACCAGACTCTGCATGGGTCTCTGTAGAGACCTGCGACTCAAAAGTAGCGGGTATCAGGGGCTGCGAAAGCACCTCACTGAGTACCGGCAATTGGCTTAGGAGAAGCTTCGTCGGTTTTGGACCTCAACGGTCTGTGTCTGTCTTTTTCTTTGCAACTCCGGTAGTCGGATTGCTAACCGATGACATTTCAGGGTAATTAAATCTGGATCCAAAATATTTTGAAGCAAAAATATACCGACGCTTAATAGTGCGTTGGTTAAATCTAGCACAAAACCCACAGCAAGGCATGTTATGATCTGGACCTAGGCAAGGAATACAGTACAAATGAAAATCCTTATGAGGTATTTGCTTCCCACAAGTAATGCAATTATTAACTTATACTGACATCGGTAAGAAGCAAGAAAAAGTTTCCCCCAACAGGGTACTTAGCTTTATTGAAGACTTCGGTTCTGAAACTCAAATGCGAAAATTTCAGGAGTTGGCCGACCGGCACTTGCGAACTACTTCTGCTTCGGGCACTGCGCGACAAGAAAGACGGAATAAAATGGCGTCGGCTGCGTGTTTTATACCCCTGACAACCTGACGTCATGGAAGAGGAGACAGCAACCAATGCAGGACCCAAGACTTTGTTATTCAGGCCAACTGAGGGCAACCTGCCAGCAGATTACCCCAATGTAATGACTGCAACAGTGAAACACGAAGAACATCTGTACTATGTTCTTCATGTTTCACTGTTGCAGTCATCACATTTGGGTAGATTCCCAAAGCTAAGGATGGGAGGAGGAATTTAGATAGCATTAGGACCAGCTATAAGGCCCTGCAAGACTGCAGTGGCAAAGCCAGCTCTAGACTTAGAGAAAATTGGCAAATGGTAATGCTTGGTGAAAGTGTGTACAGAACTCCAGGTAGCAGCTTCTAGGATATCCCTGGTAGGTACGCCTCTGAGAAAGGCTGTAGAGGTAGATGCAGCCCTGGTTGAGTGGGGTCTGATCCCCTGTGGGATAGGTTTTCCATGGTGCTTATAGCAGAAATGAATGCAATGGCCTATCCATTTAGAAATGGTTTGCTTTGAAATAGCCTTCCCCTCTGTCCCTGCAGCAAATGCTACCAGCAGTTGTTCAGATTTCCTTTGAGGTTTAGTCCTGTCCAACTAGAATCTAAGTTGTCTGTGTACATCTAAGGAGTACAGTATCCGTTCCCCTTTGTTCTGTGGATTAGGAAAGAAGGTTGGCAAATGAATGGACTAATTAAGGGCCACATTGGATACCACCTTGAACATGAAAGAGGAATTAGTCCTGAGGGACACCCTGTCCGCATGAAAGATGAAGAAAGGCTCCACTGCCATAAGGGCCTGTAATTCAGATACCCTTTTTGCTGAAGTGATTGCCAAAAGAAAAGCTGTTTTCCAACAAAGGAATTTTAAATCTGCAGTAGCAGCTGGCTCGAAAGGAGGAAGGATGAATTTCTCCAATACAAAGTTAAGGTCCCAGGCTGGCGTTGGGGCTCTCCTGGGTAGTCTTAAAATTTTGGCCCCTCTGAGGAACTGCTTGAACAGTGGATGAGAGAATTGGAAAGGTTCTGTGTTATAATGAGCTGAAATGGCTGAGGCATGAATTTTTATGGAGGAAAAAGAGAGGCCCTTGTGAAGCATCTCAGTTAATACTGTAAAATCTGAGGTAAATTGGTCACTGCTGTGTTCATCCCTTGCGATTGGTTCCAGGCACAGAATCTTTTCCATTTTTCAGCATAAAATTTTCTAGTACTAGGCCTCCTTGCCTCTAAAATGATATCTATCACTGGTTTACTAAGGGATGGTAAAGGAAAGATTAAGTAATTAGCCAGGCTGCTAGATTCGGTGTTTGAAGCTGAGAGTGCAGAATCTGGTTCTCCTGTTGAGACAACAGGGTAGGAGTCTGAGGCAGGTGCCATGGGGGCAACAGTGACACACTCCGCAAGAGGGGGTTCCAGTGTTGGCATGGCCAGACTGGTGCAATCAAAATCATCCTTGGTTTGTCTTGTTTGATCTTGAGTAGTACTTTGGGGAGCAGAGGCAGACGAGGAAAGGCATAAACTGAGGGACAGAGCATCCACTTTCCAAGCTTGTTTGTGGGGAGTCCTTGTGCAAAATGTGTCCAATTGATAGTTCTGGGGGGAGGCAAACAGGTATATATCTGGGTTCCCCCATTTTCTTGTCAACATGTTGAACATCCTTGGTTCCAGTTTCCACTTGTGTGGGTCCATGAGGTTTCTGCTTAGTCTATCTGCCAGTGTATTTAGTTTTCCTGGCAGGAATTGAGCTTGTAGATTCACTTGGTAGCTCAAGGCTGTGTTCCACAATGCCATGGCTAGTCTGCAGAGGTGGTAAGAATGTGTACCCCCCTGCTTATTTATGTACCACATAACAATGGTGGTGCCCATCTTTACCATTAATTGTCCAGAAAGAATGTGGTCCTTGAAGGCTGTCAGAGCATTCTGTACAGCTAACATTTCTTTTTGATTGATATGCAGCTGCATTTGACTTGGGTTCCATTTGCCCTGAATGCACTTCCCTGCCAGGTGAGCCCCCCATGCATAGTCTGATGTGTCTGTTGTTAGGGTCTGGGTGGCAGGGGGTAGTGTGAATGGTAGTCCCTTGTTTTGGTGTCAGGCCTCTGCCCACCAAAGGAACTCTAGGCGTAGGCAAGGTATGATAGGAATCATTGCTTCTAGACCCTGAGAATGTTGACACCATAGGTTTTTTAGATACTGTTGTAGTTTCCTCATATGCAGTCTTGCATATAGAATTAGAAGAATGCAGGAGGCCAAGAACCCCAAGGCTTGTAGTATTTGCCTTGCAGATAGCAGGGTTTTTGTGGCCACTTGTTAGAAGGAGATTGTCAAATGAATTTGTTTCTGTGGTGTGAGGAAAGCCATCTGGGAAGTTGTATTCAAGCTTGCTCCCAGGAATATAATTTGTTGATAGGGTACCAGGTGTGTTTTATTTTCATTTATGGTGTACCGCAGACAAGTTAGCACCCTTTATACAAAGACCAGATGATTCAAAAGTATGTCCTGGCTTTCTGCCTGAATTAGACAATCGTCCAGATATGGGTACATTTGAATATTTCTTTGCCTGCAAAATGCAATGACTGGAGCTGGCCACTTTGTGAATACCCTGGGCACAGTAGATAACCCAAAGGGCAGTGCAGAGAACTGATAGTGCGTGTAGCCTGCTCTGAAGCGTACGTATCTTCTGCAAGATTCCCTGATTGGGATGTGCAGGTATGCTTCCTTGAAATTTAGTGTTGCCAACCAGGCATCTTTGCCTGGCATAGGAAGCAAGTGGTGAAGAGTCAGCATCTTGAATTTTGGAATCACCAAAAAGGTGTTTAGAGAAGACAGGTCCAGGATAGGACGCCATGAATTGTCTTTTCTGGGAACCAGGAAAAGTCTCGAGTAGAAACTTTGTCCCTTTTCCTCTTCTGGTACCAACTGAATAGCCTCTATGCTTAGAGAGAGAGTACTTGGTTTTGGGCCTCTGCTCATTGATTTGAGGGTAGATCTGGCCAACCGCTTGGTGTTGGTAACGTGTGGAAGTGAAATCTGTATCCTTGGGACACTATATTTAAAACCCATTTGTCCTGGGTAATGAGTTCCCAGTTCTTTGCATGAAGAGTAATCTTTCCTCCCAAAGGGGCAGTCAGTTGAGAAGTGCTTGGAAGTTTTAAAAAGAAGTCATTGAGACAGTTTATCATAGGGGGGAGTTTTATTACTCCCAGATTTGGAAATGGAGGCCCCCCACTGCTTAGTCCTGTGCGTACCCTGGGACTGAAGCCTGGGTGCTCTGCTGAATCTGGGTTTGGACTGAGAAGGTCTGGAAGAGGCAGGAAAGGACCAATTCTTAGAAGGCCAATGCCTACTAAATCTTGGAGGTTGTACTTGTAAAAAATCTTTAACAATTTGCATAGCTTTATCTTTTTCTCCATCTTTTTAAGAACTTCTTCTGCCTTGTTGCCAAACAGGTGGTCCTGATTTATGGAAGCATCCAGTAATTTTGCTTTAACATGATCTGGCAAAGATTACTCCTTACGCCAAGCATGCCTTCCAAGTACAGACCCAGTTACAGCAGCCCTGCAAGATGCCTCTAGTGAAAAAAAAAACACATTGCAAAGTATGTTTTCCAACTTGTTCAGGAGAATGCATTAAATCCTGTAAATCTTTATTTTCAGCACAATCAGGAATCAACATAATTTTCTGTTTAAGCAATCCAATAATATGCTGCTGATACTTTAACATATAAAACTGGCAGTTTAAGGCCCTAGTGGCCAAAGTTGCAGAAGTGTATACCTTCTTACCACATCTATCCAGTGCCCTGGAGTCTCTATCAGAGGGGGTAGGGTTTTTGGCAGTAGTAGCTTTAATGCCCTTGGGTCCCTGTGAAATGGTTTCAGGATCCGCAGTAGGATTTTTGAAAAGGAACTTGTGAGAGTCAGGAACACTGTAATATCTATCAGGTTTTCTGGGAGCAGGAGGTAGAGAGTCAGGGGCCAAGCTAGATTCCAAAAAGGCATCATCAACAATGTCTAGTACAGGAGGTATGGCTAAAGGCCTGTGCTGGTGCAGGAGTTAAGAAATCCCTAAGCATCTTTTTAGAATCTGAGAAATCCTGACTTTCTCAATGAAAATGCTCCCTGAGAGTATGCAAAGTTTCACTAAAAGAGAAATCCTCTGGGAGGGAAAAAGCAGAAGGAATAGAGTCCTCAGCATCAGAATCCTCATAGGTAGATAAGGGTAAATCCTGGTCATCAGAGGAAACAGAAATTTCAGATTCCTGGTCGGAAGTATCATAAGCAAACTCAGTCCTTGGTCTCTTAGAGGGGGAAGGTTGCCCCTGATTAAAGTAATAAGGTCTTCAGCCATTGTTATCGTTTGGTTTTTAGGCATAGAGGCCTGATCATGTGGTCTGGGCATCAGTGTTCTAGGCATGGTTCGAGTTTTAGGCCTTGAAGAAGAAGATGGCATTGGTTTAATATGCAAGTCAGTAGGCCTGAATACACCCTCAGAAGCCGGTGCCTGCACAGCGGCTCCGGACCCATCCACGGTAGAGCTATCCGCAGGTTCCACAGTTGAAGCATCTCGTGGCATACTGGAATCCGAATGGGTCTCAGTAGAGGCCTGCGAATCCAAAGCAGCGGGTATCAGGGGCTGCGAAAGTGCCTCACTGAGTATCAATGAACTGGTGACTGGTTTAGGAGAAGCGTTGTCGGCAGCTTTGGACCTAGGTGGCCTGTCTCTGTCTTTATCTTTGCGTTTTTTCGGAATGTCGGTAGTCGGATGGCTTACCGAAGACATATCAGGATAACTGAACAGAGCACCAAAATATTTAGAAGTGAAAATAAACCGACGACGGAGTTTGTAGTTTAAATAAGGCACAAAACTGACAGCGAGGTACGTCGTGGTCAGGGCCTAGGCAAGGAATACAGTACGAATGAAAATCTTTATGAGGTATTTGATTTTCACAAGAAATGCAATTATTTACTTTTAATGACATCGGATTAGAGCAAGAAAAAGTTTTCCCAATGGGGTACTTAGCTTTTAGTTGAAGTCTTCAGTTCTGAAACTTGAAAATGAAAATTTCAGGAGTCGGCCGACCGGCACTTGCGAACTGCTTCTGCTTCGGGCACCGCACGGCAAGAAAGACTGATGTAATGGCGTCGGCTGCATGTTTTATACTCCTGACAACCTGACGTCAAGGAAGAAGAGACAGCAACCGACGCAGGACCCAAGACTTTGTTAATCAGGCCTACTGAGGGCTAATGCAAGCAGATAACCCAAATGTGATGACTGAAACAGCGAAACATGAAGAACATCAGGCTTCATGCCTCATGAATAGAGAAAGGCAACAGTCATCCCTCTGCACAAAGGTGGGCCATCTACAGGGCCTGGAAACTGCAGACTTATAAGCCTCACTAGTCTTATATGTAAAGCCATGGAAATAATTAGTATGGAGATGATCAACAGAGATATAGTAAACCTCCAGACACTGGACCCAACCCAGTTTGGCTTTGTCAAGGCCTTCTCAACCTGGTGGACTTCTCTGAGAAGGTCACCAAAGCAATGGATGCGGACAAAATTGTTCACACTGCCTACCATGACCTGGCCAAGGCATTTGACACAATACCCCACTTGGGCATTGTTGGTAAACTCAAGAGGTTAGGTACAAATTCATATGTCACCCGGTGGATATTATTCTAGCTCACAGATAAGACCCAGGAAGTTTAGAATTGGGGAGTCCACCTATACAAAGAGGCTAGTCACAACTGGAGTCCCACAAGGATCAGTCCTTGGACTGCTCCTTTTTGGGATTACTTCTCAGAAGTCAAGGCCAATGTCAGTGGTCTCTGGCTGACTAAATTTGCATATGACTGCAAGTTAGGAGCTGTCCTTGAATCTCACACTGACACAAATGCTCTGCAAGAGGGGCTGACACAGACAACTGGTATCAAAGTCATGGACAAAAAATAAATGCCCTGAAATGCATAACAGTATCCTTTGGGAAGTCATCCATGCCTAGTAACTATAATAATGACAACACACCCCTTAGAGTTGACCTAGTAGTCAGGGGACTTAGGGTCACACATAGACAGTAATCAAGCCTTTGACCATCACGTGTCTACAGTGGTGAGGAAGTCATTTTATGCTGCGCAACTTATAAACAAAGTACAAGATCTAACTCCAAGGAAGTCATTGTTCCACGGTATTCAGCATTCATCAGACCTATCATCGAGTACAACGTCCCCTTTGGTATGTATCTAACCTCACTAAAAGAATACAGGGAGCAAGTAAAATGTCCTACGCAGACCGCCTCAAGGCCCTATCCCTGTATTCTGTCTCTTATAGGCTTTTGAGGGGAGATCTATGCCTGGCATACAGGGCATTGCCAGACCACACTCTGATGGACCTCCTGCATATCCACAAAACAAACAGTATCAGAATTACCCATTCTATAGACTTAAAGCTTGCCTGTGACATAACTAGGACCTGCTGGAGAGACAGTTATATATCCCAGAGACTACCCAGTCTATGGAACAGGATCCCCATCCATATGAAGCAGAGTTCCTCCCTAACTCAATTCAAATGCAACTTGGACAGCTGGATGGGAAACCAGAAATTCATCCCTGATGTGGCACCTATGTCTCTAATGGATACAGGTAACCTGTAAATGGTTCATCTCCCAGGCCCATGGTTACGCTCATCAAGGATATCAGAACTTGTCAGAGACTTGGGATGCATGGCTAGGCTTAAAAAGGCACTTGTGGTCATTAATAATAAGTAAAAAAGAAGCCAACCAGTGCTACAAGTCTACAAAACACTCGAAACAAAGCACTGTTACTGCAAACTGAATTCAAAGTATTTCCTTTATTGTAAAATCCTTAAAAACAGATGATTGAGCGCTTTCTTCCCTCTCAAGCAGGGATTTCATCAGAATCTAACTTTTCCCTCCAAAATTTCCCCTTAAATAGTGAATTACATCATTAAATCATTAAAACCTGGTGACTCATCTTATTAACATATAAAATTCATAAATATGCATTCAAAATATATTCATTCAAAATATATTCAAAGTGTAAAGTCCTAAGAAATAATATAACTATAAAAACAAATAAATATATCTTGGACATTTTATATGAATGCGTGTGTACATATTTTTGTGTAACATTATTTCATTAACTCCACTTTTTTGTATAACAAGGGCTTAATAACTTCATTCAGCCCAGGGACTTGACTTGCTTGTAACATAATTTGCCATCTTAGCTCCCTCTCTTCTATGTAACTTCTATAATTACCCCCTCTGGGGTTCTTTAAAACCTTCTCTAAGATGGCAAATTCAAAACCTAAAAAACCAGAGCCGTTTGTGGAATGTTTACATAAAGCACTGTTTAGATTTTTATCAAGTATTGGGTAAGTGTGCTCATAAATCCTGTCCTTTAAATGCCTTTCTGTCTTACCGACATAAAAACTAGGGCAGGTTTTACACAGCGCCAAATAAATCACACCTATAGTTTGACAATTACCTTTTTCAGACTTTATTTCTGTCCTTAGAATGTTGTTTAGTGTAATACTCTCCCTAGTGTAAATATATTGGCACTGGGAGCAACGCCCACATTTTGAAGTGCCATACTTATTATTATTTTTATTCTTAAATTCACTTTCAAAACATTTTTTCAAATTGGGTCCAACTTTATAAACAAAATTTGGTTTATTACCCACTACAGTCCATAGCTTCAAATTATTTCTCAACATAACCCAATTGTCATTCATAATTTTCTCCACCTCATATGTTTTATTTCCAAAAGGAATGACCATAGATTTTTCAAAATCCTTATTGTCTTCAGGTCCTTTGTTTGTTTCTTCACCCATATTGTGTGGGTTCCCTAAAAGGGGTTTGTATTTCTTTCCCCATTCGTCCCTTACAAAATTAATATATTTTGAATGAATGTATTTTGAATGCATATTTATGAATTTTACTTGTGGTCATTAGCCTAGTAAACACCTATGAATCTAACCTATAAGAGGGTCTTACACAAATAAATGACTGGTGCCAAAGTCATGGCCTTAAACTGAATGCAAAACAAAATCATTATTTTCGGTAAAAGTGATGTTCCTGCTAACTACCACATCAATAGCAGCACCTTATGTATGCACTTAGTGGTAAGAGACCTGGGGCACACAGGTTGACAGCAACCTTATCTTTGACAACCATGTCTCCATAGTGGTAAGAAGGGCATTTATATTGCTCATCTCATACGTAAGAGCAATGCCACAAGAAGAAAAGAAGTTATTACCTTCCTGTACTCTTCCCTCATCGAGCCAATAATTGAGTACAACGCCCCTTTTGGTATGTACCTTTTTAAGCACCTGCAGCAATTGGAGAAACCACAAAGACTCTTCACAAGAAAAATTCAAGGTCTTCATCATCCGTCCTATGAGGATCATCTGAAATCACTGTCACTTTATTCTGTTTCATACAGACTACTCAGAGATGACCTCTGCCTTGCATACAAGGCAATCTCTGACCCTGTGTTATTGGAAATGCTCCATATCCAAAAGTCAAATGGTACACAGGTTACTCGCTCTAAAGACCTTAACCTGGTATGTGACATTAATAAAACCTGCTAGAGGGACAGATTCATCTCCCAGAGGTTACCACACCTTTGGAACAGACTTCCACTTCATGTCAAACAGAGCACCTCATTTGCCCTCTTCAAACGCAACCTGGACGATTGGATAGGTGACCGTAAATTCATCCCAGGGGATCCAACTGTGTCCCTCTTGGACAGGGGCAATAGGTGCTGATCGTGGAAATAAGGGTGAGAACTTGGCTAGGCTTATAAGGGCCCTAGGGCCATTAGTCTAGTAACTTCCTATGATCCTATGAAGTAGGATTAAGTACAAAGAAAAGTCATACGTGGTCTGCGATTAAGGAGCAAGGGGAAGGAGAATATATTTGGGAAGCAAGTCATGAGATGACTGCGACTTTATGTGGTGTATATAGGAAGACATTAGAGATGAAGAGGTCAATGACAAACACCTGCAGGACACTAGAAGAATCAAAACTTAATACAATGAAATAGGATATAAATACAGACAAGTTGCTAGTTCTAAGAGAATAAAAAGGGTGCGTAGGAGAGGTAGCAAGAGACAGAAAAACAAAGGGAGGTACACAAGATGGTAGGAATGACTACACAACCCCACAGATAGCTGAATGGAAGAAGAGCAAGGAACTTTTCACATGTTTGTGCGAATTATGAATGGAGGAGGAAGTGACTACACATGAAAGTCCTACATATAGAAATCCAGTATTACGTATCCCCACCCATTTATGAGCAGTCCTATGGAATGTTCAAGTACATTCTGCTATGTTATACTCATTATGTACTGAAAATCAGTTTAGGTCTTTTTTGCCTATATTTTTATTTTCTTTATTTAATACCTGTTGACTGGGAAGTCCAATTAGGACAGAGCCTACTTTCAGCAGAGGCCCAGGGAGAAATGCTCCAGACGCATGTCTTTGGATTGTGGGAGAAAACCAGAGTACCTGGAGGAAACCCACGCAAACACAGGGAGGACATGCAGACTCCACACAGAAAGCACCCCGGCCAAGAATGAAACCGGACAACCTCTTTCTGTGAGGCGACAATGTTAACTGCTGCACCACTGTGCCGCCCTGTATTACAAACCAATACTGGTGCACAGATTTTAATATGTTGTAACACCCCATTGTAAGTTCTTATTCTTCAGATGAGAATATGGGCAGCAATGTCTGTAGATAGAAATGCAAAACTTTTTTTTCCCCATAGAAATGTGACGGAGTCATACATGCAATCCATTAAAGGCAACATCAGTCATACTTAGCCCCACAAGATAAGTAAGCATATGTGTCAAGTACAAGATCATTTATTTGACACGTAGCCGTGCAGATCAATGCTTAATAAACCTTTTCTGACATGGATTCTTTGACACATTTTCATTTGCCATAACTAGAGCAGAACATATCATTACCTTCATACAACCCCCTCCTCAGACAAGAATATTAAAAAATATGAGTACCTGTAAAGTTGTATTCCAGGCATTTCAAAAGTCTTTCAGTTATGTTTTCAAAATCTAAAAGACAAAAGAATACATCAGGTAGTCTACGTCAAATAATAGATTTTTTTACTTCACAATCACAGCAGCAGCAGTGGGAAAAACTGAAAAAAATAGGGTGGTTATATGCAGTCACAGTAGGAATCAAGATGAAAAACAAAACAGTTTGGCTCTAACAGCACTGGAAAAGTAGAAAGGTATTCCTGGCTAACACGACAACTTACACAAAAGGATTATATCACTGAAGACCAGCTAAGGATTATGGCCTCTCAATTTCTGTACAAGATACAGCTTACACAAGTCTCTGAAATGATTCCTGCTACTGGACATGTAGAGGAAAATGACAGTAGTGAGCACTGACCATAACAACGGAGCTATAAGGATGCCTTATCTTCAGTAATATCCAAGATTTACACCATAAGAGTTAGGACTGCTTGGCAGATAAAACTTCTGTAAGCTGCCTTTCCATCCTTCCCTTTTCCACCGCACATCACAACTTTACTTCTTTCCAGTTCTGATTCCAGCAGGAAGCTGAGGCAAAAGAAAAGTACAGAAAATTGGGTGACGGAAAGAGGGTATGTTAGAGAAGATGGACCACCTTACAGATATATCACTATGGTAAATGTCCACAGTATTCATATTTTTAAGATGAGATCCTTTTTCAGTAACCTCTAGGGCAGAATCCTCTAGCTAACTGCATGAAAACTAGGTTGCTGCCACACACACACACACACACACACACACACACACACACCATCCAAAGTGGTGTTATGGAAAAAAAAAAGGGGGGGGCCATAGAGTTAGCCACTGCCTCAAGGAATGAGCTCTAGTGGTTTTGCGTAAGGTTTTTCCACTATTTATCATGCAGTGCAGCTTGCAAACCATTAGCAAAGAGTAGACTTGGTAAAGTACAGTTTTGTACCTACCATAAATGTAGATGTCCGAACAGGATAGCATCTGCAGTCATAACAAATGGGTTGTCCTGTCGTCAGGCAGCCCTTCGGTTGGCCGGATTCCAAAGTCTGGGTCTGGCCTCGGCTGGTGTTGCACTTCACCCGACGTCATCTCTGCTGGTCTTCGGGTATAAAGGCATCAGCCGACGCCATTTTCCTCAGTGTTTCTTGCCCCAGATGCCAGTTGCCCTCTTGGAGAGCTAAATTTTGGATGAATGCCAATGTTTCCAGCACAAAAAATAAGCATGTATGTACATATATACAAACAAATACACCATAAGAGATCCCCCCCCAGCTAGCTATTAGGAGGGTAAATACCCTAGGAGTACCACAGAGGGGAAGGAGGGTGGGTAATCCTGACTGCAGATGCTATCCTGTTCGGACATCTACATTTATGGTAGGTACAAAACTGTACTATGTCCTTCAAGGATGCATCTGCAGTCATAACAAATGGGTAGAATACCATAGCCAAACTAGGGGAGAAGGAAATAGAATTATGGTGTAGTTAGGATCCCTTGCAGTACAGCAGTTGCAAACCCTGCTCGGGATCTAGAGTATAGAGGTAAGTTATAATGCTTGGCAAATGTATGCACGGAGGTCCAAGTAGCCGCCTCAATAATGCCCTTGGTAGCCACTCCTCGTAAGAAAGCTGTGGTAGTGGCTGTAGCCCTTGTAGAGTGAGGTCTTATGTTCTGTGGAATTGGCTTTCCATGGTAGGAGTAACAGAATCTTATGCAATTTCCTATCCACTTGGAGATTGTCTGTTTGGAGATTGCTTTTCCTTCCCTTCCTGTTGCATAGGCTACTAGAAGCTGGTCAGTTTTTCTATTGCCCTTGGTTCTGTCCAGGTAGTAGCGAACTGTCTATGTACATCCAAGGTATGCAGCAGTCTTTCCCCTGTTCTGTGGATTGGGAAAGAAGGTAGGTAGGTGGATTGCCTGGTTTAGAGACACTCTGGATACCACCTTAGGCATAAATGTAGGATTAGTTCTCATGGATACTCTATCTTGATGGAAGATTAGGAAGGGTTGTACTGCCATTAAGGCCTGTAGTTCAGAAACCCTTCTTGCTGAGGTAATTGCCAGTAGGAAAGCAGTTTTCCAGGATAGGTGTTGAAGATCTGCTGTTGCTGCTGGTTCGAATGGAGGGAGTGTCAATTTTTCTAGCACAAAGTTCAAGTCCCATGCTGGTAATGGTGGTTTCCTAGGAGGTTTTACATTCTTGATTCCTCTGAGGAACTGCCTGAGTAGAGGATGTGAGAAGACAGGGGATCAAGCTGTATTCTGCAGAAATAGCTGATGCATGTATCTTGATGGAGGAATAGGACAGGCCTGTATGGAGAAGCTCTGCCAAATACTCCAGGATGTTGGCAATATCTACCTTTGACACATCTTTTCCTCTTTCAGTGCTCCAAATGACAAACCTTTTCCATTTCCCTGCATAGTTCCTTCTTGTCGAAGGTCTGCGGGCCTCCAGGATAATGTCTTTAACCCTTTGGGATAAATCTGGGTTAGTTGCTGTTATGTAATGTTCCAGGCAGTCAGTTGTAGAGTTTTTAGATTTGGATGCATGATGTTGTAGTTGTTCTGAGTTAACATCAAAGGCATCAGGGTAGTGTCCACGCTCTGTTCGAGACATGCTCCTCAGCAATGGATACGGTGTTGTCTTGACCAATTTGGAGCTATCAGAATTATCCTTGACGCCTCTTTGATTTTCAGTAGTACCTTGTGCATTAAGGGAAGAGGTGGAAATGCATATGCTGTCAGGCCATTCCAACTGAAGGATAGAGAGTCCACCTTCCATGCAAGTGGGTGGCATGTCCTTGTGCAGAATTTCTTGAGCTGGTGATTGAGTGGGGATGCGAATAGGTCTATTTGTGGCATTCCCCATTTCTGTGTGATGGCCTTGAAGATGTCCGGCTGTAGCATCCATTCGTGAGCATCCGAGGTTGTTCTGCTTAACATGTCTGCTAGGATGTTTTCTTTTCCCGGTACAAATATTGCCTGTAACTGAATGTTGTAGCTCAGAGCCATATTCCATAGGTCCGGAGTCATTCGACATAGGGGGTATGAATGAGTGCCTCCCTGTTTGTTGATGTACCACATGACTGTGGTGTTGTCTGTCCTTATCATCAAATGGCCTTCTTTGAGGAATGGTCTGAAATTCTGGATTGCTAGTTTTACTGCCAGCATTTCTTTTTGATTTATGTGCAGGTGCAGTTGATCTGGGGTCCATAATCCTTGTATGCATTTGTCCAGCATGTGGGCCCCCCAACCTAGGTCTGAGGTGTCCGTTGTGATGGTTTGGCTTGCTTGTAAGTTTTGGAAGGGCAAGCCTGGGTTTGATTGGCATGCTTGAGCCCACCATAGGAACTCTTGTTTCAGGCATGGGATTAGTGGAATTTCGGTTTCTAAGCTGTGCCTGTGTTGAGACCATAAATTCTTTAGGTACCACTGTAGTTTTCTCATATGCAGTCTGGCATGGGGGACCAGGATTATGCATGATGCCATGAAGCCCAAGGCCTGCAATACTTTCCTTGCTGTTAGTTTGTTCTGCTTTGTTAATGCCAAGAAGTAAAGAGGGAGTTGTTCTTGTTTTTCTGCAGTTAGGAATGCCATCTGCTTTACTGTGTCCAATTCTGCACCCAAGAACGTTCTTGTTTGGGATGGTATTAGTCTTGACTTTTTTAAATTGACTGTGTATCCCAGGGCTTGTAGTAAGCAAATGACTCCTTGTAAGTCTTTTGTCAGCTTGCTTTTGTTGTCCGCTTGTATCAGGCAGTCGTCCAGGTATGGATAAATTTGGATTCCTGTAGCCTGCAATGAGCGATTACTGATGCCAGGCATTTTGTGAATACTCTGGGCAGTAGATAAGCCAAAGGGCAATGCTGAGAATTGATAATGCTCTGATCCTGCAAGAAATCTGAGGTATCTTCTGCAATTTGGTCGTATGGGGACGTGCAGGTATGCCTCCTTGAGATCTAGAGTTACCAGCCAACACTCCTTGCCCAGCATGGGAAGAAGTTGCTGCAAGGTCAGCATTTTGAATTTTGGAACAATGATGAATGTGTTTAAGGCGGACAGGTCGAGAATAGGTCTCCAACTTTTCTTTTCTTGGTACTAGGAAGAGTCTGGAGTAGAATCCTTTGCCCTGCTCTGTTGGTGGTACTCTTTCCACATCTCTCATTTTTGTTAATTGAGCTATCTGTTTTAGAGCTTCTGTTTTCTGATTTGGAGGTAGGTTTGGCATTCCTCTTTTTACTGGTAAGGTGTGGAAATGAAACCTGTAGCCTTGGTCTATCTTCTGCAAAATCCACTTGTCTTTTGTGATATAGTGCCAATTTTTTGAAAATAAGGCTAACTTTCCGCCTAAGGGTGCTGCTATTTGTTCCCTGGTAGGCGGTGTCAGAGCCAAGTCACTGTGATTGTCCTGTTGCAGTGGCAGTGGTTGTGTCTGTGCCTCGCTGGTTGTTGCCTTGCCACTGGCGTCCTCTGTAGGCACCTCCTCTGGATTGATTTCTGCCTCTGGAACGTCTATTCCTGCCTCTCTGAGCTTTAGAGGAGTCTGGAAAGGACCAATTTTTGGAAGGCCAGTTCCTGCTAAACCTTGGGGGCTGAACCTGTAAGAAATCTTTAACTGTTTGTACAGATTTTGCCTTCTCTTCCATTTTCTTCATTACTTGCTGGGCAGGAGAACCAAATAGACTGGCCTTATCCATAGGAGCATCTAACAGCTTTGCTTTAACATGATCCGCAAGACCTGTTCTTTCAACCATGCATGCCTTCTTATAACTGTGCCAGTCATGGCTGATCTAAATGAAGCCTCCAGTGCATCATAGCCACATTTTAAAGAATGGTTACTAACCTGCTGAATGTTATTCACCATTTCTAGAACATATTTCTTATCTAAGGAATCATCAGAGGACAGTTTCTTAGCTAACTGATCAAGCATAAACTCTTGGTATTGGATCATATGAAACTGACAGTTCAAAGCTCTAGCTGAGAGAGTAGCAGAGGTGTAAACTTTTTTACCCCATCTCTAAGGACCTGGATTCCCTTTCAGAAGGGAGAGGGTTTTTTGCTGAGGTCGAAGCTACTGCCTTAGGCCCCTGGGAGATAGTCTCAGGATCTGCAAGTGGGGCCTTGAATAGGTGGTGATGAGTGTCCGGTACCCTGTAAAACCTATCGGGTTTGGCAGGGGCTGGAGGTAAAGTATCAGGAGCAGTGCAAACATCATTAAATGCATCATCCACAACAGGAAGAACTGGAGGTATAGCTAAGGGCCTATGTTGCGGCAAGTGTACAAAGGACCTAAGCCTTTTTCTTGAATCTGAGAAATCTTGTCCCTGCCATTGGAATTGCTCTCTCATGGCATGTAAAGTTTCTCCAAAGGAAAATTCCTCTGGTGGAGAGGCAGATGGAATAGATTCTTCAGCATCGGAATCTTCATAAGTAGAAAAAGGAGCCTCTGGATGGTCTGTAATGTCTGAATCATCAGAAGAATCATCTGAGGACACTGGCTCTGGGGGCTCTGCTCTAGGTCTCTTTTCAGGAGGCTGAGAGGCCCTGTCTGGGTGAGATCGGGATCCCCTTATTAAAGAGATGAGATCCTCTGCCAGAGTAATCACTTGAGAACTGGAACTGGGCCTGTGTGAGGGGGGCTTAACAGGCACTGATTTAGCAGTTTTGGCTGCTTTAGCCCTGGCAAAGGCCTTAATAGACATGGCTGCAGGAGGCCTAGCAGCACCACGTGCTGGGGTAGAGACATCCAAAGGGATGGTGTCCGATAATTCTAAAGGAACCACATTAGTAGGCAAAACTTCAGAGGCCGATTCAACTAGGGTAGCAGGGGCCTCGGTAGTAGTCATGGATTCGGCTGAAGATTGACCCGTTTTCGGTTTCGGCCGAAACCGAGACACTCGCGGTTTGCTTAACTGTGGTTTCGGCCGAAACCGTGGACTGCGAGTGTCGGTCTTTTTCTTTGCGTTTTTTAACAATTTGAGAAGTCGGAGGATCCGACGGCATAATGTACGCAAAATCTGAGCCGAAAAACTGTTCAGCAAACTCCGACCGACGCCTAAGCGTTCGTTGGTTGAAGGAAGCACAGGCTAAACAGGCTGCTACGTCGTGGTCTGGGCCTAAACAAGGTAAGCAGTAAGAGTGGAAATCTTTATGAGGTATTTGTTTCCCACAAGTTAAACAGTTATTTACTTTTTCTGACATCGGCTGAGGCAAGAAAGAGTCCCCAACGGGGTACTTAGCTTTTTAGAAGTCTTCTGAGTAGTATTCGGTAGTAGTAATCTCTGGATCTGACCGACCGGCACTTGCGAACAGCTTCTGCTTCGGGCGCCACGCCGCAAGAAAGACTGAGGAAAATGGCGTCGGCTGATGCCTTTATACCCGAAGACCAGCAGAGATGACGTCGGGTGAAGTGTGACACCAGCCGAGGCCAGACCCAGACTTTGGAATCCGGCCGACCGAAGGGCTGCCTGACGACAGGACAACCCATTTGTTATGACTGCAGATGCATCCTTGAAGGACATCTTCGTAACTCTTTTCCAGCTAGGACTTTGCAAAAAAACAAAATCTGACTGTCCTTCCTCTAAGACAGTTCTGTCCACACAGAACACGAGTTCTTTGAAGACATGTATGTAGGCCCTATTGTCTGTTTTAGAATAGTACAAGATAGAACAGTGATAACAAAATGCGCTGGTGCAGCTTAACTTCTACAGTGATACTGGGCATAAAGAACACGTTGGTCTCAATTGACACCCTCTCCTTATGAAAAAATGGATGTAGAGGTGCGTCCAAATCAGATGCAAAATCCACTTGACAGAGGTAATGAATACAAAATTCTTGCAAAGGAATTTTGAGGCTGTAGCCTCAAAAGGTGTGGGTGGTGAGCACTTTCTCCAGTGTGAAGTAAATGCCTAAAGTGGAATGGGATCCTTCAGTGACAGACTAAGTTGGAAAATATCTTGCAAGGAGATACTACAAACCTTTGAGGATACGACAGAAGTGAAATCTTGCTTAGAGTTAAAACTGGAGCTGGCTGCCAGAAATACCTATGAAAGAGTAGCTAAGACTAGAATCAGATTTCTGAGAAACAGCACAGAGTCTGTTTCCTCTTGGTACTACCTGCAGGTGTTCAAAAGTCCACCTCCAATGGCATGTCTACGGAGTGGGGGTCTTTGGACAGATGAGATGATGGCATCAACCCTGTCAGTAAAATCCTGCCCCTCAGCTGTCCCTGGAACTGCAGCAGCCCGGTAGTGTTTTACAGACTGGATCTTCAATGGGACTTGGAAAAGATACAGATGAAGAAGAGGAAACCAAATTTGGTTCTGTCAAAATGGTGTAGTGAGAACGACTTTAGCCTTCTGTATTCTGGATTTCAGGATCAATTTCCTAATCAGAGGAAATGGGGGGCATCTGACCAGTGAGCTAAAGCATCCTTAGCGTGAGCTCCCTGAGGAGGTAACTAGAAAAAGTTCATAATGCAGAAAGATTGAAGAGTGAAAGTTTTCCTTCATATGTTCATAGAAGGTTATAGGCTATTGACCAGGGGATCATTTTACGCCTAGACTATTACACCCATTATATTTTAAGGCAAAAACTCAAGTCATTCCCGAAGACTACTATTAGCAATGGCTGCTCATGTCCAAGAGGGATGTGGGAACTATTCCCAACAGGAATTTGCGGCTTCCCATCCATACATCCATGCTCCTTTTAAACAGAGTCATAGAGGTGCTCTACTTAATGAACTGGTAGCTTATTCCAGAGAAGTAGCAACCTCTGTGAGATGATTTTTTCTCTCACTGCAACTCTGAGGGAGGAGGTCAGTTTAAGTAGAAAAACTCTATCTCAGAAGAGGCATTTCTCTGTTGGAGTAGCAAGGAGCCAGTCAACCAAATCAGGGAAAAATACTGGATTCTTGTGGCCTGAGGTGAATAAAGTGATGGATCCCTGTGGCCTGAGTGAGCTACTATGATGGACATACATTTGCTGAACACCCAGGAAAGAGGTGAGCCCAAACCAAGAGACCAAAATCTGGTAGTGGCTAACTTCCTACCTAGTAAAGAAGAAGCATCCTTTGACTCTTTCGTAACTTTGATGTGTAGGGAAGTCTTTTGGAAGTCCAAGGAGTACAAAAATTCACTTCTAAAGCAGAGTGGAAGGACAGCCTTTATCATTAACATACACAAAGGACTTTCTGAATACTAATGACAACCTGGAGTAGCATCCTAGTCCATTCAGGTTCAAGAAGACCTCCTGGTTGCCTTTGTATTGGTAAGTTTGAGCACTACTTCCTTGGTAAATAACTCTAATAGGGCAAAATGCTGGGTAGCAGTAAGAACAGTATCTGAAGAGGTTTTGTTATGAAAATCAACAATAATTTCCCTTACCTGTACATCTCAGAAGATGTTTCGCCAGTTTTGATCATGGATACAGACTGTCCTTAGACTACTGCAGGACACAGTTGGCTAGGGAGCCATGACTGCTAGGATTTGCCCCAGGACTAATTACTATAGTACATGCACATAGGAAAACCTACATATCATACCTCTCAATCTCCAAGCTCAAGAAATCTGGACAAAGCCTAAAATAATGTGTGTGGTGGTGGGGGCAAAATCCTAACAAACAGGGACAGGTTTTAAATATTTCTCTTATAAACTTGGGAAGTTGCTAGAATAACATTTGTGTTAGCATGCCTTTTCTGAAGGATATGAAGTCTGAAAACTCAAAATCAATATTTACTGACCTCAGTCTTCAATGATTTGTCACAAAAACGCAAATTTTATGAGGAACTTACCAAAAATATGAGGCAAAAATGTGGACACTTGACATGTATGATTATATATATATATATATATATATATATATATATATATATATATATATACATATATATATATATTAGTCATGGTGATTAGATTAAGAAGGCAGTAATGTACCATGCATTCAATGAGATCTTTTACTCAACTGCCTGATTACGCTGCTACATGGCACACAGGCCCAACTACTGGTAACAGCCATTAATGATATGGTTATAGGATAAACACTACATATGACCACATATACTACATTCACCTAATTTTAAAATTAAAGTGGAATGAATACAAATAAGTTAAAATTAACTACGCTGACTATGTATACTTACAAGATTAGCATGTGTCATGTGATATACAGTAATAAGTAAACTTTGTGTACTTCAGTTTGAATAGCGACTGCAAGTATACAGGCTACAAGCAGAATGTTATAAATGGAAGTGGAAAGGGATGATGATGATGAAATAAGAGGTGAGAAATAAGTAGGATTTTGGATGCAGGTCCTAAAGGAGAATAAAGTACAGTTTTGTACCTACCATAAATGTAGATGTCCGAATTGGATAGCATCTGCAGTCATAACAACTGGGTTGTCCTGTCGTCAGGCAGCCCTTCAGTCGGCCGGATTCCAAAGTCGGGTCCGCTTCGCTGATGTCGCACTTCACCCGACGTCATCTCTGTTGGTCTTCGGTATAAAGCATCAGCCGACGCCATTTTCTTCAGTGTTTCTTGCCCCAGATGCCAGAAGCCCTATAGAAGGCTAAAAATTTTGGATAGATGCCAATGTTTCCAAAAGATAGAGGTAAACACAAAAATAAGCATGTATGTACATAAATACAAACAAATACACCATGAAAGAAATCCCCACTAGCTAGCTATTAGAAGGGTAAACACCCTAGGAGTACCACAGAGGGGAAGGAGGGAGGGTAATCCTGACTGCAGATGCTATCCAATTCGACATCTACATTTATGGTAGGTACAAAACTGTACTATGTCCTTCATGGATGCATCTGCAGTCATAACAACTGGGTAGAATACCATAGCCAACTAGGGAGGAGGATAAAAGTAGATTATGGTGTGTTTAGGATCCCTTGCAGAACAGCAGTGGCAAACCCTGCTCGGGATCTGGAATATAGAGGTAAATTATAATGCTTGGCAAATGTATGCACGGAGGTCCAAGTAGCCGCCTCAATAATGTCTTTGGTAGCCACTCGTAAGAAGGCTGTGGTAGTGGCTGTTGCCCTTGTAGAATGAGGTCTTATGTTCTGTGGAATTGGTTTTCCATGGAAGGAGTAACAGAATCGTATGCAATTTCCTATCCATTTGGAGATTGTCTGTTTGGAAATAGCTTTTCCTTTCCTTCCTGTTGCATAGGCTACGAAAAGTTGGTCAGTCTTTCTGCTATTTTTTGTTCTGTCCAAGTAGTAGCGTAGCTGTCTATGTACATCCAAGGTATGCAGTATTCTTTCCCTCTGTTTTGTGGGTTGGGAAAGAAGGTAGGTAGGTGGATTGCTTGGTTTAAAGACACTCTGGATACCACCTTAGGCATAAATGTAGGATTAGTCCTCATGGACACCCTATCTTGGTGGAAGATTAGAAAGGGTTGCACTGCCATTAAGGCCTGTAGTTCTGAAACCCTCCTTGCTGAAGTAATTGCCAGTAGGAAAGCAGTTTTCCATGACAGGTGTTGTAGGTCTGCTGTTGCTGCTGGTTCAAAAGGTGATAGTGTCAATTTTTCTAGCACAAAGTTCAAGTCCCAAGCTGGCAATGGTGGTTTCCTTGGAGGTTTTACATTCTTGATTCCTCTGAGGAACTGCCTGAGCAAAGGGTGTGAAAAACAGGTGGATCAAAGCTGTATTCTGCTGAAATAGCTGATGCATGAATCTTGATGGAGGAGTAGGACAGGCCTGAATGAAGTAGTTCGCCAGATACTCCAGAATGGTAGGCATATCTATGTTTGATACATCTTTTCCTCTTTCAGAACTCCAAATGACAAACCTTTTCCATTTCCCAGCATAATTCCTTCTAGTTGAAGGCCTGCGCTTCAAGAATAATGTCTTTAACTCTTTGTGAAAGTTCTGTATTAGCAGCTGCTATGTGATGTTCCATGCAGTCAGTTGCAGCGTTTTAGGTTTGGATGCATGGTGCTGAAGTTGTTCTGAGTTAGCATCAAAGGCATCAGGGTATTGGCCACATATTGTTCGAGACATGCTCCTCAGCAGTGGGTACCAATGCTGTCTTGGCCAGTTTGGAGCTATCAGGATTATCCTTGGACGTTCCTCCTTGATTTTTAGTAGTACTTTGTGTATCAAGGGAAGAGGTGGGAATGCATATGCTGTTAGGCCTTTCCAGCTGAAGGAGAGCAAGTCCACTTTCCATGCTAGTGGGTGGAATGTCCTTGTGCAGAATTTTTGAGCTGGTGATTGAAAGGTGATGCGAATAGATCTATCTGAGGCATTCCCATTTCTTGAGATGGTCTTGAAGATATCCGGTGCAGCTGCCATTCGTGGGCATCCGATGTGGTCCTGCTTAACATATCTGCTAGAGAGTTTTCTTTTCCTGGCACAAATATTGCCTGTAACTGGATGTTGTAGCTGAGTGCCAGGGTCCACAGCTCCAAAGTCATTCTGCATAGGGGTAAGAATGAGTGCCTCCCTGTTTGTTGATGTACCACATGACTGTGGTGTTGTCTGTCCTTATCATCAAGTGGTCCTCCTTGAGAAATGGTCTGAACTTTTGGATTGCCAGTTTTACTGCCAGCATTTCTTTTAGGTTGATGTGCAGGTGAAGTTGGTCCTGTGTCCACAATCCTTGTACGCATTTGTCCAGCATATGCGCCAGCCCATCCTAGGTCTGAAGCATCTGTTGTGATGGTCTGGCTTGCTTGACCCTGCGAAAGGGCAGGCCTGGGTTTGACTGGCATGCCTGAGCCCACCATAGGAACTCCTGCTTTAAGCATGGTATTAGTGGGATTTCCGTTTCTAGGCTGTGTCTGTGTTGGGACCATAAATTCTTTAGGTACCACTGTAGTTTTCTCATATGTAGTCTGGCAAATGGAACCAAGATTATGCATGATGCCATGAAACCCAAGGCCTGCAGTACCTTTCTTGCTGTTAACTTGTTCAGTTTTGTTAGTGCCAAGAAGTAAAGAGGGAGTTCTTTTGTTTTTCTGTAGTTAGGAATGCCATTTGTCTTACTGTGTCCAATTCCGCCCCAGGAAAGTCCTTGTCTGGGATGGTATCAGTCTTGACTTTTGTAAATTGACTGTGTATCCCAGTGCTTGAAGCAAGTAAATGACCCTTTGTAAATCTGTTGTCAGCTTGCTTTTGTTGCCTCCTTGTATCAGGCAGTCGTCCAGGTATGGATAAATTTGAATTCCTGTAGTCTGCAATGGGCGATTACTGATGCCAGGCATTTTGTGAATACTCTGGGCAGTAGGTAAGCCAAAGGGCAATGCTGAGAATTGATAGTGCTCTGATCCTGCAAGAAATCTGAGGTATCTTCTGCAGATTGGTCGAATGGGGACGTGCAGGTATGCCTCCTTGAGATCTAGAGTTACCAGCCAACACTCCTTGCCCAGCATGGGAAGAAGTTGCTGTAGGGTCAGCATTTTGAATTTTGGGACAATGATGTAAGTATTCAGGGTGGACAGGTCTAGAATTGGTCTCCAACTTTTTCCTTTCTTGGAACTAGGAATAGTCTGAGTAGAACCCTTTCCTTGCTCTGCTGTTGGCACTTTCTCCACAGCTCTCATGTTTGCTAACTCCATTATCTGTTGTAGAGCCTCTGTCTTTTGATTTGGAGGTAGATTTGGCATTCCTCTTTTGTCTGGTAAAGTGTGGAAGTGGAACCGTAACCTTGATCTATGGTTCGTAAAATCCACTTGTCCTTTGTTATGTGGTGCCAGTTTTTGAAAATAAGGTTAGCTTTCCGCCTAGAGGAGCTGCTATTTGTTCCCTGGTAGGCGGGTTTAGGATTAAGTCACTGTGGCTGTGTTGATGTAGTGGCAGGTGTTGAGTCTGTGCCTCTGTTGTTACCTTGCCACTGTCGCCCTCTGTAGGCACCTCCTCTGGATTGGTTTCTGCCTCTGGAACGCCTATTCCTGCCCCTTTGAGGTCTTGTGGAGTCAGGAAAGGACCAATTTTGGCAGGCCAGTTCCTGCTAAACCTTGGGGTTGAACCTGCAAGAAATCTTTAACTGTCTGGACTGATTTTGCCTTTTCTTCCATTTTCTTCATAACCTGCTGGGCAGGTGTACCAAACAAACTTGTTTTATCCATAGGAGCATCTAGCAATTTAGATTTAACATGATCCGGTAAAGCTTGCTCCTTTAGCCATGCATGCCTCCTAATTACAGTGCCAGTCATGGCTGATCTAAATGAAGCCTCCAGTGCATCATAGCCACATTTTAAAGAGTGGTTACTAACTTGCTGTATGTTATTTACCATTTCTAATACATATTTCTTATCAAGAGATTCATCAGTGGTTAGCTTTTAGTTAACTGATCAAGCATAAACTCTTGGTATTGTATCATGTGAAACTGACAGTTTAAAGCTCTAGCTGAGAGAGTGGCTGAAGAGTAAACCTTTTACCCCATCTGTCTAATGACCTTGCTTCCCTTTCAGAAGGAACAGGGTTTTAGCTATGGTCGCTGCTACTGCCTTGGGACCCTGGGAAATAGTTTCGGGTCTGCAAGAGGGGCCTTGTAAAGGTGGTGATGAGTATCTGGCACCCTGTAAAATCTGTCTGGTTGGGAGGGGGCTGGGGTAAAGAATCTGGAGCGGAGCAGACATCATTGAAAGCATCATCCACCACAGAGAGAACAGGAGGTATAGCTAAGGGCCTGTGCTGTGGAAGGTGCAAAAGGTCCTAAGTCTTTTCCTGGAGTCTGAAAAATCCTGTTGCTGCCATTGGAACTGTTCTCGCATGGCATGCAAGGTTTCCCCAAAGGAGAATTCTTCTGGTGGGGAAGCAGCTGGAATGGATTCTTCAGCATCAGAATCTTCAAAATTGGAGAAAGGAGCCTCTGGCTGGTCAGTTATGTCTGATTCATCAGCAGAATCATCAGAGGACACTGGCTCATGGGGCTCTGCCCTAGGTCTCTTCTCTGGGGCTGAGAGGCCCTGTCTGGGTGAGATTGAGATCCTCTAATTAATGAAATTAAATCTTCTGCCAAAGTAAGCATTTGAGAACTGGAAGAGGGCCTGGTTGAGGGCGGTTTAACAGGCACTGTTTTAGTAGTCTTGGCTGCTTTAGCCCTGGCGAAGGCCTTAATGGACATGGCTGCTGGAGGCCTAGCAGCACCACGTGCTGGGGTAGAGACATCCAAGGGAATGGTGTCTGATAAGTCAGTGGTAAGCACCGTAGTGGGTAAAATTTCTGAGGCCGATACAAGAGTGTTAGCAGGGACCTCAGTTGTAGAGGTAGATTCAGCTGTATTTTGATCAGTTTTCTCGGTTTCGCCGAAACCGAGACACTCGCGTTTGCTTAACCATGGTTTCGCCGAAACCGCGGACCGCGAGTGTCGGTCTTTTCTTTGCTTTTGGCAGAAAGCGTAGTCGGAGGATCCGACGGCATAATGTACGCAAAATCAGAACCGAAAAACTGTTCTGCAAACTCCGACCGGCGCCTAAGCGTTCGTCGGTTGAAAGAAGCACAGGACGAACAGGCTGCTACGTGGGCTGGGCCTAAGCAAGGCAGGCAGTAAGAGTGGAAATCTTTATGAGGTATTTGTTTCCCACAGGTTAAACAATTATTAACTTTTCTGACATCGGCTGAGGCAAGAAAGAGTCCCCAACGGGTACTTAGCTTTAGAAGTCTTCAAGTAGTATTCGGTAGAAGTAATCTCTGGATCCGACCGACCGGCACTTGCGAACAGCTTCTGCTTCGGGCGCCATGCGGCAAGAAAGACTGGAGAAAATGGCGTTGGCTGATGCTTTTATACCCGAAGACCAACAGAGATGACGTCGGGTGAAGTGCGACATCAGCCGAAGCCGGACCCGGACTTTGAAATCCGGCCGACTGAAGGGCTGCCTGACGACAGGACAACCCAGTTGTTATGACTGCAGATGCATCCATGAAGGACATCCACCATACAGTACATTATAACCCTAAAGCAGCAGAAAGTACTCTAAAGATTTAAGCTAGCATGGGAATGGAGTATAGAAAATTGGTAAAGAGGGTTGGACTTGGAGAAAATTAGCAAATGTACCAAGGTAGAGGGAGCAAATAACTAGAAAGATAAAGGTAATAAGAATGGGATGAGGCCAAGAAGTCTGGATTGTAGGTTAGGGACTGCCTTCCCTGCCAGGGATTGATAGTAAAATACAGGTAAAGGGAAAAGAAGGATGGAGGAGTGTGAAGTGGGTGAGCCCTGGTAGAGCTTTAGTGAAGTAAAGAACAGATGCTGCTGTTAAAAAAGAGATAATTAGTAGGGTATATAAAATATTGCATGATAACTGTACGAATCCATCAGAGGAAATTAGAAAAAAATGATGGAAGGACATCTGTATTGCTCCTAAATATGCAACAAGGTCCAGAATGTTTCTGATTTTTGCTGGGAAGTGTTTGCATAGGTATTTTTTATACCCCATGCAGACTTTAGAGAATTATTCCACAGGCAGACAGCAGGGAAAACAGGGACTGGAAAGGTAATTTGGGATCAGGATCATGTTTTCTCGGAATGTAATGAGCTGGTAGATTTAAAAACTCTCACTACTGGGTACTTTGTCAGAAATGATGGAGGAGCAAATTTATTTGAGTTGGGATAGTATCTGAATTACCTAAACATAGTAATATCTTAATAAGTTTAATGTTACTGGCTGCCAAAAAAGCAACTACTAGAAAATGGAAATCAAACTTGAAACCAGCTGTAACTGAAGTATTGAATACTGCATGATCTTTACAAAAGGGAATATTTTAATTATATAGAAATAAAGCAATCTGTGGGAACAACACATGCCAAATAATTTTCAGGAGGAGTGAAATTTAAGGGAAGGCAGGAAATGAGCAACTGATATGATGGTGAAGTGAATGAGAACTGTTAAAAAAAAAAAAATAAATATATATATATATATATATATATATATATATATATATATATGTACAATGTTATAAAACAATAGGAAATGTCACTATGGCTTGTTTTCTTTTCTATTAATGTGCATATAGGTTCATAGGTTGATACTAGGCTATCTGGCCTAGGGCATTTATAAGCCTAGCCAGAGTGTGTTTGGCTTTCGCCACCCTTTTAGATTAGTTGACTGTGCCTCTGTCTAGTAGGGACACAGAAGAGATCCCAGGGGTAAACCTACGATCTCCCATCCACTCGTCAAGATTTCTCTTGAAGAGGGTCATTGAGGGGCTCTGCCTAACATGGATTGGGATTTTGTTCCAGAGTGAGGGGAGCCTCTGGGATATGAATCTGTCCCTCCAGCAAGTCCTATTTATTTCTGTGCTGAGGTTTAAGTCCCTGGAGCATGTAGCTCTAAGGGATTTGGATTTCCTGAGGTGGAGCATGTCCATTAATTCTAGATTGGACATGGCTTTATACGTCAGGCACAGATCGCCTCTGAGTAGGCGGTAAGCAACTGAGTAGAGCTGGAGTTTCTTTAGCCTAACTGCGTAGGGCATCTGTTTGAGTCCCTTGATCCTCTTGGTGAGGTACTTTTGGGGTCTTTCCAGTTGCTGCAGGTGTCGGGTAAGGTACATCCCAAATGGGGCATTGTATTCAATTATGGGCCTGATGAGTAGAGGGGCAAAATGACCTCTCGATCTAGATGTGAACCCTTTCGTGATAAGGTGGGCTATATAGAAGGTATTTCTAACTACTCTGGCAACGTGATTGTCAAAGGAGAGATTGTTATCTACTTGGGTTCCCAAATCCCTTATTACTTCTTCGGTACTTAATGGATTACCACCTATGTGGTAATTTGTGGGCACTTTGTTTTTCCCAAAGGGGATGACTATGCACTTTTTGGCATTTAGCTTTAGGCCATGGCTCTGGCAACAGTTATCAGTCTCTGAGAGACCCTTTTGGAGGATGCTTGTGTCAGTCGGCGAGTCGATTATGGCACCCAGTTTGCAGTCATCTGTGAACTTGGTCAGCCATAGTCCTCCCGTGTTAGCCTGTACCTCAGAGAAATATATACCGAACAAGAGAGGTCCCAGGACTGAGCCTTGTGGGACGCCACTTGTAACTGGTTTAGAGTCTGACATGGCACCTGCAATTCTGACCATGTGGGTTCTATCCCTGAGCCAGTTTGCAACCCATCTTGTGACATAGGGGTTGATATTTAAGCTGGTGAGCTTATTTATGATGCCCGAGTGGGGTATTGTGTCGAAGGCTTTTATGAGGTCCAGGTAGGCTGTGTGGACTACCTTCCCTTCATCTATGGCCTTGGTGACTGTTTCAAAGAAGTTGACCAGGTTCAAGAGGCAAGATCTGCCCTTAACAAAGCCGAATTGGGTAGGATCCAGTGTTTGGAGGTTCCCAATGTCTTTGTTTATGAGTTCCATGATGATATGCTCCATAGCTTTGCAGACCAGGCTAGTCAGGCTTATAGGGCGATAGTTTCCGGGGTCTGTTGTGGCACCACCTTTGTGGAGTGGGACCACTGTTGCTGTACGCCATTCCTTGGGTACATATCCTGCAGCAAGGCTGAGACTGAACAGTGACTTTATGTGAGGGTTCAGTTCTTCTTGGAGCTCGTGTACGACGCAGCCCGGGACACCGTCCGGTCCCACTGATGCTGTGTTTTTTGCTTTGGAGAGGGCAGCTCTCACCTGTGCATCTGTGATGTCAGGGAGGCTACACTCTGTTGGGATAGACATTTGCTCTTTTGGGGGGAAAAGGGGGGGAGAAGTTTGCACTGAACCTGTCTGCCAGGATGTTGGCAATGTATGTGGGTTCAGTGTATTTTTTGTCATTTTGCACTAACTCAGAGCATATCTGGGAGTTGCCACCCAGGTTCCTGACATAACTAAAGAAGGCCTTGTGATTATCTTTAGCGTCTTGTGCAATTTTTCTTTCGAAGCTGGCCTTAGATAATTTTATGAGGGATCGTAGTTTCTTGCTAGTACTGATCAGAGATGCCTTCCCTTTTTGGGATTTTGCTCTATCATGTAGTAACTTCCTCCTTCTGTTGTATAGCTTATTTATGGCTGGGGTCCACCAGACAGGTCTCCTGCCTTTGGAGGAGTGAGTCTTGGTTTTACGATCCATGCATTCCTGTAGGTGTCCATAGAATGCGTTTGTAAAGGATTCTGCGGTTTGGGCCGTATTTTCCACTGGCCCGGGGGCTTTGAAGGATTCCACCTCGGTTTTGAGAAGTGTGAAGTTTGCTTTTGAGAAGTTCTTCACCGTGGTTTCCTTGGCTGGGGGTGGGGACGGGATATGGATGTCCAGTGAGATTAATTTATGGTCAGATCTTACCAATGAGGGGTATACCTCTGGTATGGAACATAGAGTCCCCATGTTGGTGATGACCAGGTCCAATATGTTTGCCCCTCTTGTGGGAGTGGTGACCAGTTGTTCCATAATATTTGAGTTTATAAATTCTAGGAAGCGTTGGGCGAGGGTGTTGGGGCTTGAGTAGTGCTCCCAGTTTATGTTTGGGTAGTTGAAATCACCCAATATGATGGTGTTTGGAGAGACCTTCACATTATCCAGTGTTCTCAGGAAAGCTGAGTGGGGTTCCTGAGTTTGGGAGGGTGGTCTGTAGCAGGCTACAAACTGAAAGGCAGTTTTGCCCACTGTTAGTTGCACATGGATGGTCTCTGATGCTTCGTGCACTGCCACTAACCTGGAGGTGTGGGTATCTTTGATGAATATGGATACTCCCCCTCCTTTTGTGGTTCGTCCGAGTTTTGGGCCCGAAAAGCATGGTATGAGGTATAACCTGGTGGTGCTGGTGTGCTCTCGGGAGCCTTGAACCAGGTTTCTGTTACTGCACAGATATCGATATTCTCCATACTGAGGAGAGCCTCAAATACGTGCATCTTGAGGTTTAGACTTCTGGCATTCAGCAACATTACCCTTAGTTTCTTTTTCCTTGTGTTGTCTATGGAGGTGGGTTTGTCTTTTGAGCCTTGCCTAAAAAAGACACTATGGGAGTGGCAAGAGCCTTAGCCAATATTCGAAAGCCCAGGGGTGACAGGTGTAAGCCGTCCCTAGTGAAGCAACTTGGCTTGTCGAGCATGTCATCCCAACCTGACAGACACTGGATCCCCTTTGAATGACACCAATACTTTAGCCAATTGTTAAAATTGATAATTTTGTCTTTATACTGTGGCATCATTCTTGGTGAGGATAAGATGCTACTCAAGGTTAGGGTCATACCGGTCTGGGCTACATGATCAGAGAGCTCCTCTATGTCTCTTTTCATGTAGTCCAGGAAGGTACGTCTCAGGTCATTCACACCAGCATGGACAATGACGGAGTCATATTTGTACTTGCTTTGGAGTGACCCGAGTGCTTGTGTTATGTGGCGGATCCTGGCACCCGACAGGCAGCTTACAGTGACCTTCTCCTTGTTCAGCCTGGTGAGTGGCACGTCAGTGTATTAGGTGTGTTGTTTAGCCTTAAGGGCTGTGACTGTGTGGCACACTGACTTTGTGAACTCTGTGATACGTGGGTATTGTTGTGGGGTAGCAGTTGCCTAGATGTCTGCTTTGGAGGTCTCTGATGCTTGGGAAGATTTTTATTTAGAGCCTCCCAGTATGTTTTTGTGTGTTTATGTGTTTGGTTTGCTGTTGCGATAGGTCTATGTGAGACTGGATTTGTGGTGTGTGTGGTTACCTTCTCTGCCTGACTGACTGCGCCAGTACTAGGTTGAGAGAGCTCAGCCTCCAGTTTGGCTTTATAGTTGCATCTCTCACATATATTTTAGCTTGTTGGGAGGAGGAGAGGGTGGTCTGTGTACATAAGGCAGTTGTAACATTGCTTCAAGATTCCCAGATTCACCAGCTGGACTGGAGAGTAAACCCGAAACTGACTTTTGGACATGCCAGAATAGTATAAGGAACTACTTTTTGACTGATCAAAAAGGACCAATAAGGAGCCAAGTACTTTAAGGGAATATAAGAGGGTGTAGTGCTTTAGTTTATTAGTGTATACCTATGTTGTTTCAATTGTGCTTTAATGGAGAAGTTAAAAAAGCTCACTCCATACATACCTAGTGCTTTATCAAGTGTTAAGGCTGCTCCTCTCTAGTCTGCCTTTTCAGTTAATTATTTCTATTACTACACAGTTCTAAGATGAGTGAATCATACTTGTCACCTAACTCACTCTCTGCTGCTTTGTGTTCCACTTCAGTTAAATGCACATCCAGTTTCCCCTGAAAAGTTTGATTTCTACCGAAAATCAATAATTGGTCACATGGATCTATGTCATAATGTTGAGACCTCATAACACTGAAACTTGTAATGTTAAAACCATTTCACTGAAAACATTTTCCACAAGAAATATAACCTAAAAACATGTTTTTGCAGAGGGGTAAGCCCCCGGATCCCCCATCCCATGTGGAGGACTTTGCCCCCTGCACACCCTTCTTGCTTACATATACTAACTCCATGACTGTACAACTATGGCGAAAAAGAAAAAAAAAAGTCAGCACACACAGTGAATCAGTGCTCAAGAACAAACACAGACGTCTACTGATCCGGGGTACAACATGATGACCATCGCGATTCACACACAAAGCGCTAGACTCACTTTCCTAATAATGCTTGTGATAAGCAATGACAGCATTGCATACTTTCTACACAATTCTATACACTTCTATGCATCTACACATTTCAGTGAAATGAGTTTTCAGTGACATGTGTTCAGTATTATGAGTTTCAGTGTCATGAGGTTTCAGCATTATAATAGGGACCCTGGGTCACATATGTACGATTATTCTTTTACGTCAAAAGTGTTAAACTACTTTAATCACTTCCTTGCCTGCAAAATGAAGGAATACTAAACACTATTGCTTCTCTAATTCCATTTGCAGAAAGATACAGTTCAAATTTCTAAATCCAAACTTTCAGATTTTCAGACAAGTTTTCACACAGCTGCAAGGATGTCGATAGTTATAGTAACAAAGACATTTTAAACCAACAGAAAAAGGCAATGCTGAATCATCTGATGTTTCAGCAGTACTAAGAGTGACAACTAGAAAATTAATTTAACATATTCAAGAGCAAGCTTAGAGACTGAATGCATTGTTTTAAATGCAAAAACACAGCAATATTACTTGTTTTAATAATAATGCAAAAACTCAAAAACAGTAATGGAAACACTGGGCACAACTATCCAGGGCTGATGTATGGTGTGAAGAACATACCCGAGTGCTGTGCAATTCACAAAGTGCTGAGTGTATGTATACAACTGCATAAATGAACTCCGAGTTACGAGATTGGTACGTACATGCAGTGTCACAGAGCAGTCTGATATTCACAAAAGTGTGAATCCCAGACTACACTGTGAAGAAGTGCAAGAATTTACTTGCAAGCATCCGACTGTGGACATCTGTCCAGAAGATAATGACCAAGTAATAATGGATGGGTTGCTTAGTCGTATCATAACTAAGCAAAAAAATCGCCATTACTTGTGCAGACGTCTGACAGAAATATATTTCTATACGAGATGCAAAGGCATCTCCAAGTGTGCAGTACAGAGCACACAAGCACAGTGGCTTAACCACACCGATCCAGCCCACTCTTAGTGACGTGACTGAGTTCCTGCCAATGGGGGCATTAGTCAGCTAGATCCTCAATTAGCATACACGCTACTGAGCTGCACTCTGTACTCATGGGCAATTAGATAAACATTTTTATGAATCACTCTTACTAATGACTGTGGAGGACTGCATATAACAGCACTCTGCAATCGACATAAGCTCTGAATGTACCAACGTGCCTCTTGTGCCTGCTGTTCATAACCAGCCGCTCACACTAGAGGTACAGAGCAAACAGGGATGAGCTTCCAGAATATTTATACATACAAATATGCATATCTAGAAAAGGAAGTCTTTCAATGGAGATAGATTAATTTTTACGAAAACTATTTTACAGTAACAAATTCCCAACATATACAAAAGATAGTTCCAGAAATAAATCAAAATGAAAAACACAGTGTCATTACAACCATGCTTTTGGCTTTCTCAGCAGTAATGCAGCAGCCTACTACAAACAAAGCTGTCTTCATATGCTTTAAAAAACAGTAATAAGCAATTTAAGGAAGTGGTTTTCCACTTCATCCTTGTACTGTTTTTCTTTTTTTTCACTACTCAGTCTGGTCATACATACATTACATTTTTGTAGAACAGTAACATCAAGGACTTTGTTGTGTGTGTAACTTTTCTATTGTTTTTTATCAAGGGGGGTGGGGACTGGGGTATGCAATGTGTCACAGGAGTAGGATTCCATCTTAAGATTTTACTTGTCAAGACCAAAGGCAGACATCATTGCACTCAACCTCTGACAGGAACTACACACAATGTTTAGCAATACAGTGGTCCAATTTTACAAGAAAAATGAAAAAATAAGACTTGCTTGTCATAGGATGTAGATGTCATGCTGTAGAGCCATATTTATAGGAATAATATGCAAACTGAAAAAAATATTTCAACTTCCAAAACTGAGTGCAGTGTGAGAACAGAGTATCTGGTGCCAAACTACATTTAATTCAGACAACATATCCCCAGCCTTTGACAGCATATGAAACATGTATACATTAAGATGCATATGGTCAAACCTGCACCAGTGACATACAGGAATAAAGCCCTCACCACAGCCCAAGTGCCACGGGTTTGCTCAACAACTCAAGCACTTGACAGCATAAATAGGGAGGATGGGGCACACTTTCGGATGCACCATCTCATTCTTATTCCTGGCAGAGGCTAGAGATTCATGGGGAGGGGTGTCACTGGAGGGAGTTATACAATAAGGTATGGCCAAACACCACAGACTCCACTGTGGATCAGCCCCGGGTATGATTCAAAAGCTCAGGAGAAGGGGATAAGGAAAAAACAGTCACTAGTAGCAGCATGATGCTACTCCAAGTTTATCTCCTCACTAGCACAAGCATGGATCAGGATGAATTAAACATGATGAGAATCTGATAAGATCCTTTAGTGAATTGTTCAAAAACATCACCACATTGCAAGCATGCATTAAACTACAAGTAACTCTCCCTAAGGATACAGCTACAGCATCATTACCATATACACAGCACATGTTCAACTACATTACAGTCGCAAACTCCTGGAAGCTGCCACAGACCTCCCTGCTCTGGCCCAGGACCTTGCTGGGGAGGGGGGCATTCTGGATTGGCTGGTAGCTCACAGCCCCCTCCTATTATTGCCGGTATGAGGCACACTTGAACGACATCAGATGTCAATGCTCCCGTCCTAGTAAAAGAACTGTGAGGTGGGTGATATTTAATTCCCATAGCTACTGGGGTCTACCCTATGTCCTTCATGCCCATTAACTATTAATTAACTTTAGGACTGAACAGGAGGGGAGAGGTATAGTGTCACCTCCAGACAGAATATTCTGTGTTCTTCTCTCCCTCCCTCTGGGTATCTGACACTTACAGCATGACAATAAATCTGATCTGAGTACATCCAAATTGAACAAGGCAAGGGGGTGTATGGTGGTAGACAGGGAACAGAAGATTACCGGGGTCAGAAACCATCCTAACTTCCAAACAGGTTTCAAATGTCTAATATTTAATAAAAATGGATGAGAAATAAGACAGTGAGAGAGAACACACCAGAAAGCCTAGTTTTAGTCTGGAATGCTCAACTGTTTTATTGTTTCAGTTGTACTTTGTTCCTCTAGCCAATACTGACCTGCCAAGTGATAATGATTTCTGTACCCCATCATAACCTCACCTTAAAATGAAGCTAAATCTCCCTTCTCCACTCACAAGGCCTACCAGCTTATCTTACCTTGCCAAGCTTTTCACACCGTCGTGCAGAACTGCACAAACATATTACTATGTACCAAACTAGAAACTCCAAATGTCTCTTTAGCTGCATCTTCTCTTCCACTTTCTTGAAAGTCTAAGAAATATAGCCAAGCTGTACTTATTGCATACTTCAACTAGTTTTCCTCTACCAAGTACTCCAGATTCATAGTACCTTTACTAGTCACTCTTTCCTACTGGGCTTCTTTTGTACAGCTTTCTCCCTGGTAATCCCTCCTTTATCTATACTTATCGCCATCTCATCTGAAACAAAACTTCACCAGTGTTACTGCATTTCTCTAACACATTTTCAGTTTTAATCATTGTCTATTTTTCCCCGGTTGTCAAAGCTTTAAATTTTCTACTCAGACTATTCTTGTCTTCAGGGAAGCTTAACAGCGCAGAGTCTGATAGTGGCCCATGTACTTGTTTTTTCTTTCTGAGATAATGCTACCATAAACTTCCCTTTTCTCCCTCTTTGTCACCTTACTATGGCACAGCTTAAATTTTGCAGGTATTGAACCTCATTATCTCCCAGTAAACAAGCCAACCCTAAGTCCATTATGACCTCTCTCATACTCTTCAACCAACCCCATTCCTGAACTAACCTGAAAACCTTTCTGTAGCGTTAAAGCTATACTATCTAAAAAATAAACCCTGTCCCTTTCGAACTCTTTCACTAGGCCAAAACTATGACAATCCCAGTCCTGAAGATGGCATCAACGTTCCTCAAGCACCACTTATAGTAGGTGATTGTCATAGCAACCAGATACATTTCTGATTAGTGTGACACAGCAGCACCTTCAGTATGATTCACTAACATTTTGCATAACATTCAAAGACCAGCAGCTTAATGCAATAACAAAACAAAGAAGTCAAAATCAGCAGTGTAAGCAGTAAAAAGTTTAGGGGAACAATAAACTACATTCTCATTTTATTTATTTATTTATTTATTTATTTTACATTTGTTTTGTTAACCGAGCTGGATACATGTCCATTTTTCAGGCCGGGGAGGGAGAAAAGCTCCAAGTACTCCAAGTACATAACAGACATATGAAAAAGGAAAACAAAAAGGAAGTTGAGTAGTTTTAAAAATATACATCACATCATCACATCTCAAAAAAAAAAAAAGTTGCTTGTAGCATTCATGTATCTACAGAAAAAAAAATACTGCAGTCAGCAGCATGATTTAGACGTACCTTTTCTCAGAGTTGCCAAGTTGTCCTATCCATTCGCATACTGATTGGAAAAAGAAAAGGCAATGTTGTCTTGAAAATACACTGCATAAACTAAGCATGCGAAAAGGGACGTTTTAAATATTTTAAGTCGACATCATGTCATCTTGGGTGGCCTTAAGTGCTTCCTAACAAGACTACTCGTCATTGTTTATGCGTAACATACACTACATATTACGCGTTCTTAGGAAACAACAGTGGGTACTATTTAAATGCCACCCACTGTTTATCCATTTAGTAAGGCACTATGTCGATGGCATGGTAGTGTGCCATCATGTGTATATGTATGATGGCAACAATATACCACAACAATGCTGTGGAAAGGATGAGGCACATAATTATTTTGTTACACAAGTAAAAGTATTTGTGATGGTGTATCATGCAGATGAGATCCTAATGTCACATATACTGACATTTATCCACTTAAAGGACAACTGCATCCAAATATAAAAAATATGGGCCACGTTCATAGATTTAGGCACTATGAAGGGTTAGGGCACTGAAAAATAGAGAGGAAAAGACCAATCCCTGATTGGGAGAGCTGTACATAAGACTTCAGAAGTGATGTGCTGTTGCACACTAGAACTGCAAAAGTGATGTGCTGCTGCACACTACGTAAGAAACTGGTGCATAAGATGAAGTTGTGTCAGCTGCACAAGATGAAAAGGAGTACTAGCTCAATTCAGAAACAGGTGTACCGAGTACCAAGACTTTCCAAAGAGACATCACAATGAAATTACAGAACTGCACTAGCAGAAAGGAGAGAGTGAGACCGCGCGCATGCACACACACACACACACACACACACACACACACACACACACACACACACACACACCCCTATGTATATAAGTAGATCACTGCTTCAAGACTCCTGTAATAAAGTTACTATTGTTAATGCACTACAGCATCACCCTGTTTCTACAATTAAACACTGTTTTTGCCAAGCATGTGACACAATTACATAAACTGCAATACAATCTCTATCATAAACACAAACATAATACAAAACTACAAAATAATTGTTTCTCCTGGGGGGATTCTCCCACACTCCCCAACTTTAAACATACTATCTCAAGGCTGCAAAAACTTAGGAAAAGAGAAAAGATGTTATATAAAAAAAAAATTACTTTTTCTGAGTTGTTCAACCTCAGAGTACGCAATATACACTACATGCAACAAAGAAACAACCAACATACTCAAATAGCAAACAGATAATCCATGGAATTAAACATGTACTATACTGTCAGTGGTAATAAAAAAAAAAAAAACGCCGCCGTGGTACAGCGGTAGCATTGTTGCCTCACAGCAAGAGGTTCTCCTGTTCGATTCTCGGATGAAGTGCCTTCTGTGTGGAGTCTGCATGTCCTCCCCATGGTCAAGCGGCCTCCGAAAGACATGCGTGAATGGGTGTGCCTTCGCTGAAGGTTGGGTGTCGGGCTGGCAACTCGGCACCATAAAAATCTACTGCTAATCATTAGCGGACCAGAGTTCCGTTGTGGCGACCCCTAAACGGGAAAAGCCGTAAAGACAAACAACAACAACTGTCAGTGGTAATAAAATATATAACAACAAACAACAGTTTTCTCCAGCAGCCTAACTGCTCCTACAAACACTGGTACAAACAGATAGGCACAGACAAAGAACAAAATACTTGGCAACCATATGAACTGTCTGGACCCACATAATGCCGAGAATGAATGGCTGATAAAAATGGACTGTGTGTGTGTGTGTTTGTACATATATATATATACACATATATACACACACATATACATATATATATATACATATATATATATATATATATATACATACATACATACATACATACACACACACACACACACACACACACACACACACATACACACATTAAGTCCAAGATTGCCACTTCTTGCAATATTCCCTTTTCTCCAAGGTATGGTAATCTAACAGTCAACATATATACATACATACATATATATATATATATATATATATATATATATATATATATATATATATATATATATATATATATATGTTTGGGGGGGAGTGGAGGGGGGCTTGTTCCCTGCAAAAAAAAAAAAAAAAGAAGTTTAAAGGAGAAGAGCAGCGCTCAGTGTTATGAGTGCTGACATTTCAATAGGGAGACAAAATGCTTTGGTGATTGTCCATGTGTGAAGCCTCACTATTAATGCAGCACAGAAGCCCCCCCCCCACCTCTCATAGCTATGGACATGACAGCAGCAAAGGTCAACACAGGCTGCATCTCTGTGGCATCAATCACAAAAGTATAATGACCAAATAAGACACAAATGAATGGCAGTATGTAGGGAGGAATACAATGCAGTTCATTAACTTTCAGGTTTTCATTGCTTAGTCTTGCATACTAATGCATTGCTTAGTCTTGCATACTGGAGCTACTAACAATGCTATCAATGGAGGTTAGTCACCTTCTATTGCACCAATGTGCAGACAGAACCTGTAGTACCACAAGGTACAGTGTTTACCATGCTGCAACACCTGTAGAATACAGGTGTAATCCCTTCCCCATCATCATCATCATGTAGTAGTGCTGTCGGAATTTAACCCTGTTAGTACAGCCAGATGGTGCAGACAGGTAAGGCATGAGCTGTCAAGCATCAGCGCTCTATAGTTATGGTTGGTGTGTGTGTGTGTGTGTGTGTGTGTGTGTGTGTGTGTGTGTGTGTGTGTGTGTAAGCTGCAGACTAGACTTCCCCTATTAACCATCAATGCATGATCACTTGTAAGACTCTTCTTTGATTACAGCTTATCAAATATTTAGTTACTTGAATTTACTTACTAACATCTTAACTCGTTAACACCTATGTGGTGTGGAATGTCACATCTCTAGCAGCCTACACACATTCTTGCATTCTAGAGCATTTTCTAACAAATAAACCTAAAATGCATAAGATAAACACATGTAAATGTATACAGTTTATAAACAACTGAAACTATTAAAACTGCACAAGTAGCAAAGTTATCACAAAGGCATATGCTTTGCAATAATAACAGTCAGTGCATTTATAGTATTTCCATAAATACTTTGATAAATTATAATGCACACAAACCACAAATTATATTTTTTGTTACAGTTTCACAAACAAATCCTCACAAATTGGGAAATGCACTACCTATTAGTATACATTGTTAGAGAACACTTTTGTTAACCAGACAAGCTTTCACATGGCAAGAAATTCTTCAACGAGTGCATGTTTATTGAGATATTTCCAAAACTATGAAAACATATACTTAATTATAAGATTAGCAATATAAATTACACCAAATATAACTAAAGATGTATGGCTTACAGTGTAAATATAAAATACAGTTTTCATCAAGAATATCTAAGGTTTCGCTTGACATCATGCAACATTTGTAGGTCACTTTTTTTTGAAGTATTACATAAATATGGAAATATGCGTGAATGGGCATACCTTCATTGAAGGTTGTGCGTTAGGGCCGGCAACTCAGCAGGTAAAAATCAACTGCCAATCATTAGCGGACTGGAGTTCCGCTGTGGCGACCCCTAACCGGGAAAAGCCGAAAGACACAACAACAACAACATAAATATGGAAATATTGTTTATTTTCATATTTGCTAACAAACTAGCAATATCTCCGGTACAGTGTGATATGAAAATTCTTTGTTAATGTCCATTTCTATCTCACACTATGGCATTTTACACTATGCCCCTCAATAACAGGTATGGTTCTCAGTTAAGAAAACATGAAAAATAAGTGACAAGTTAATTGATTAATGTCTCTACTATAGGACATTGTAGATCTTGCTGTCATTTTGTTAATAACACTTTCCACTTTCTAATACTGCCTGTTATTAGGTCACAGTTAAGTCACTTGGTTAAAGAAGTCTGGCCCAAAAAATGTCTGGACACCAAAGGGAGGTATGGGTGTGAACTGGAAATATACAGAAATGGCGTTATAGGCTTGAGTAAGTTAATGAGTGTTTTTACAAAGGAGTAAATCCCACAGTTACACAACAGTGAGGAAGTACTCCCCTTTGAAGCATGCAATGGTCTTGCACAAACAAAGCAATCCTAATTCACCTAAGAAAATATGATTCAATGTATAACAAAAGGTGATTTAAATCAAATATGAACAATCAGAACTAATTAAGTTAGCCACTGATCAACTTTAAAGTATGCACTGACTGGGCATGTGTGGCTAATAAGAAATCAAAGATTCTCTCCTAATCATCACATGACTCAGTTATGCACCTGTGCATCCTGTCAAATACAAACACTCCCCATGAGCACCACCCTTACCCCATGTCAGTGTGGACACACAGCTGTATGTCGTTGTGTCCTTTAAAAGTTTATCTCCCACCTGCACCATGCAGTAGTGAGACCTCCTTTGATATCCCATGTGCCACTGTAAAAGTGTAAGCTGCTGTCTGCCTCCATAGGTGTAGCACCCCCCACACACACACACACACACACACACACACACACACACACACACACACACACACACACAACCAACTACCAGGTCACATCCAGCACAGCCCTCAAGCTACAATTCATGCCCCCTCTATACTCAACCACTACAATTTATAGGGTACACAGTACAACTTTAGTTAGTGCCCCATTTCATATTCTGCAAAACTATATGCTATATGTTAGGGTGCTAAATACACTACTGAAGTGAATGGTGTACTGACTTACTCATATAACAGGAGAGTGCTTTTGCCCACGACCTCAGTGTTCCCACTTGTCTTGGCCTTGCCTGTAGTACTCATAGGTTCATAGGTAGGTACTAGGCTATTGGCCCTAGGGCCTATATAAGCCTAGCCAAAGGTACCCTGCCTTTTGCCACCCAAGAAAATTATTTTCCTGTGCCACTGTCGAGCAGAGCCACAGAAGTGATCCCCGGGGTGAATTTCCTCGGTTATGGTTATTTTATAATGTGCTATGTCTCCAAAATGGACAGACAGGGTGACTAATATTTTGCTTTCAGCCAAAACATCTTCCTCATACAAATATACTGTGCCTCACAGGACTACAGTAGAGAGGTGGGACATTTCCATGGTCCTGTCTCCCCATTTACTTAAAATGGAAATGCTTTGATTTTCTACAGCCTCTAGCAAGTTTGCCGTTTGCTGTTTGATATTGGTCTCCACATAAATAGAATTTAAATATCCACTTTGTGGAGAAAAAAAAAAACATTTGGGTGTAGTTGTCATTAAATGCTTTGATGTTTTTGTACCATTTCAACAGTGGAACCCTAAGTGCTTTCACAGCACCATCTTTATTAAACACATGTTTTGTACTGAACATCCCTTCTCACGGTAAAATATAAATGGTGAGAATTAGTTGCTAAAATGAAAAAAAAAAATCCAGCAATGTACAAGACAAAAAAAGTCATATACGTTCCCTTTTTATCAATTTGCTATTCTAAATCATTACGTTTATGTTTCAGGTATATATTTACTCTGAACTTAAACAGCCACCAAATAAACAGATGAAGAAAACACAGTGCACGGGAATGCAGAAGCATTAATAATGAAAAATCAGACCTTTTTGTTTTTTCCTACTAACCTGATGTACATAAATGAAACTGTTTTGGGCTCAGTCTTAGTTTAACATCTCTTCCTCTGCAGTTTATCTGGTAAGTTTCACTTCAGAAATATCAAATGAATGGTGTGACATAGCCACTGTATGAAATGCTTGACAATTCCTAAAAAACTTTACAAAAAAACACAGCCTTGTTGAAAAATACAACATTTATATTCATAGCATAGTACTGTGCTATATGATCCAGATGTTCGGTGGACCTTAACATGTTTTGTGCACATATCAGTAAGAAGACAAACTGGACGCCTCCTGTTGTACAGTCTGATCAGTACCATGAGGCAAGAACATCACAGTACAACGTAAGTACATACAGTTCCCACTGCCCCATGCAACACTGCATACGCAGTACATACATTTCAACTTCCTCTAGACTTTCCCTGTGATATAGACCAAATGCACTTATCCTGGGTGCTCCCCCTCCCATAATTAATGTGTTTTTATTGTCTAGCACCTCCTTTTCCAAAACACCCTCAAAATAAAGTGAAGCTTGTTAATTTACGGCCACTTCATCCACGAGATAACCCACAGCATAATGCAAACACAATGTTTGCCCAAGATCTCACTCCACCCACCTTGAAAGCAAACTATGCTGTTCACTGTTTAAGGACATCTCTCCCTAGTACTACAGTACTAAATAATATTCATTTTAAGGGTCACCCCACCATCAGTACACTATTTAAGGTCTAGGATCTAGTACCCATATTCTGACATTGTAGAATACTTAGGAAATGTGACAAAACATAAAAACAAGAATCAACAAATCAAGCACAATGCAGCATACACAGCTCATAATGTCAACATATACTGATGTTCAAAGATTGTTGGCCAGAAGAAATGCAGGCGCACACATGAGGAGCTAAGGGATATCAGAATGCTGCTACCTCAGGGACTGGAACAGGTGGGATTGGTGGTATACACAAAGGCATGCCAGTGTAACAATTACTATGCATATCAACACTACATGCTATGTCACAGCTGGCTTCTGCATTTTTTTGATGGAGGAACATATGGGTAGATGTAGGCCTACACAACTTTCTGTGTTCTACATCAAATGGGACAAATACATGTAAAGTGCACTGCAGTGCAGCCAACAATGTACTGTGCCAAAATGCTCGCTTTCCCTGTATTCATGTTTGTTCTTCTGTGCCATCCTTTCTCGAATCCGAAAGGCAGCATCCTAATAAGCAATCACTTAAGTGATCATCATTACATTCCCTGCAAGGATTCCATTGCAACAATTTGTGCTGTATTCTGCAGCTCACCTTTGCATTGCAAATAGTACAGTTATGCACACTTACCATAAATGTAGATGTTCAATTGTATTCACTGTTGCAGTCATCACACTTGGGTTATCTGCTTGCAAGTAGCCCTCAGCCGGCCTGAATACCAGAATCTTGGGATTTCTGCGTCGGATGCTGTCACTTCTTCCATGACGTCAGGTTGTCAGGGGTATAAAACATGCAGCTGACGCCATAACATCAGTTTTTCTTGCCCCAGATGTCAGGTGCCCCCAAAATATGAAGCAATTATATGGTGTGAAACACCCCCAGCAAAAAGCAAACACACATAGTATAAGATATGCCAAACCAAAAAGGATAGTTGAAAGCAATGACCATCAGGCGGCTGGAGGAAGGGTAACCAGGACTGCAACAGTGAATACACTCGAGCATCTACATTTATAGTAAGTGTACACAACTGTACTATGTTCTTCATGTTTCGCTGTTGCAGTCATCACATTTGGTTTGATTTCCAAAGCTAAGGAAGGGTGGAGGTAGATTAAGAAGCATTAGGCCTGGCAATCAGGCCCTGTAAGACTGCTGTGGCAAATCCAGCTCTGAATTTAGAAAAGATAGGCAAGTGGTAATGCTTGGTGAAAGTGTGTACCGAGCTCCAGGTTGCAGCTTCCAGGATGTCCCTTGGTAGGGACTCCTCTGAGAAATGCAGTAGAGGTAGATGTAGCCTTAGTGGAATGCGTTCTTATCCCCTGTGATGTAAGTTTTCCATGGTGCTTGTAACAGAAATGGATGCAGTGTGCTATCCATTTAGATATGGTTTGCTTTGAAATGGCCTTCCCCTCTGCCCGTGCAGCAAAACTGACTAGCAGCTGGTCAGATTTTCTGAGAAGCTTAGTCCTGTCCAAATAGAATTGAAGCTCTCTGTGCACGTCTAGAGAATGCAGTATCCTTTCCCCTTTATTTTGAGGATTAGGGAAAAAAGTAGGCAAATGAATGGACTGATTTAAAGCCACACTAGACACCACCTTGGGCATAAAAGATAGGTTAGTCCTGAAAGAAACCCTGTCCGCATGGAAGATAATGAAGGGTTCCACTGCCATAAGGGCCTGCAGTTCAGACACTCTTCTTGCTGAAGTGATGGCTACAAGTAAAGCTGTTTTCTATGAGAGGAATTCCAACTCTGCTTTAGCAGTCGGTTCAAAGGGGGGGGAGTGCAAGTTTTTCAAATACAAAGTTAAGGTCCCAGGATGGAGTGGGAGCTCTCCTGGGGGGTGTTAAAATTTTGGCCCCTCTAAGGAACTGTTTTACCAGAGGAAGAGAGAAGAGGGGTGGCTCAGTATTATAATGAGCTGAGATGGCAGAAGCATGAATCTTAATTGAAGAGAAGGATAGGCCCTTGTGGAGCATTTCTGTTAAGTCATCTAGTATATGAGGTAAGCTGGGCACAGCTGTGCCCATCCCTTGAGACTGTCTCCAGGAACAGTATCTTTTCCACTTTTCTGAATAGGATTTTCTAGTACTAGGCCTCCTTGCCTCAAGAATGACATCCAGCACCTGCTTACTGAGGGTTGCTAGAGGTGAGTTCAGGGGATTAGCCAGGCTGCAAGGTTCAGGGTCTAAAGTGGAGGGTGCAGAATTTGGCCCCCCTGCTGGGACATCAGGGAAGGGGTCTAAGGCAGGTGCCATGGTTGTAGCACTGTCAGACTGCACAAAAGAGGATACCAGTGCTGGCGTGGCCAGTCTGCTGTAATCAGGATTGTCCTTGGCTTGTCCTGTTTGATCGTTAGTAGAACCTTCGAGAGGAGAGGCAGAGGGGGAAAGGCACAGACTGAGAGGCTTTCCCCAGGAAAAGGACATAGCATTCACCTTCCAAGCTTGGCTGTGGGGAGTTCTGGTGCAGTTTTTGTTCAATTGCTAGTTCTGAGGGGACGCAAACAGGTCCACCTCTGGTTTCCCCCCATCTGTTCCCCAAAAGTTTGAATATTTAGGGTTCCAGTTTCCATTTGTGTGGGTCCATGAGATTTCTGCTTAAGTCGTCTGCCAGTAAATTTAGTTTGCCTGGCAGGAATTGAGCTTGTAGGTTCACTTGGTTGCTCAAGACTGTGTTCCACAGAGCCATGGCTAGTCTGCAGAGTAGAAATGTGTTCCCCCCCTGCTTGTTTATGTACCACATAACTGTGGTGTTGTCTGTCTTTACCAATAGTTGTCCTGGAAGAATAAGGCCTCTGAAGGCTGTCACTGCATTCTGTACAGCTAACATTTCTTTTTGATTGATATGCAGGTGCATCTGCTTTGGGTTCCATTTGCCCTGAATGCACTGCCCTGCCATGTGAGCCCCCATGCATAGTCTGATGCGTCTGTTATTAGGGTATGGGTGGCAGGGGGTAGAGTGAAAGAGAGTCCCTTGTTGTGGTTGCAGGCCTCTGCCCACCAAAGGAACTCTGCCCTTAAACAAGGAATGCTAGGAATTATTGTTTCCAGGTCCTGAGAATGTTGACACCATAGACTTTTTAGATACCATTGAAGTTTCCTCATATGCAGTCTTGTATATGGAATTAACAGAATGCAAGAGGCCATGAACCTCAGAGCTTGCAGTATTTTCCTTGCAGATATCTGGGTTTTGGTGGCCAGTAGGGTGAAGTAAGTTGTCAAATAAATTTGTTTCTCTGGAGTAAGGAATGCCATCTGGGAAGTTGTGTTCAAGCTTGCTCCCAGGAATACAGTCTGTTGGCCAGGTACTAGGTGTGATTTCTTTTCGTTGATGGTGTACCCCAGTGAAGTTAGAAGTTTCTTTACAAATGCCAGGTCCTGTAGTAGCAAGTCCTGACTTTCCGCCTGAATCAGGCAATCGTCCAAGTATAGGTAAATCTGGATATGTCTCTGCCTACAAAAAGCAATGGCTGTAGCTAGGCACTTTGTGAATACCCTGGGCGCAGTAGACAAGCCAAAGGGAAGTGCAGAGAATTGATAGTGCATAGAACCTGCCCTGAAGCAAAGGTATTTCCTGCAAGATTCCCTTATGGGGATGTGCAAGTAAGCTTCTTTTAAGTCTAGGGTTGCCAGCCAAGCATCCTTGGCTAGCACAGGAATCAGTTGTTGGAGAGTTAGCATTCTGAATTTTGGAACCACCAGAAAGGTGTGGAGAATAGATAAATCCAAGACAGGACCCCAGGAGTTTTCTTTTCTGGGAACTAGGAACAGTCTTGAATAAAAGCCGTGTCCCCTTTGTTCTGCTGGGCCAGGTTGAATACCCTTGATGCTGAGGAGAGAAAGTACTTGCTTTTGGGCCTCCGTTCACTGGTTTGGGGGGAGGTCTGGCCATCCACTCAGGGTTGGGAGTGAGTGGAAGTGGAATCTGCATCCTAGGGAAACAATGTTTAAAACCCATTTGTTTTGGGTAATGTATTCCCAGTTTTTTGCATGCAGGGCGAGTTTTCCTCCTAAAGGTGCAAGTACTTGAGCAAGGCTTGGGGGAGTTAAGGATAGGACATTGTGCAAGTTTACCATAGGGGGGTGGCTTACTACTCCCTGTTTTGGACGTGGGAGCACCCCACTGCTTAAATCTGTGCATAACCAGAGACTGAAGTCTTGGGGGTCTGCTGCCCCTGGGTTTGGACTGAGAAGGCCTGAAGGGACTGGAAAGGACCAGTTCTTTGAAGGCCAATACCTACTGAATCTAGGTGGCTGTACTTGTAAGAAATCTTTAGCAGTTTGCATAGATTTAGCTTTCTCTTCCATCCTTTTGAGAACTTCTTCTGCTTTACTGTCAAAGAGGCGCTCTTGGTTTAAGGGTGCATCCAGTAATTTTGCTTTGACATGATCTGGCAAGTTTTGCTCCTTAAGCCAAGCATGCCTTCTAAGAACAGACCCAGTGACAGCAGCCCTACAAGATGCTTCTAAAGCATCAAAACCACACTGCAAAGTATGTTTACCAACTTGGTCAGCAGAATGCATTAACTCTTGTAAATCTTTGTGTTCTGCACAGTCAGGAATCAACATAATTTTCTGTTTAATTAGCCCCATAATATGCTGCTGATACTTTAACATATGAAACTGGCAATTTAAAGCCCTAATGGCCAGAGTAGCAGAGCTGTATACCTTCTTACCCAATCTGTCTAAAGCCCTAGAATCCCTGTCAGAAGGGGTAGGATTCTTGGCAGTAGTAGCCTTAATGCCTTTTGGTCCTTGGGAAATGGTCTCTGGATCCACAGTAGGATTCTTGAAAAGGAAATTGTGAGAGTCAGATACTCTATAGTACCTGTTAGGTTTCCTAGGAACTGGAGGCAAAGTATCCGGGGTAAGGCTGGATTCCAAGAAAACATCATCTACAATCTCCAGAATGGAGGGATAGCTACAGGCCTGTGTTGAGGCAGGTCTAAAAATTCCCTGAGTCTCTTTTTGGACTGAGATTAGTCCTGGCTTTCCCAGTGGAAATGCTCCCTAAGGGTATGCAGGGTTTCACCAAAAGAAAAATCTTCTGAAGGGGAAGCAGACGGAATGGAATTCTCTGCATCAGAATCCTCATAGGAAGATAAGGGTATGTCTTGGTAGTCAGAAGGTACAGAGATATCAGATTCCTGATCAGCAGAATCAGAAGAAAAATCAGTTCTAGGTCTCTTTGAGGGGGAAAGCTGTCTTCCCCTAATTAAGGTAATAAGGTCTTCAGCCATTCTAATCATTTGTTTTTGAGGCCTGTTGGCCTGAGAAAGCGCTTTGGTCATCGGTTTCCTAGGCGTTGTGTGAACTTTAGGCCTGAGAAATTCAGTATTTTTGCCTTGAAACAAAATCGTTGGTTTAATATGAAAATCGGTAGGCCTGAATACACCCTCAGAAGCCGGTGCCTGCACAGCGGCTCCGGACCCATCCAAGGTAGAGACATGTGCAGGTTCCATAGTCGAAGAAGCATCTTGAGGCATACCGGACTCCGAATAGGTCTCAGTAGAGGCCTGCGAATCTGTAGAAGTGAGTATCAGGGGCTGCAAAAGCGCCTCACTGAGTACCAGCGGACAGGCGACTAGCTTAACGATAGCATCATCGGCAGTTTTGGACCTATGCGGTCTGTCTCTGTCTTTATCCTTACGTTTTTTCAGAAGATTGGTAGTCGGATGGCTTACCGACGCCATTTCGGAATACTGAAATCGAGAGCGAAAGTATTTAGCTACAAAAATTGCCTGACGACGGACAGTTTGGGCGTTGAACAAGTCACAAAACCGACAGAGAGGGACGTCATGGTCTGGGCCTAAACAGGTGACGCAGTACGAATGGAAATCTCTATGGGGTATTTGCTTTCCACAGGCAAGACAATTATTCATTTTTTTCTGACATCGGTTAGAGCAAAAAAGGATCCCCAACGGGGTACTTATCTTTTAGAAGACTTCAGGTCTGAAACTCAAAAATGAAAATTTCAGTAGTTGGCTGACCAGCACTTGGAACTGCTTCTGCTTCGGGCACTGCACGGCAAGAAAGACTGATGTAATGGCATCGGCTGCATGTTTTATACCCCTGACAATCTGACATCACAGAAGAAGCAACAGCATCCGACGCAGAAATCCTAAGACTATGGTATTCAGGTCGGCTGAGTGCTACCTGCAGGCAGATAACTGAAATGTGATGACTGCAACAGTGAAACACGAAGAACATCTGTCCATTATTTTGGGATCTCTCTTCCTTCCTAAGTTCACTGTCCACAAGCACCCACCTCCCATCCTTTAAAATTAAAATACACAGTGCTTATTATCGACATCACCCTCCCCCACTGCCTTACCCTTCTCATTCACCATCTAGCCCCTAGAATAAACATAATTTTACACACTAACAGGTGACAGTCTCCTCCACTGCTGATAATGTAAAAGAGTACCCACTGTCTAATGTCACCACTCCATGACAATGCTGCATGCTTAAGGTCACTTCTCTCCTACCTTTAAAACACATGAAATTATTCAATGTGTAGAGCATACCTCATCTTCCAAGAAGTGGTGTAACACTCAGAACTATGCTGAACCACTTTGATGTGCCACATTTTACCTGCATGCTCTCCCTCACTGCTGCTACATGATGTTATAGACATGGAAAGCACATCTTCGTAAAGGCCAAATAACAAGGAAAGTGCACCTTGCTTGTACTCAGGTGTCTATGTATACAGCTGACTTTTGATCTACTTCTCTTTTAAATAGTTTAAAGAGCACAAAATATAATGTACTCTGCTTTTCTGTGTTATTTTCAATGGAGTAGTAATGCATAAATACTTTGGTCCTTACTGTATCATGCTAATAAGAAGACATGACAAAATGCATGTGACTATGACCCATGCAACATAAATAATCAGTATTAGTGTGATGACAAGTCAGGCACTGTAGAAATCAGTCAAATCGAAAAAACAACCAGTGTCCTGAACCATGAGCAGCTTAAAAGTACATTTAATGTGTTCCAAAGTTGACAAACACTTCACATAGCGTTCTGTAAAATCCAGGATACATGCCTGAGGAAGCCTGCTAAGGTGAAAGTGTACTGCTATTGCACTAGTGTGGTCTGGAATTGTATGAGCAGTTTAGAATTTTATACCTTTGTCTACCTTCTTGGATTTTATTTTGCATATCTTGGATTTCACAGAACTCTAAGTGAAGTGTTTGTCAACTCTGGAACTCATTAAATGTACTTTTAAGCTGCTCATGATTCAGGACACTGGTTGCTTTTTCAACTATGACCCATGCAGTAGTTTCTCAAATATTTAAAACCAAAACAGAAAAAAAAACTTTTGCTCTGATACTTAAGTGTGCATGTGATCACACATTCTAATTTGTTACAACAGAATGAGTGTGGAACTGAAACAGTGTAACACAGAAATTAAAGTGGCTGTTATTACACATAAGAGCTAGAAACTATAAACGGGTACAGTCGTAAGGATTCAGTTTACTCATTACAAACATGAACTTTAGAGGGTAGCCAAAGAGGCCATGTCCATAAATGAGAGACTGCAAGTCGGTTACTAAACATTAGTTTTAGTATATGATGCTTTTGGTGCATGTCAAGTATTTTTTAATGTAATGTAATTCAGTTTAAGAAAGACAATACTTATGTCAGTTTTAAAATAACTGGTCTAGGTTGACTTCTTATACTCAAAATATTTTCTAAAACCCTAAGGCCCAATGCATCTGCCATTAAGGCTCTTCATATTCCTTGCCATTCCTGAAGCAGCATTTCAATCCCAAGTCAAGAATATGGAAATATACCCCAGATGCAGTAAAATCACACCTCTGAACTGTCCAAACGTTCATCTCATATTTTTCTTATATTCCTCATAAAATTAGTGGTTTTACAGCAAATTACTGAGGAATGAAATCACTGAATGACAACATACATTCGAGTTTCAGACTTCATATCCTTCAGAAAACGCACGCTAATAGAAAACCTGTTACTCTATCAACTTTCCAAGTTTACAAGACCGGTATTTAAAATCTGTTTATATTTTTGTGCCCCTGACCCCCATTATTTTAGAATTCGTCCAGATTCCTTGCATTAAGAGGCTGAGACTGAAGTAGGAGTAAAAACACTACCAGCTGCACATCTCTTTCCCAATGAACTTAAAGCTTGGGTGAATGCTGAAGCAATGCAGAGCTTACACTGTGCTGTCACCTAAAACAGTCTTTGTTCTTTCTGTATAATGTATACTCAGACAGATTTTCAAAATGGTATCTATTATCATTTAGTAACATAACAGCAACATGTTAAACATATTGTGAATATAATAGTGTACAACACAATAAACACTTAAATCTGACATATAACTAGGTCATCTGCAGTAACTCTTAGAACTGATGGCCCATATATAACTCCCCCAACATCTCAATCCTCAGTCAGCAGGAGGACCTTGTCTGGTCATCTAGTGATAAGGGCAAAACATGTCCTGTTCATTCCAGCCCTTCAAAATGTCAACTGGCACCATCTTCTAAGCACGAGGGAACCATCCAGGAGCTGAAAATGAAAACCAAAATGCCTCTTGCAAGACCTCCTCTGGAGATGGGAGTGGCTCTGAAAGTCGTTATCCCCCACTTCTGCATCATTCCTAAGATCTTTCTGAACTTGAGGCTATCCAAATGGTTCCAGGAGAAGATGGGGAATCACATGCATCCTTGTCATCTGTGTCTGGTGTTGGGCAATCTCTGGGGGGGGGGTGTCAATGTACATTACCATATATAATTACCATTGATATACAGTTTATATTACATTTATCAGGTAAATATAACTTCAGATAATCTACAAGGATGGATGGAAGCTGGTGAAACACCAGGAATATATCATCAGTATATTTTAGTAAAAATTACCAAAATGGTAATCTGACTGCAGATGTCCACCAAAGCTGCAGATAAGAATCTGAAGACTTGGGGGTATTATCACAGATGAAGCAGCCATTCTACAGAGGGATATATGGCAGCTAGATTTGTAGGCAAACAGATGGTAGCTGTAACTTAAATAGGACAACATTATGTAAGACAAGGTTCCCAACAAAAAATATACAGTAACTGTGGACTAATTTAGAACAAAGAAAAGGATTTAGAGGTAATAACCTCCCAGAAGAATACTGTCAGATAATATGAAAGGGCACTGAAAAAGGTCAGCAAGATGCGAGACAGCACAGCTAAAGGAATCATTTCCAGACACATCGAGAACAGCTTTGCAGTGTACAAACGTATTGTATATCCATGTCCTCAGTACTTCATTTTGTTCTTAAATCATACGAATCAGGGAAATTCACATCAGACACAGCATTTGTTTAGTCTGCTGTACCTAAATCATACTAAATGGAGAAATCAGGTTAGCAGAAAGCATGGAATGTAGAGTTATAAAAATATGATGGCTTAGATCACAACAGTCAATGTTGGCATGTGTACAAAAGAGAAAAATGGGGAATATCCAAAAAAATGGCATAAAAGTCATCAAACATGATCAAGAAACAAAAAAGTGAGTGCATTGTGTATAGCTACTCAACAGGGGAAGCAGTATAGAAAACAGACTGAAAGCAAGAAAATCTTCAAGCAAAATAACATTAAGTGCTTATCTAGGACTTCATCAAAATACATTTATACAACCACAATCATTTCTTATACAGTGTTACACAAAACAGTTATCAATTTCAGTTTTAATCAATTATCTAAATACTTTTCTTAAAGTGGCAACAACTCTTTTAGCCACAAACTCATTTAATCATAGAAAGGGGGAATTTAAAACAATTGCTAAAAACAACATCTGTAGTTAAGTAAATAGATGAATAGCACACTGAATTTTCAAACTATTATAAAAACATCAAAAAACTTTAAATATATTAATATGTAAATATAAATTGTTATATACTTTCATAATGCAGTTTTATCATTTTGCTGTATGAAGTTTTAACATGAGTTTAATGGTAACAATCATTCCGACCTGGAGAGGTGAAAGCATTTATTGTAAACTGCCACAGGAGTTCTCTGTACTCCAAGCAGTTCTCCCAATCCCCTCCCCTAGGGTTAATGTCTATTTGCTCTAACATACCAAATTTAAATACATTGTGGAACGCATCAAAGTGTTTGTATAGGGCATTGTTTATATTTTGACTCTTTATACTATATAAATGCTTGTATTTTTGCTTTCTCAATGTGCTCTCAAGCTTTTCCCACATAAAACTGTTACATTTTTTACATACTTCTAAATATCCTATAGGCTTGCTCCCATTGACTACATGTATTACTTTTCTTGGTTCCTTGCCTATCAATGATTGTAGAATTTAATTATGCATCACAAGGGATGAAATAAACAGGAATTGGAAAACCCCTGAAATAGGGTTGGTAGGCCTTACTCCAAAATTTGTTTTTAAATCAGGAAGGAACTTAAATGAGGAATGATTGTGGCTATATAAATCTATTCTGATGAAGACCTAAACACTACAGGCTGAAAGCGCTTATTGTTATTACAGTGTTTGACGATTTCCTGTCAGTTTTTAATACTGCTTCCTATGTTGAGTAGGTATACACAGCACAGTCACCTTTTTTGATAAATGGGAAATATGACTAAGACACAGTTTGTGTCTTTTGGCTTTTCCCGGTTAGGGGTCGCCACAGCGGAACTCCAGTCCGCTAATGATTGGCAGTAGATTTTTACGTACTGGCATGCCGGGCCTAATGCACAACCTTCAACAAAGGAACGCCCATTCACGCATGTCGCCACACAGAAGACGCTCTGAGAATCGAACAGGCAACATCTAACTGTGAGGTGACAATGCTACCGCAGCACCACCACTGCAGTCCTAAGACACACCCATATTATTTATGAAAAATTAGAGGGAGATGAACTGAAAAGAAAGGACACAGTGGAAGAAGGAAGAGAAGGAGACGTGTTAGCTGTAAGGGGTAAGACAGTCCTAATGAACAAGGGCTGCTTGAGTCAGTGATATAATGTAACTGAAAGAAGGTCAGATTGCTTGGAACAAAGACAGGGAAAGGGCAGCTGTCTGCATTTTTGCATGTGTGTGTGTGTTGGGGCTGGGGACACTAACTCTTGGACAGACATGAAGGAGTCATTAGAGTAAACAATGAGAATAATGATGGCCAGATGTAATACCTGAAGCCAGTAACAGGAAATTCCAGTTAACCTTTTACTTTCAAGATGTACTGACCTGATAGGTAACAACTTATAGTTAGGACAGAGGGAGACGCACAGCACTTTGTGACAAAACTCTTGATATCAAGTACAATGAAGTCGGATACTTCACATCTCTCTACAGTTTCATTTTGATATCTGCTAAGATGTGTACAGAAAATTATGGTATTAGGCTAGCCTACAAAGATAAAATCTAAATGCAATGCAACAAAATATTTTACAGTAAACACTCTGGCATAAACATTTGTTTCTGTTACAAATTAAAGTGCAAATTGTTCCCAAATGACATATGTAGATAACAGGACTGAGCTCCATCTAGGTTTGAAGAAGCAACACCCAACTGTATTTTGACAGCGTACACCCTGGGCAAAGTACAACATTCCCAACCAGTTACTTACTCTGGTTTCTACAACTACAATGAATGAAGATCCTACATCCAGGAGTATGAGCCACTGTTTTAAAAAAAGTGAGATTACAATGAACAAGTTTTAAACAATGCTTACTGCATTCCATGTGAGAGAAGAAAAACGGTGGTTGTGTTATTTATTTGAAAACATCTGTTGTTGCAAAAAGTGATTAATGAAGAAAGGGAAAATAGAAAGATTAACAGTGACACTTTGCGCCTGAAAACAGCAGAACTGGTAACACTAGAGGATGAAGCATAAACACATTACAAAACATACAACTAATTTTATAAACATTTGGGATGTAATTACTAGAAATTGGTGTACTTTGCCAGCTAAACCAAAATTGTGCAATCCTGTTGGGACTTGTCCAAGATCTGTACTTAGCACAGTTAAAACTTAGTAACATTAGCTGTTGTGTATCCTATGACTCCTTTTAACAAAAATATTTTACTCATTCATAAAAACAGTAATAAATATTTCAGCTGTTCACCTTGTGGGTCTATTTTGGCAATCAATGTTCATAAACATCATGCTTCCAAAAATATGCTATGAAACTAACATTTGTCATGTGAAAGAATGGCGTATACTTGCCAGTAGGACAAATAATAGTTTTAATTCTGGAAATATGTTTGCCAGTTCAAAGGTAAAAAATATGAACATAATCATGCTAAAAATAATGGTGATGCTAGAAATGCCCTAACTAAAAATGTTACATACGGACCACACAATTTTAAAGCAAGGTAATAAAGGCTGAAAATAAGATGTGAACATTTAAGGCATCACTGGCTATATCCAATACACTGCATTTTGGATTCATAACATTTTTTTGTGGTGAAATTATGTATATTTGTTTATGAGATTAAGTGTTGCTTTCATTATCATGTGTATTAAGTCCCAGACAGAAAGAGCATACGCTTGAATTTTATTGTATTTTTTTTTTTTGCATTTGAGTTAATGTACAGTACAACATTTTACAGACTGGGAGGATGTTAGAAGATGGGTTCAGAAAGCTGAGAAGGATTTTGTTTCTAAGACTACAGGTTAATTGGAAGATTGACATTACGACATAATGTCATTACAGCTATAGTCTTTCTGTTTCAGCTCCATAGGGAGAACACTTATTTTTTTAAACAATCATGGCCATTGCTAATCTATATAAATAACAGGTGGTACAAGTGTTGGTTAATCTAATTTGCAGCTATTATGACCATTATGGCATGTGCTTCTTAATGAAATTCCATTGGTGGCACAAAGTACATTAGCCAGGAGACTGTCTTTTTTTTCACAGAATCCCACACTTAATGCTTTGAACATATTACTTGTCTTAGAATTTAATCAGCGATTGTTTATTAAATGCAAAAGCAAAAACCGTGATCTGCTTTGCTTGCTTAACATACACATTGTATCAACTATATCTATGATGTAAGAAATGTTAATTTGTCAAAAGATATACAACCTTATTTTCTCACCTACACTCAACTCGGTTCACTAGGCCTTCAAAACTGCTCAGTCATATGGCTCTCTCCACCAACTAATCCACACACCAAAGGAAAAGCACACACACACTACAGTCTAGACTCTAGAAGAATATTCTATTTTTCTTTAACTACTGCACTCTTCATTGTTTTTACCTGTACAAGGATGACTTACTTTCTTCCCTGGCAGCTATACACGGCAAATGTCCTGGGGAATGAAAGTCTAGTTTTCAGTCAGGCTAAGTTTTTTTTTTTAAATAACAGTTTGGTAAAGGTTAAAAGTTTTCAGTGGTTTTCAAACCATCACTTTACAGATTGGTGCATAAAACTCTTACAGGATGCCTTCTTGTAATAATGTCTCACAACTTTGGCACATCATATCACTTTTTTATATTTAGAAGCACTGTCTTCCCCCAATATCATCATCACCAGCAGCATCCTTGTTATTCTTAACTCAGCATCATGAAATAGGGTTAGTTAGCCGCGGTGGTGCAGCGGTAGCATTGTTGCCTCACAGCAAGAGGTTCTCCCGTTCGATTCTCGGCTGGAGTGCAGGGAGTGCCTTCTGTGTGGAGTCTGCATGCCCTCCCTGCGGTTCGAAAGACATGCATAAGGGCATGCCTTCGTTGAAGGTTGGACGTTGAGCTGGCACCTCGACGTTCGTGAAAATCTACTGCCAATCATTAGCGAACCAGAGTTCTGCTGTGGCGACCCCTAACCGGGAAAAGCCGAAAGACAAACAACAGCAGCAGCCTAGGGAAGTTTTGTACTCATCTGCCTCTCCTTGTCCAAGAGATAACATTTATACTAACTAATACTCTCTTCCCTCTAAGTTGACCCTCAACATATCTAGTCACAATTACCTAGCTTGCTGCAGACAACTTTCTGCTAAGAGATCATGATCTACTCCAGAACTGAGGCTTGTCAATCCATGACCATTTGTTTCACTTCTTTGAGCTCAAACTGAATAAACATAAGACCTACAGCTCTGAAAGCATTCACTGCTCCAAAAGTCCCTCTGAAATCTATACTGCCCACTTCACGCCACCATCCTCCAAGCATCAAAATTAGATATGGCTCCTGAGATAAAGCTTTTATTCAGTCTTCTTTTACATGGTTTTGATCATAATTTAATTTAAAGAACCTTCTTGTTTAATAGGACAAATCTATCCTTCTAAAATTAAACCATATAAGTGGCAAGTGATGTCTTGTCTCTTCTGGACCATGACAGAACTCTTCAACTGCCTCCATTCTAGTGAGATGGTAAGGATGACCAGCCCTCCTAACCAGTTAAGAATGTTTAAAAACATTACAGGCTCCAGCATGACGACTGGAATGGAGAAGATGACTGATAGCCCAACTTGCTTTGACAAGGATGGCCTGTACTTTTTGCCCCACAGATTATACACTCTGGAAAAATACCTGCTTCTCCCAGAGTGCCTTTTTAGTTAAGTCCATCTTCTGAACATTTCAACATAGCAAAAAGGCTTGTGGTAAATTTCTATATGGACCACATCAAGGTTGTTCTGCTCATGTCATGACAATAAATAGTCAGCTCTCAGATTCTTCTGCAACATGAATTCATGTCACCAGAGAAATATTTCTAAATGTGCTTAGTGAACTACTTATAAATAACAATACCTTTTTGATGGGCAATTTCAACTATCCACAGAGTAATTACAGCACCCATACCACAAAGGCTGGGGATGTCCAAATATACCTAGACTTACATCATCAGTCCACAAGGGTGACAAAAATCTATTTTTTTTAAACAAGAAACATTTATTAAATGATTGAGTATGACATAGGTAATCATACATATATATAAATGAAAATAACCCCCCTGACCCACATTATTTTAGAATTCATCCAGATTCTAAAATAATTTTAGTTGCAAACATAAATCACAAACCATATTGACATAATTAAATGGCAAACATTCACTTACAAACTTATCCAGTTACTGTCAGTCAAACATTACATGGCTCATTGAAATCCTGCCTTCTTTTAAACCTCATTCTTCCTCTGCATGTATTGTTCACACAGTTCCTATTTTACCTATGTAATTTTCTCTTCTAAAGATCCCGATACCAGTTGTTTTACCTCTGTTACTATATTCACTACTTCTGGTAAAGTTGATACAGACTTTGATTTCCATTTTTCTAGTAATTGTTTTTTTTTTTTTGGCAGCCACCATAATTAGACTCAGCAAGGCCTTACTTTGTCTAGGCAACTCAGATTCTGGGCAGCTCAATGGTGCAGTGGTTAGCATCGTCACCTCACAGCAAGAGGCTTTCAGGTTTGATTCTCGGCTGGGGTGCCTTCTGTGCAGAGTCTGCATGTCCTCACTGCGTTCGTGTGGGTTTCCCCTGGGTGATCCTGTTTCTTTCCCATTGGACTCCCAACATTTGTTGTCTACCCGAGGAAAAATTCTTTGGAGTCTACATAGGTATTTTTATACCCCAAGTAAACACCTCAAAGCAAAGATCCTAAATCCTCTTGACTTGTTACATTTTGGAAGATAGACATATATCCCTCATTGTTTCTTTGTGAATTGCTTATCCAATCTCTCTTCCCAATCCTTTCTAACCTCCTCTGATTGATTCTTACAGTTATCATGCAATAATTTATATGCTAATTATTCCTTTTTTAACAGCAGCTTCTGTTCCAGATTCTACTAAAAACTCTGCCAGTGCTGGTCTCTCACTTAGGATTCCCCTATTTCTTTTTCTTTGCCTATACTCCAATATCAAATCCTTGATAACGAAGGCAATCACTATCCTACAGTCCAAATAAAGCATTGCCCTCTTCCCATTCTACTACCTTTCCCCCTCTATTTGCTCCCAATACGTTGGTTCTTTTACCAGTTTTCTCCAATAAATTCTAGCCCCCTCTTGCCTACTGTCTGTATCCCTAATTTCAGTCATCCTTAGCAGAATCTCCTTTCTCCAGTCCCATGTTGGCTTAGTTCTTAGGATACTTTCTGCTACTTTAGGAATATAATATTCTGCACAGTTATTATTATTCTCCTTTAGGATCTGCATCCAAAATTCCAGTCTTTCCTTGCTTCCTCTTTCATCAACATCCCTTTCCATTTTAAATTATAGTCTTCTGCTTGTACTATGTATAGGAGCCTTAACTGTGTAGCTCTGAAATACCCTTTCAAATTGGGTAATCCCAAACTGCGTTGTTCAATTGGAAGAATCAGCTTATCCCACTTGACTCTTGCCATCTTCCCTTCCCAAATAAAATCCTTCAGCTCTTTACTAATTGCTATCCACAACTTCTACTATGGTTGATAAAAATATGCCTGACCTGTGTATAAAACTAAAGGGACTACAAACATTTAAACTTCTTGTATCTTGCTATCCATATCTATATAAGAGAGTTTCCAATTTCTCAGTTTTTGTATCATCCTCTTAGTCCCTTCCCACATATCCTTAGCTGCCACACCAGAAGCCTTTTTAATCCATGCTCCCAAGTACTTCAATTTATCATGTCCCCATAAATATAAATATTGCTGAACCAATTTGTGTGTGTGTACATAATTTACAGCTATTGCCTTTATTTTAGCTTTATTAATTTTGTATCCCGAAAAGATACGAAACTGCCTCAAAATGTTCCAAAACACTGAAATGGCCTTTTCTGGTTTTATCAGGTATAAAATAATATCAACTGCAAAAAGAGCCAGCTTTTCTTGACTACCATACCAATTATATGCTTGAATTTCTGAGTCGCTTATTTTCTTTGCCAATGGTTCTAAATATAGTGCAAATAACAAAGAGGAGAGAGGATACCCTGCCTGGCTCTTCTGCTCAAACAGAAATTATCAGAGGCACTCACTCATTACTTTTTGCCTCTGATCCCTCATATATCACCTAATCAGCCTTACAGTTTTATCAGGGCATGCAAATGCTTCCATTGCCCTGTACTATGTTCTTCGTGTTTCACTGTTGCAGTCAGCACATTTGGGTTGATTCCCAAAGCTAAGGAAGGGTGGAGGTAGTTAAAAAGCATTAGAGCTGGCAATGAGGCCCTGTAAGACAGCTGTGGCAAATCCAGCTCTGGATTTAGAAAAGATAGGTAAAGTGGTAATGCTTGGTGAAGGTGTGTACAGAGCTCCAGGATGTCCATGGTAGGGACTCCCCTGAGGAATGCTGTAGAGGAAGATGTAGCCCTAGTGGAATGTGTTCTGATCCCCTGTGGGGTAGGTTTCCCACGTTGTTTGTAGCAGAAATGGATGCAGTGTGCTAGCCATTTAGAAATTGTTTGTGTCTTTTGGCTTTTCCCGGTTAGGGGTCGCCACAGCGGAACTCCGGTCCGCTAATGATTGATAGTGGATTTTTACGTACCGGGTTACCAGCCCTGATGCACGCCCCATTCACGTATGCCTCCACACAGAAGACGCTCTAGCTGAGAATCGAACGGGACAATGTCTTGCTATGAGGCGACAACGCTACCGCAGCACCACCACCGCAATGCTAGCCATTTAGAAATAGTTGCTTTGAAATGGCCTTGCCCTCTGTCCCTGCAGCAAAGCTGACTACCAGCTGGTCAGATTTTCTGAGAGGCTTAATCCTGTCCAGATAGAACCTAAGCTGCCTGTGTATGCCCAGGGAGTGCGGGATCCTTTCCCCTTTATTCTGAGGATTAGGTAAAAAAGTTGGCAAATGACTGGACTGGTTTAAAGCCACACTAGACACCACCTTGGGCATAAAAGATGGGTTAGTCCTGAGGGAAACTCTGTCTGCATGGAAGATAATGAAGGGTTCCACTGCCATAAGGGCCTGCAATTCAGACACTCTTCTTGCTGAAGTGATGGCTAGAAGTAAAGCTGCTTAACATGAAAGGAATTTTAACTCAGCTGCAGGTTCAAAAGGCGGAAGCATGAGCTTTTCCAATACAAAGTTAAGGTCCCAGGCTGGAGTGGGGGCTCTCCTGGGGTGTGTCAAAGTTTTGGCTCCTCTCAGGAACTGTTTTACCAGAGGATGAGAGAAGAGGGGTAGGCTCAGTATTATAATGAGCTGAGATGGCATGAACCTTAATTGAAGAGACGGATATGCCCTTGTGGAGCATTTCTGTTAAGTAATCAAGTATATGAGGTAAGCTGGGCACAGTCGTGTCCCTACCCTGGGAATGGCTCCAGGAACAGTATCTTTTCCACTTTTTCAAATAGGATTTTCTAGTATTCGACCACCTTGCCTTAAGAATGACCTCCGGCACCTACTTACTGAGGGTTGCTGGTGATGAGTTCAGGGGATGAGCCAGGCTGCAAGGTTCAGGGTCTGTAGCTGAAGGTGCAGAAAGCACAGTTTTGTACCTACCATAAATGTAGATGTTCGAGTGTATACACTGCTGCAGTCATTACACTTGGGTTATCCTGCCGTCAGGCGGTCCCAGCAGTCGGCCTGAGTTCCATAGTCTTGGTCCAGCGTCGGCTGCTGTCGCTTCTTCCCTGACGTCAGTGCGACAGGGGTATATAAGATGCAGCCGACGCCATTTTCTTCAGTTTTTCTTGCCCCAGATGTCAGGTGCCCCCAAAAAGGTAGGCAATGCAAATTGCTAATAAAACATACATATGAAAAGCAATAAAAAACTTTCAGTTACCAGCAAATACTCCCCATAGGTAAGTAAAGGGTAAAAGACTTAGGTACGTACCAACAAGTAAGAGAGGAAGGAGGGAGGGAGGGAGGGTAACCTGACCTGCAGCAGTGTATACACTCGAACATCTACATTTATAGTAGGTACAAAACTGTACTATGTTCATCGTGTTACACTGCTGCAGTTATTACACTTGGGTAGAATCCTAAAGCTGCGGTAGGGTGGCTGGTTCTATAAGGAATTAGGGGAGGCTATAAGGCCCTGCAACACTGCAGTGGCAAAGCCAGCTCTGGATTTAGAGTAAAGAGGCAGATGGTAATGCTTGGTAAAGGTATGTACAGAACCCCACGTTGCTGCTTCCAAAATGTCCTTGGTAGGTACTCCCCTGAGGTAGGCAGTTGAAGTGGCTGTTGCCCTGGTGGAATGAGACCTAATGCTGTTAGGTACAGTTTTCCCATGGTGTGTATAGCAGAAACGTATACAGTGTCCTATCCATTTTGAAATGGTCTGCTTTGAAATGGCTTTTCCCTGTGCTCCTGCAGCATATGCTACAAACAATTGCTCAGTTTTCCTGAAAGCTTTGGTTTTGTCCAAGTAGAAGTGTAACTGCCTGTGTATGTCCAAAGAATGCAGAAGTCTCTCCCCTTTATTCTGTGGGTTTGGATAAAAAGTTAGCAAGTGAATAGTTTGGTTTAGAGCCACACTTGATACCACCTTTGGCATAAAAGTAGGGTTTGTTCTTAAAGACACCCCGTCTTGGTGGAAAATAATGAAAGGTTCCACTGCCATTAGTGCCTGTAATTCTGAAACTCTTCATGCTAAGGTTATTGCCAGGAGCAGAGCAGTTTTCCAAGAGATATATTTTAAATTTGCTGAGCTAGCTGGCTCAAAAGGAGGTAAAGTCAATTTTTCCAACATGAAGTTGAGGTCCCAAGTTGGAGTTGGTGATCTACGGGGCGGTCTTATGTTTTTAGCCCCTCTGAGGTACTGTTTTAGCAAAGTATTAGAAAAGATAGGTGGGTCTGTGTTGTAATGAGCAGAGATGGCAGAGGCATGAATCTTGATGGATGAAAAGGAGAGGCCTTTGTCCAGCATCTCAGTTAAATAATGTAGTATCTGAGGAATACTTGGGACAAGAGGGTCAAGGCTGTGAGCCTGGTTCCAGGCACAGAATCTCTTCCATTTATCCAAATAGGCTTTCCTGGTGCTAGGCCTTCTGGCCTCCAGAATGACATCCATAACAGCTTTGGAGAGAGGCATTGCTTGCTTGACTAAGGAATCTGCCATGCAGCCAGGTTTGAAGTCTTTAACTGGCTGTGAAGTATCTGATTGTTGTGCTGAGTGAGAAGATGTGGGATTTGAGGTAAAATCCAGTCTGGGGCAATCAGGATCATCCTTGGCTTTTCTTGCCTGGCTTTTATGAGTACCTTTGGAAGGAGAGGTAGTGGTGGGAAAGCATATACTTGTAGGTTTTTCCAGCTGAATGAGAGGGCATCCACTTTCCATGCTTGTGGGTGGTAAGTCCTTGTGCAGAATTTCTGTAGCTGGCAGTTCATTGGGGATGCAAACAGATCTATATCCAGGCTCCACCATTTTTGTGTTATCAATCTGAATGTTTGTGGATGTAATTTCCACTCGTGCGGATCCATGATTTTTCTGCTTAAGTCGTCTGCCAGTGTGTTTTTCTCTCCTGGCAGGAATTGTGCTTGCAGATGAACTTGATAGGTTAGAGCTGTGTTCCACAAGGTCATTGGCTTGTCTGCAGAGGGGATAAGAATGAGTGCCCCTTGCTTGTTTATGTACCACATAACTGTGGTGTTGTCTGTCTTTAGTAGTAGTTGTCCTGGATGCAGAAGGTCCTTGAAAGCTATAAGGGCATTTTGTGCAGCTAACATATCTTTTGATTGATGTGAGCCTTTGTTCTGCGGGCCACTTGCCCTGAATACATTTTTCTGCCATGTGTGCTCCCCAGGCGTAATCCGATGCATCTGTTGTCAGTGTTTGCCTGGCTGTGGGTTGGGTGAAAGGCTGTCCCTTGTTGAGGTGACATGCATGAGCCCACCATCGAAACTCCTGTTGAAGGCAAGGAATTAGTGGTATTACTGTTTCCAAACTTTGACAGTGTTGAGACCAGACACTCTTTAGGTACCATTGTAGTTTCCTCATATCCAGTCTGGCATATGGAATTAGTAGTATGCAAGATGTCATGTAACCCAAGGCCTGCAGAATTTTTCTTGCAGGGAGTTGGGTCTTTGTTGCCATTAACTGAAAATATTGAGTCAGTTGTCCTTGCTTGTCTGGTGTGAGATACGCCATCTGGGCCGTTGTATTCAAGCTGGCACCCAGGAATATTATCTCTTGTGAGGGCACTAGTTTTGACTTCTTTTCGTTTACTGTGTACCCTAGGCAACTTAAAAATCTTTTTACAAACGCCAGATGGTTTAGAAGAATGTCCTTGCTCTCTGCTTGAATCAGGCAGTCATCCAGGTATGGATAAATTTGAATTCCTTTCTGTCTGCAAAATGCAATTACTGGTGCCAGGCACTTTGTGAATACCCTGGGCGCAGTAGATAAGCCAAAGGGCAGTGCAGAGAATTGGTAGTGCATTGAACCAGCTATGAATCTGAGGTATCTTCTGCAGTTTTGTCTGATAGGGACATGCAGGTATGCCTCCTTGAGGTCCAAAGTCACGAACCAAACTTTCTTGCCCAGCATGGGAAGAAGCTGCTATAGTGTCAACATTTTGAATTTTGGAACATCCAGGTAAGTGTTCAGAGAAGAAAGATCCAGAATGGGCCTCCAGGCTTTGTCCTTTCTGGGAACCAGAAAGAGTCTTGAGTAAAATCCTTGTCCTTGCTCCTGTGTTGGTACCTTTTGAATAGCTCTCATGTCCACGAGTGCTGTAATTTGTCTTTGAGCCTCTGCACATTGATTTGGTGGCAGATTTGGCATTCCTTTTAACCTTGGCAGAGTGTGAAACTGGAACCTGTAACCTTGAGATACAATGCTGAGAACCCATTTGTCTTTGGTGATCATATGCCAATTGTGACAGAAAAGTGCCAGTTTTCCTCCCAAGGGGGCTGCCAAGAAAGAACTGTTTGGCAGCTGTAGTGGGAAGTCATTGGGGCTGTTTTTTTGTAAGGTTGAGGCCCGTCTTCCCCTTCTTTCTGGATTGATGCACCCCATTGTCGAAGCCTGTAAGGACCTTGTGGTTGACCTCTACCTCTTGGACATCTGTATCTGCCCCTTTGAGGCCTGTCTGTAATTGGAAAGGACCAATTCTTTGTTGGCCAATTTCTGCTAAATCGAGGAGGCTGAACCTGTAAGAAATCCTTCACCGTTTGCATAGATTTTGCATTATCCTCCATTTTCTTTAATACCTCTTCTGCCTTAACTCCAAATAAGACATCCTGCTGCAAAGGTGCATCCAATAATTTTGCTTTAACATGATCTGGTAACGTCTGTTCTTTTAACCAAGCATGTCTTCTAATGACAGATCCTGTAACTGCTGCTCTACAGGAGGCCTCTAATGAATCAAAACCACATTGCAAAGTATGCTTTCCCACTTGTTCAGCTGCATGCAATAAATCCTGCATTTCTTCATAATTAGGAGGATCTGAGTTTGGAAGCATTTTTTTGTTTCAACTGAGACATCAAATGTTGTTGATATTTTAGCATGTGAAACTGGCAATTTAAGGCCCTCATTGCTAAAGTTGCAGATGTATATACTTTCTTCCCCCATCTGTCTAATGCTCTGGAATCTCTGTCAGAGGGGACTGGATTCTTTGCTGAGGAGGCCTTTACCCCTCTGGGGCCCTGAGAAATAGTTTCAGGGTCAGCAGCAGGGCTTTTATAAAGAAATTTGTGAGAGTCAGGGACTCTGTAGTATCTGTCAGGCTTAACTGGAGCAGGAGGTAAAAAATTAGGATTTAAACTGGATTCAGTATACACATCATCCACAATGTCTAACACTGGCGGAATAGCAAGGGGTCTGTGTTGAGGTAATAAAAGGAAATCTCTGAGCCTTTTCTTGGATTTTGAATAATCCTGGCCCTCCCAATGGAAATGCTTCCTCGTATGCAAGGTTTCCCCAAAGGAGTAGTCCTCTGGCGGAGAGGCTGAAGGAATTGATTCCTCAGCATCAGAAGCCTCATAAGGGGGTAAAGAGTATCCTAGGTCTGAGGATGAATCTGAAGAGATGGATACCTGGTCGGATGAGTCATAGTCTGCATCCTGTCTAGGCCTTTTATCAGGAGGGGGATGGGACCCCTTAATCAGAGTGATTAAGTCTTCTGCCATTTTGAGCATTTGTTTCTTAGGCATGGAGGCCTGTCCTGGTGAATGTTGAATTTATTTCTTTGTTTTTAAAGGAGTTTTAGACTTAGCAGAAGATTTAATGGTTAACAGAGTAGGTCTGAAAACACCCTCTGAAGCTACGGATTGTTCAGCTACTCCGGATCCCTCTGAAGGGTTAGTCTCGGTAGGCTGTAAATCTGGTGCGTCCGAAGGCCCAGCCATCTCCATGTGGAAGTCAGTGGCGGCTTGAGGTTCTAAAGATGCGGTCGTCAGGGGCTGCAAAGGTGCCTCGCTGAAAACCGGAGGACCGGCGACTGGCCTAGAAGAGGCTTCGTCGTCAGTTTTGGGCCTCGGATGCCTGTCCTTGCCTTTGCGCTTTTTGTGTATTCTGGTCGTCGTTAGTTCCGACGGCATGGTATAATTGAATTTTCTGCCAAAATAATGTCGGGCAAAATCAAACCGACGTTTAATAGTGCGCTTGTTAAACCTAGCACAAAACCGACAACCTGTGATGTCGTGGTCTGGGCCTAGGCATGGGATACAATAGGAATGGAAATCCTTATGAGGTATTTGCTTCCCACAAGAAATAGTTATTAACTTTTACTGACATCGGTCTGAGGCAAGAAAAAGTTTCCCCAATGGGGTACTTAGCTTTGTAGAAGACTTCGGTTCTGGATTTGGAATGAAAATCTCAGGAGACGGCTGACCGGCACTTGCGAACTGCTGTTGCTTCGGGCACCGCGTGGCAAGAAAGACTGGGGAAAATGGCGTCGGCTGCATCTTATATACCCCTGTCGCACTGACATCAGGGAAGAAGTGACAGCAACAGACGCCGGACCAAGACTTTGGAACTCGGGCCAACTGCGGGACTGCCTGACGGCAGGATAACCCAAGTGTAATGACTGCAGCAGTGTAACACGATGAACATCCTGACCCACCTGCTGGGACAGCAGGGAAAGAGTCTGAGGCAGGTGCCATGGTTGCAGCACTGTCAGACTTTGTAAAAGAGGGTACCAGTGCTGGCATGGCCAGTCTGGTGCAATCAGGATTGTCCATGGCTTGTCCAGTTTGATCTTTAGTAGAAAATTCGAGAGGAGGGGCAGAAGGGGAAAGGCATAGATTGAGAGGCTTTCCCAGGTAAAGTACAGGGCATCCACTTTCCAAGCTTGGCTGTGGGGAGTTATGGTGTAATATTTGCTCAATTGATAGTTCTGAGGGGAAGCAAAAAGGCCCACCTCTGGTGACCCCCTCCACCTGTTCCTCAAAAGTTTGAATATTTTGGGTTCCAGTTTCCACTCGTGTGGGTCCGTGAGATTTCTGCTTAAGTTGTCTGCCAGTGAATTTAGATTGCCTGGCAGGAAATGAGCTTGCAGGTGCACTTGGCTGCTCAAGGCAGTGTTCCACAGAGGCATGGCTAACCTGCAGAGTGGGTAGGAATGGGTTCCCTCCTTCTTGTTCATGTACCACAAAACTGTGCTGTTGTCTGTCTTTACAAACAGTTGTCCTGGAAGAATAACATCTTTGAAGGCTGTCAAAGCATTCTGTACAGCTAACATTTCTTTTTGATTGATATGCAGGTGCCTTTGCTTTGGGCTCCATTTGCCCTGAATGCACTGCCCTGCCCTGTAAACCCCCCCATGCATAGTCTGATGAGTCTGTTGTTAGGGTTTGGGTGGCAGGGGGGTAGAGTGAAAGAGGTTGCAAGCCTTTGCCTACCAAAGGAACTCTGTCCTTAGGCAAGGAATGACAGGAATCATAGTTTCCAGGTCTTGAGAATGTTGACACCAGAGACTTTTTAGGTACCATTGAAGTTTCCTTGTCTTGCATATGTAATTAGTAGAATGCAAGAGGCCATGAACCCTAGGGCTTGCGGTATTTTTCTTAAATATAGCCGGGTTTTGGTGGCCAGTAGACTGAAGTAGTTTGTCAAATAAATTTGTTTCTCTGCAGTGAGGAATGCCATCTGGGAGGTTGTGTTCAAGCTTGCTCTAAAGAATATAATCTGTTGACTGGGTACCAGCTGTGATTTCTTTTGGTTGATGGTGTACCCCAGTGAAGGTAGATGTCTCTTTACAAATGCCAGGTGCTGTAGCAGCAATTCCTGACTGCCTGAATCATATGAGTACATCTGAATTCTTCTCTGCCTGCAATATGCAATGGCTGGAGCTAGGCACTTTGTGAACACCCTGGGCGCAGTAGATAAGCCAAAGGGAAGTGCAGAGAACTGATAGTCCATACAGCCTGCTCTGAAGCGCAGGTATTTCTTGCAAGATTACCTTATGGGAATGTGCAGATAAGCTTCTTTTAAGTCTAGGGTTGCTAGCCAGGAATCCATGGCTAGCATAAGAAGCAGCTGTTGGAGAGTTAGCATTTTGAATTTTGGAACCACCAGAAAGGTGTTGAGAATAGACAGATCCAGGACAGGACGCCAAGAGTTTTTTTTTCTTGGTACCAGAAATAGTCTGGAATAAAAGCCTTGTCCCCTTTGTTCTGCTGGGACAGTTTGAATAGCCTTGATACTGAGAAGAGAAAGTACTTGCTTTTGGGCCTCTGACGACTGGTTTGGGGGGAGGTCTGGCCATCCGCTTAGGGTTGGGAGTGAGTGGAAGTGGAATCTGTATCCCTTGGAAACAATGTTTAAGACCCATCTGTCCTGGGTAATGTACTCCCAGTTTTTGGCATGCAGGGCAAGTTTCCCTCCTAAAGGTACAAGTACTTGGGCAGGGCTTGGAAGAGTTAAGGATATGTCATTGTGCAATTTTACCATAGGATGGCGGCTTAATACTCCCTATTTTGGACGTGGGAGCACTACACTGTTTATATCTGTGCATAACCTGAGACTGCAGTCTTGGTGGACTGCTGCCCCTGGGTCTGGACTGAGGAGGCTTGGAAGGGACTGGAAAGGACCAGTTTTTAGAAGGTCAATGCCTACTGAATCTAGGTTGCTGTACTTGTAAGAACAGTTTGTATAGATTTAGCTTTCTCCTCCAGCCTTTTGAGGACTTTTTCTGCTTTATTGCCAAATAGATGCTCTTGGTTTAATGGTGCATCTAGTAATTTTGCTTTGACATGATCTGGCAAGTTTTGTTCCTTAAGCCAAGCATGCCTTCTAAGAACAGACTCAGTGACAGCAGCCCTGCAAGATGCTTCTAAGACATCAAATTCACATAGCAAATTATGTTTACCAACTTGGTTAGCAGAATGCATTAACTCTTGTAAAATCTCTGTGTTCTGCACAATCAGGAATCAACATCATTTTCTGTTTAATTAGCTCCAGAATGTGCTGCTGATACTTTAACAAATGAAACTGGCAATTTAAAGCCCTAATGTCAAGAGTAGCAGAGGTGTATACCTTCTTACCCCATCTGTCTAAAGCCCTAGAATTCCTTTCTGAAGGGGTAGGAGTTTTGGCAGTTGTAGCCTTAATGCCTTTAGACCCCTGGGTAATGGTCTCAGGATCCACAGTAGGATTCTTAAAGAGGAATTTGTGGGTGTCAGGTACTCTATAGTACCAGTCAGGTTTCCTGGGGGGTGGAGGCAAAGTATCATGGGTAAGGCTGGATTCCAAAAAGACATCTACAATTTCCAGAACAGGAGGGATAGCTAGAGGCCTGTGCTAAAGCAAGTTTAAAAATTCCCAGAGTCTCTTTTTGGATTGAGAGTAGTCCTGGCTCTCCCAGTGGAAATGCTCTCTAAGGGTATGCAGGGTTTCACCAAAAGAAAAATCTTCTGGAGGGGAAGCAGAGGGAATGGAATCCTCTACATCAAAATCCTCATAGGTAGATAAGGGTATATCCTGATAATCAGAAAGTTATCAGACTCCTGATCTGAAGAATAAGAAGGACAATCAGTTCTTGGTCTTTTTGAGGGGGAAGGCTGACTTCCCCTAATTAAAGTAATGAGGTCTTCAGCCATTCTAAGCATTTGTTTTTGAGGCATGTGGGCCTGAGAATGTGCTTTATTCGCCGGTTTCCTAGGCGTAGTGCGAACTTTAAGCCTGAGAAATCCGGTACTTTTTTTTAAAACAAAGTCGTCGGTTTAATATGAAAGTCGGAAGGCCTGAATACACCCTCAGAAGCCAGTGCCTGCACAGCGGCTCCGGACCCATCCGAGGTAGAGACATCCGCAGGGTCCATAGACAAAGAAGCATCTTGCGAATACCGGACTCCGAATGGGACTCAGTAGAGGCCTGCAAATCTGTAGAAACGGATATCAGGGGATGTAAAAGCACCTCACTGAGTACCGGAGGACTGGCGACTAGCTTAACGGTAGCGTCATTGGCAGTTTTGGACCTATGTGGTCTGTCTCTGTCTTTATCCTTATGTTTTTTCAGAAGATCAGTAGTCGGACGGCTTATCGAAGCCATTTCAGAGTACGGAGATCGAGAGCGAAAGAATTTAGCTACAAAAATAGCCTGATGACGAATAGTTTGGGCGTTGAACAAGGCACAAAACCAACAGCGAGGGACGTCGTGGTCTGGACCTAAACAGGTGATGCAGTAAGAATGAAAATCTCTGTGAGGTATTTGCTTTCCACAGGCAACACAATTATTAATTTTTTCTGACATCGGTTAGAGCAAGAAAAAGGATCCTCAACGGGGTACTCATCTTTTAAAAGACTTCAGGTCTGAAACTCAAAAAACGAAAATTTCAGGAGGCGGGCGACCTGCACTTGCGAACTGCTCCTGCTTCGGGCACCACACGGCAAGAAAGACTGATGTAATTGTGTTGGCCGCATGTTTTATACCCCTGACAACCTGATGTCATGGAAGAAGCAACAGCATCCGACGCAGAAATCCCAAGACTCTGGTATTCAGGCCGGCTGAGGGCTACCTGCAGGCAGATAACCCAAATGTGATAACTGCAACAGTGAAACACGAAGAACATCTGACACTTTACCTTCCTTCAGAAAAACACTGAAGGTCTATTTATTTCTGAAAGTTACCCGCACACATCATGCATAACTTTACACAGTCCTATCCTTTACCAACTCATTGCAGCTTCCTTACTGTTTATTCCCACTAGTAAAACTTTGTATCTGATTCATTCAGTCACACATCATTATGACGAACTTCTCTTCTATAAACTATGGCACTCTTACATTCCCTTGCATATGTGGCCACACACTGTGATAAACTGCCAATTAAGCTTTGTAGCTTATAATACATATACAATCTTACTATGTCCTTCTGTCTGCTACTTGCTGTTAACCCTTGTATTCTGTAATAGATCATGGCTGGAAATGAACTCCTGTGTCTAATACTACCCAGCTGTAAAATAAATTAAATAAAAGGCTGCAATGGTATTATGGGATTAAAGCCATTAGTATAATCCAGATGATCTGGGGATGCTGGGGCAGGCACAGACAATCTTCATGACTGCTTGGGTGACCGCTCACTGGATGACATCTGTCCTTGTACCAGGTATACTTACAGGAAATAAATAGAGTCCAATTATGGGAGGTTCAAAAGTCAGCAGACATGAGGAAGCAAAAAGCACCTAAAAGAGGACAGAA